>NC_086286.1:19195871-19517413 GCF_963924245.1 Chroicocephalus ridibundus
CTTAAAGAAATACTACAGTTATCTATGCGTCCCACAAAGTCAGTTTATATTTATTCAGTCTGCCTCCTTCCACATCCTTTCTAGCAGAAACAGCACAGTAGCCACAGGGGAGAAAATTAGCCAGGCAAATTCTCCATCTGTCTCTTTTTCTCTTTCCCGGGGCTATTTGACTGTGCATCTTTCTCTGGGTATTGGTGGATCATTTTTGCATGATGCAATTTAAAACAAAACAACCCAAACCAACAGCTTCATCTACGCAATTCACCAGATGGCCTTAACAAGGCTAACCTTGACTGTGGCTTCACTGGGTTGCGTGCCACAATTTGCTTTGTCTGAGGGCAGACACCAAAGTTTTGGGCATTTTTTCCTCATGTCATTTGAATTCCCATGTCTGCCCCTTAGGTGTAGCCTCAGTGGTCTTGGGGAATGGGCCCTATGGCCCCTGCAGAAACATGCTGCCAAGATGATTCTTCCAAAAGTGGTGGCTGAGGACAGTGAAAGGGAAAGCTTGTGTGTACGTGTGTGTTTATGTACATCTGTGTACATAACCTATGTACATCACCTTCCCTTAACCAAGGCACAAAGATTAGGGATGTAGAAGCAGATGGGACAGAGCAGTGAGAGCAGATTGAGGTGGGGAGCGAGGGCAGCGGGACCGGGGGGAGCGGCACTGGCCATTCTGCAGAGCTTCCAGGTGACCATGTCTCAGAAAAAAGATAGGAGCACTGCGGGGAGCCAGAGTAGACACTGGTCATGTAAATAAAGCAGGAAGAGGCTGAGATCTTCTAGATAGAGAAGGAGAGAAATGGGTGAGACAAAACTCAGAGATTTTACAGAAATTGTGGACAGGAAGGTGCAGGTCAGGAAAATGCTGTGTAAGGAGAAGGCAGAGGTCTGAGAGACCATGAGTGTGAAGACAATGAGGGATGGGAGTGAAAATAACCCTCAAGTTGCAGGGTCTGTAAGGCTGTAGGACCCTTGGTTTTGTTGGTATTATTCTGTGATGACTCTTATTTACTTCATTATAAATTTGTTTGATGTATTTCCTCTCTACAAATACTACTTCGAGGTTTTGACTTGGTCATGCTTTGCACGGTGTTCCTGCATGGGGCTATGAGGGAAACATAGAGGGCCCTGATTGGGCTGCTATTTCCATCACCCGGTTCATCCATTTCATCTCTTCTCCCTTGGCTCTCATTGCCAAGGTCACGACAATATTGCCAAGCCTGAAGCCAAACATCCGGTATCTATTCCAACTCAAAGCTCTTAGGTCCTCTGAGTCAGTGCGCTCGTGTCAAGAATAACCCAAAAGAGATATGGAAACCCCAAAGTCACTGCCATAAATCACGTTTGTCCTGATGCCATTTTCATCTCTCAGAGTGGCCTGCCCTTTGTGTCATGTCCTGCCAACATTCCCAACTGTTGGCCATTTGTTCACAAAGGGGAATGCGAAGTACACGCTTTCAAGAACCCATCCAATACCAGAGGTATTATGTGTTCATATGGACAAGCTGGGACAACTCATCTCTACCACTTCGTCCCTGGGAAGGAAAATGAGCCTGAAACCGCATTAAAGGAGTTGCAGTTTGCTGCTGGGGAATGCCACTTGAAATTTTACTCATGCTTGGTGCTAGATAATTTCTCTGGTCGCAGTTGCAGCATAATGCAGAGCTGGTTAATTTGTCCACTGTGAGTGATGCTCATAAATTTAGCCTGTTTTTCTCTGGTTGAGCTGTGCATGAAATGACCTGGGTTTCTTCAAACGTATTTGTTATTCATAAGGATTCTCAGAATAGTTTGGACCAACGCTTTTCAGCTTGCAACACGCTCAGCTTGATGACTTGCAATTCACTTTCCACTTTCCATGGTTTGTGATTTGTCTTCCAAGTCAAAAGCTATTACCTCTGTTTGCCAGTGAGTGACAGAAACTTTATAAATAGAAGAGTAATGACTATTGAATAATGATTTTGTTTTGTATGAGTTTTTTGGCACAAATTCATATAGATTTGGGGATTCTAGAATATTTTTATGAATATCTTATTTCCTCATAGTACTGAGACAAGTTCTGGTGTAAATTTGCAAAGCCAGCTGTCTTCAATCCGATTGTCCCTGGAGTGTATCATAATAGCGATGTATTGAATTATGACAAGTTGCTTTGGTTCGTGCCAGCTCCATGTTAATCACTGTTAATGTTTTATGTTCCAAAAGCTGAAAATATGTCAAAGGACAGAGCAAACTAAGACTTTCTGTATAGCTTGCCAACTTGAGAGATTTATTTTCCTCCCCTTGAATCTGATAGCAAAATTCCCAAATCATTGAGGCTGTTTCTTAGCTTACTGTTGTCTTGAAGGTGTTGTGGCACCTCATGACTTGGAAGTGTTTTAAGAGGTTAGCAAAATACATCTCCCGTGCCATAACCCAGGCCAAATCCAGGCCATGCTAAGGGCTTGCATACCATTCCTTTCTCCTGACTTGCAGCAATGAGTTTGAGAGTCACTTCACTCCAGCCTCTTTCGATCCTTGTGACTCTGCAGGCACAGAGCTATACATTTAAAAATACCTCAAAGCTGACGTGAGAGACTTAATTTAGATGGATATTGGGGTTTGCTGTCAGATTCCCTTGCGTAGTTACTCCCCCCAGAGACATCGTAGTTCTCTTCCCACCCACTGTGGGAAGACATGTAATTCCATGTTTGTGGTTCCCATATTCCTGGGAAGCTCCAGAAAGAGACGAGACCACGTTTAAGAGTTTGGGGAAGGGGAAAGGGAAGAAAAGACAGGACTATGGCTCATTTCCCATAGCCCTGGCCCTCCATAGGTCTTCCTTTCATGTGCTTTCCATACGGACCCAGCGGCAGAAGTCCTTAGTCAGAAATAAAGTTTTCTGTGGTGTGGCTGTTATTCTGATTATTAAATTGATAGTGGTATATAGCAAAAACAATGGAAGAAAACTATGCGGAGGTAACCAGAACTCTATCTACACTTCAGTGGCGTCAGATATTAAATGAAGTAATTGCTTGGGTTGAAAGATACTCTGTCTTTTACTACTATGTTAATGGTATAAACTAGCTGTACCTATTCTGAAATCCAAAATTACTCTCTTCTGGCTGCTGCCATGCAGGGTTTTTTCCCCCTCTTCTTAACTATGTTATCCCAGAGGTGCTACCACCATCGCTGATGGGCTCAGCCTTGGCCAGCGGCGAGTCCATCTTGGAGCCGGCTGGTATTGGCTCTGTCGGACAAGGGGGAATCTTCTAGCAGCTTCTCATAGAAGCCACCGCTGTAGCTCCACTGCTACCAAAACAGCTGGGGCACATGAATAAATTAATAGCAAGTAAGCTACAAGGGGAACATACCACATTAACAAATTTGCGTTATGTAGGTGTGTGTCTGCTTTTCTTTTAATCGTGATGTTGTAAATCCACAAATGCCACTACCTGCAGGAGTATGTGCAATGACGTGGCAAGCCCTTCTTCCCAAAACTCAGTCAGCTTCACTGTGTTCAAGAAAAATAGCTCCTTCTGACAAAGTAACTGGCAACGCCTTCCCTATTGCAAGACCTCCTCTTGGTTTCACCTGCTGTGCCGTGAATGTTATTTGCATTGCTGTGGTACCCAGAGACCCCAGCTTTCAGCCTGGGTGCCCAGCGCGAGGCACGTTGCTCTCACAGGAAGACGGAGTGGATCCCTTCACGGTGCTGCACCTGAAGCTGTAAGCCCTGCTGTAAAGACACAAACTGGTACCTCTGCAAAATGTTGCACTCCCCCGGAGGAGAGAACCAGCTTGGATCTCATCTAATGCGGGGCTCTCAGCATCCTGGGCCTCTGTGAGGCATCAGCCTTTGGCATTGTAAGAAATTTATGGATGTTGTAAGACACCATGTGAGAGATGCAGAACAATTTCGTCTCTTCCTGGTACCACCTGACTAAGGTTAAGCTAATCCTTTTTGCTCACAACGTCTCATGTGCCCTGTCCTTAAAATGGACGCTGAGATAACAAAGTCTTTTTGTGGAGTCCCTGGAGATGTGCTGGTATTTGCTGTCAATGCGCTGGGTGAGGTTTTGTAACATTTGGATCTGGCAGCATTAATGCTAAGTTTGCCTGAGCTTCTATATGCATTGCTCCTGACTGCAGCAAGGTCCCTCACTGCATCTCTGTTGTTTATTCTTCGGCTAGAGTAATGCAAAGCTTCGTGATGGCTTTCAGATCAAAGTTTACTCATTAGGTTGCCTTACCCAGTCACTAAAGGCATTAGCTCCAAGGTAACAATCTTCTGAAGTCCCGTGAAATCACAGCAATTTTTCCTTTGAACATACCGCATTCAGAGAACGGTAGTCATTTGCATCAAGACCTTTCAGTGATGCTGATTGTAGTGTCAGCACCCCTACAATTCATTCATTTTTTTAATTAAAATAGTTTCATTTTTCTATTTAAAATTATTTTAAATTGGAGGAAGCTTCTACAAGATAAAATACAGGCATTTCATTGTCCAGGTTCTGCAGTAAAGATAAATTATAATTAATAATAGATATGTGACTACCGCAATATTATACAATGTAGATCCACAAGATTTTTGCATATATTTTGAAACAACCCATTTCTCTGCATGATTCATGAACCAGCTGTCTAAGAATATAATTGGGTCATATTAGAATTAATGGCAGGTATTTTGGTGAGTAGTGTGTGCGTTCGTTCTACAGTTTGCTCGTTGTATGGCTTACGCCATCCCGTGCTATGTTGGTAGAATACCTTGTGATAAGAGAGGAAGGATGGCAACACAAGGGGAAAGGAGTGAATTAACTTGGATAAAGCAGGAGAGAGCTCACTCTGGGACTTTCATCCCTCAGCTTTTTTCAAGTCTTAGAAACATCGTCTAGTTTCTGTTTCGTGTCAGTATCTAAAGCCTACAGTCAAACAAATCAGTTATAACTGCTGCTTTCTGCCAGGAGTCAATCTTAAAATACAAGTTTTTCCTTCTTTTGACTAGAAATTTCTCCCTGCCCTTCTCTGGTATCTTGAATCCCACCACTCCTGGACTGGGCAAAGCTCAGAGCTGCATATAATTTTTACTGACCAAATGTCTTTCATTTGTCTTCTCAAATTATCATTTACCCTGAATGAGAGTATACCTTAATTTGCTCAGAAACCCCAGAAGTTCAGAATTGTCCCAAACCAGAAGATTTCCAAAAGATTTTCAGTTTCTACTGAAACTTCTCATGCACCTAGTATGTGACGTGCTCTTCCGTGTATGTCACTAGTTCCTTATAAATATATTCTTCCACTTCTCAGAATAAGCTCAGAAGGAGGGAGAGGAGGAACATCGCATGTGCCTGTAAGTGCAAAGAAAGGTATTCTCTAAGCAATTTTCACCTCAGTGGAGATGATAGAACCTCTGTGGGTCATGGGAAAAAGTTCACAGGGAGAGGAAGGGCGAGCGAGAAAAAGAGAAACTATCCTTCATCAGGACAGTTTAACCTATTACCGGAACTGGAAGTAAATGTCAACTTGTCAAGGTGCCTGGCCTGGATGGAAAACCTGGGTTTGGGCATGGTGAGCTGATTATTCAGCTCTGATCTGCTATACGTGTCTCCACCCTGTGCTCGAACATGCTTTCTAAGGCGATCTGCTTGCTGGTACTCAGCCTCCCAGAACAATTGTAAATGGGTCTGAGTTGTCATTGTGAATCAGGATAAAAACGACCCAGCTCCTGTCCAGAAAATGGAGATGTGCATTTTATCCTGATGTGTGTGTGTTAAGCATTGCTTGGGCTAGGGCTCAAAGTAGCTTTGTACTTCAGATTGTTCGTTATCAGTGTACTGCAGCAAGCCGAATGGGCAGGGATTACGCAACCACCACCCACCATTATCTTTTCCCATCTTCTTCTATCCCTTTGGAAGAAGTAGTGCAGAATTAATTATCATGCCTTTGTAAAGATATCAGAGAACATCATGTGGAACCTCCTCCCGCACAGCTTGCTTTCTAGTCAAATGTGATTATGTAAAAACATAATTCTGTTGTTTTAACTTTGATTGATTCAGACACACTAGGCTTACAGCAATTAAGCTAATATAATGAACAAATCATCAGCAGTTATATGGCAAGTTAACAAGCTACAGTCGAAACATTAAACCACAAATGAGTAATGCTGAACTTTTTGCTGAGATTGTTTTAGGACCTCCTAGTTTAAAATCCTGATCAGAACCAGACCTCTAATGTGTGTCCGTGCATCTGATTCAACCCGCATCTCTTCATTCATTGCCACCATCCTGTCCCTCACCTTCAAATGCCAAGGCAGAGAAGCAGCCTGACTGTGAGATGCCTTTCTTTTAGTCTTTGTCAGAACGAACATGTGTTCCCGGTACCCCTTTGTGATGGGGAACGGTCAGGTTGCACCTGCATCTCCCGCCTTCCCATCCTTATCATCCCTGCATCTCGTTCGCATAAACCAAAACTCAATCAAAGCACCCACAGGGGCACAATTCAGTGACAACACCTGGGGATAGCTGAGCCTGAGGCTCCGCTGTAGAAATGGGCATGAAGTGGTAAGCCTATAAATTTTGGGCTTTTGCCTTCACATCATCAGGCAAGGCAGTCAAGCACAGACACATTTGTATAAAACAAAACTAGGTAGAAATGCAGGTTCCTAAATGATAACATAAACTTTCCCAGCAACCACTTGGAGGTACTTCCTAAATACGTACTCTGTTGATGTAACTTTAGATGCTGGCAGATACAGATGTTAACACTGGATGCAATCATGGGAAGTTTTCTCTCCTGGCCTGCTAACAAAGGTGTTTTTTCATATCCATGTATACATCAGCTGATCTTGACAAATTAATCACCTTAACAAACAGAGCCGTTGTCGAGCTTGATCTCTGAGTTTCGTATTTCGTACTTGTTAGATGTTAGAAAAATACATCTTAGCTGTAGATCAGAGCTCTTCAGTTTTACCCTCGCAGCCTCCTTCTGTGGCAGCTATTGGTCCTGTGGGATCTACCTGAGTGCTCGCCAACCCTCTCTAGATCCCCTTCAGAAATCTCCATATTTTTGCTCAGACTTTATCTGCTCAGCTGTTCCCTTCCACCAGCTTCCTTTCATTTCTTCCTAGTTCACACCATTTTACAGATGGTGGTCAAAGTTACTTTGAGGATGCAGAATGGATTTCTGCCTTTGGCTCCCCACTTCCAAAGGCGCACCAGGAACACCCAAATGGAGCCAAAATGTATCATGTGTCTCTGCCCATCTCCATTCCAGAAAAAGCTATGCACTGGTTTCAGGAACTTGCTAAAACTGGCTTCTGTCCCTGAACACTTTAATCTCTAATGCGGTTAGGGTAAAATAAAACAACAGTGGCAGGTCATTTGAATAAAACGTTTGAAAGAATTAGGAGTCCTTACTGTCAGAGGCACTTTGGTAAGGTTAGAGATTTCCCTGTTCAGGCTGGTTTTGACCGTAGTTTGTCTTGCAAGCTGAATCTCTGAAAGTGCGATGGAGTCTCCATCCTGTCCCATCTCTGCTCTCAGCTCAGCTGGTGCCGTGCCAGATCGGTCCGTGCTTGAGAATAAGTGGGTTTGTATTGTAAGGTGCAGGGAACTCTGAAAGTGGTTGAATAACACCTTCATGCCTGATCAGTTTTATTTTCATTTTTTATAAAGCGTAACAGTTGGTGAACAATGACATTATCGCCTGCAATTGCTGTGGACTACACACAAGAATCGATGCCAGAGTCCTCGACTGTGAACTTCTTTGCCCTGTCCCATTACCCACTTTTGGGGAAAAGCTGTGAGTTTGATAAACGATGGCAATGCTTCTGGGGTTGGTGGCTTTGTGTCACCGCTCTAGAATCACTGGGCCACTGCACATGAAAGTTTAATGATTGCATAAATTTTAGGTGTTGTCTTTCCCTTGCTGCAGAAAACTATCAAATAAATTTATCTCAATGTTCTACTGCCTCCATAGGAGTGCTGTAGGCTTCTCCTGCTGCTGTTTTTTTTCCCCCTGTCTTTTAATGCTTCGTTTAAGTCACTGCACGCACCCACAGCTGAGAAAGAGAGGTCATGCGTCCAAGCACAAGTAACAAATGGGATTTGCTGTTAAGGGACGCCATAGCTTCTCACTTACTGGGAGCACGTCATGGCATTAAACTGCTCCCGATGCCAACCTGCAGAATGACTGCTTGGGCCCAGACAAGCGGGAACTCTGAAGTCGTTCCTTCACTCTCATCGCCTGGCTGCCATCATTTCAACAGCCTGCTTAAAAGTCATCAGCAGAGGAGATGCGCAGCTGCTTAGTCACTTGAGGTGGAAAATGCATTAAAACCTAATTTATACAAAACCAAGTGGGCAAAGTGACCTGTTTCGTTGTCAGTGTTTAGGTTAGTGTGTGCAGTATCGCTGTTGCTCTTCAGGTACCAATTCCGACCGTACATACATACACGTTTTTCCCAGGCCTTGCTTGGTCTGTTCTGCCAGGTCTGGCTGACCACTCTTTCCCTGGGCTGAAGCCTCAGCTCTGAGGCAGAGCACAGCAGGAGACTCCCTGTTTCAGCGCTTACTCTGATCTGAAAACAGATGCAGCAGGCTTGTCTTTGTCTGTGAGATAAGTCCTGACACCCACAGAAACATCAGTGGTTTGTATGGCCTTATTTACACCAAAACCAGAGTGCTCCACTTGACACAGCCTGCTCCCTGGCCTGCCATCTGCAGCCAGCACCCGTGGAGGGGAATGAATGCCCTGATGGACATACCCACCTCAGAGGAAACCCTCTGGGCCCTCAGCAGCATGTGTAGACAGATGAAATGGGGAAAAATAGCATCTCAAACTGCAGTGAAGCCCGCAGTGTGCAAGGAGGCTTTGAAGAGCCCTGGTTGTAGTTGGAGGGACAGGAGGAGCAACACTGTACTCATGGTTGTAGTGTGGCTGAAGGGCAACCTACCCCCATCTTCCATAGTGAGACCAAGGTCTGATCCGTTCTACCTGTAACGGCTGGTGCTCACAGCTTTTGTGGCCTTTGAGCAATGGGGATGTTAGAATAATCTCCTTTGCTGTGGGATCACAGCTCTGGTAAAACCCAGAACTGCCAGTAGTTTCTTTCTTAGGATCATCTAGGATGAGGTTGTCCAGGAAGGTGGAAGTGGGCAGTACAATGCCCCCTTCTTCTCTTCAAAAGAGGGACATATAAGAAAAAAATGTCTTCTAAAGGCACCTGAATGCCTGTATTGGAAGGAAACTGCAGGGAACAGAAATGAAAATCACAGAAACAGGGAGAGCAGATGAGACTTTGATGGACAAATCCCATTTCTAGGACAGAAACATGCATCAAAAATTACCATCTGTGGAGGAGTTTCTAACATTTGGTTTGCTGTGAAAGAAGGCAAAGTGACTGCCACCTTTAAAAAAAAAAAATCCCACTGTGCCCTTCACATTACAAAAAAAATTTAATAGCCTTTACATAACCTCCAGATTTGGCCTATCCAAGCAGCCTTGGTTTAGGTGAGGGAAGGTAGCCAGGCACGAACTGTGCTCACTGAATTGATGAACTGTATAAAAAGCTCAGGAGACGTTTTCACTCCTAATTGATTGCAGAAAGCTTCTGTGACATGTGTCATCGTCCACCTTGAGGAGAGCTTGACCCATGGGTGATGTGGAACAGCAGGCCGTGCTGCCCCTTGGAAAATGAGTTTGCTTGGGAAAGTACAAAATCCTCAGCGCTCCCCGTGTGCTGCTCTCCCTCCTTGCCTTTTTGCCTCCAAAGTGCTTTGTGAGTGGAGACTCGAAGAACGGCATAGCCTCTCAAATGTAGCTCATACCTAGGGAATTATTCACGGTGTTATGGAGCAAAAGGCTTTTCCCCACCCTGGCTATAGAATTATCTTGAAGGATTTTCACCGAATTCTGCACTGGTTGTTACAGGGAAGCTGCTCTGATCTCAGCACGCGGCTGCCACTTGAGCATCCCGCTTGATTTGAGTGGATCTTGGGTAGACTTTGAGAAATATGGTGATGCGGCCATCAGTGACAGTGCGTGCATGTTCCTCCATGTCTGACCTGTGTACTTTTTCATCCTGGCTTTTGCAAAATTTGTTTTAATGCTTCAGCTGGACAATATTCCTGTTGATTTGCTGTGATGTGAAAGGGAATGGCAGCGTTTTCCCATTGGTACTAGTAACTTCATGACTTCATGGCCGTTCTCCGAGGAAGTCCTCACCAGCTGTGACCCTGCTGAGGAGTAGCAGATGGAAAAGCAGATTTTCCTTTTCCCCTCAGCACTCTGTTTTTTAATCCTCCCTTGCTTTGGGCAGTATTGATGGCACATACCTGCCCAGCGCTCCTACGGATCATGGTCCCAGTCAGGCTCAGGAGTAAGTTTGCTGCAGTAATCCTAAGCATTAGTATTTGTTGCCAGGGCTTCAAAGAGTTTGCAGACATGTGATATCCAAGACCACGTTGTCATCAGCCAGTCCTCCTCCAGGAGTCAGGCATAGAAAACACACTCTGTTTGCAGGTCCGCATACCTCATGTGCAAGTCAAGTCCCATTCTCCAAGTCTGACAGCTTTCACCCATTGCACTGTACAACATGGACTCTGTGCTAAATGGAGTCACGGGTTGTGTCACACACCCAGGCCCCAAAAAACACTTGGGAAGTTGAGAGGCAGCTTCTCTCATCTTGATATTGAAGGAAAATAAGCTGCATACTGACATTTTTCCTAGTGCTGTAAACATGTAATATAGGAAGGGACAGGTTCTGCTAGATAAAGTAATTTTTTTGATATTTTCTGATCCTTCAGATTGTCAGGGGGACCAATGCAGCTTCAGCAAGGCTCTGAGGTTGTGGTGCCTGTTACAGCCCACTCCAGCGACAGGTATTTTCTTCTTTCAGTGACAGAGTTTATCATCCCCAGCTTCCAGAGATCTACTTGGTCTTCCCTGCTGGCTTCCCATCATACAGCTGTCCTTAAACTTACTTCCAAAACATTAATTTTCAGAGTCGGCTCCTTTGAGAAGATCAGGCTGTGCAAACAAATCTTTGCCAGGCAGTCTTAATGTAGTGAGAATAGGTATGGATCAACAGACTTTTCTAGAACTGATGTCCTTTATTTCACTCCTAAGGGAGGGCTGCCTTTTAGAGTCTAATACTTGCAAGTAACAACTTCGGAAAGCTTCAGAAAGCTTCAGAAAGCAAGCGGGATTTTGAGGCTTGGAGCCAGGCACCAAGGGGCTAGACCTCACCTTATACAGCGACGTATCCAAATAGACGGTGTGTTCTTTCCAGATTTTACCTTTAGCTGCTTTTGTTGTCAGCCTGTGCGAGGTGAGCTGCCTTCAGAGGACTACATGTTTTAAGTAAATGCTGCCTTTCTGCTGAAGCAGTGAGCAAGTGCGGCCCATGAGATTCGGACTTATCATCCCAGGGACCAAGGAAGTCCCTCCCAGCTCTGGCACCCAGGCTAGATCAGCCTGGCATGAATGGGAGATGACCTCAAGATTCATCTCAGGAGTAGGCCAAGGAGCACATGAAGATATTTCTTGGAATTCAGTTCTGCATTGGTTTTACAGAAATACGCACCTAATCTAAACCAACTTTTTGGTTTTGTTATGATCTGCTCCCCCTTTCTGAAGCGCTTGTAGCAGGTACTACATCATTAAAGCTAGAAGTTGATAGAGCTTTCAAGTAATTACTAAAGACAAGTCTAAATAGATAAAATAGGATTTGGTTTCCAATGCTGAATGCTTTCTTTCAAGAGGATTGCTAAGCAATTTCTTTGCAGCTTTCTCATCTGAGCTGTAGAAAACCTTCTCCTTTAAAGCTGATTATTCAATCGGAAAGCAAGCCCCAGTTAGTGTGTAGCTAATGTTTAACTCAAGATGTGCTTTATATTTAAAGGTATTAGCCTGGAAGGTACACACTGCCCGAGGAAAGGAGAGTGATGTAACTAAGGATGAATGCATGGGGGAGCCAGTCGATGAACAGCACAAAAGAATGAATCATACAGACATGCCTCATTGTTCAAGACTGTGCATTTTTAAGGCAATTGTAGTGTAACTGAAAGTGTGTGTTGTAAGAGGGCAGGTATTGCATACACTGGGGAACTGGAGCGTCATTTGGGGATTGCAAGTGAATGGTAGCTACTTCTGAAGGCTCTCAGTAACGTACCACCAGTATTTTAAGAAATGCCTTCCTTAAAAATGTCCTTGTTGTAAACTCTGAGCTCTGTGAACAGAGGGATCGGAAAAATTGTTAACTTGTGCCTTTTACATGAAAATGCTTTTAATTCATCTTTCTTAAGGAGAAAAGGCAGCACCACTTAGCAAAAAAACTTATACCGCATCTTGCAGCAGGAGTTATCAGCTGTGTCCGGGGAAAAAGATTTTGATAGGAAATATGGCGTTTATCTGTGCAATCCAGATTGTGCTTGTGTGGTGAATACTTTGAGAATCCTTTCTATGATCTCTGGGACAAGTCAGTACGTCCCAAACAGAAGCAGGCACTGGGTACTGCTGTGGGAGCTGAAGGAGAAGGGTCCACTGACGCCATGAAATCCCCCTCAGCTGGGCAGACCTATTAACAAGCTATTCCCAGGCATCCCCTTCCAGCTCATCTCTGTTTTAATGTTAACCTTCACTTTATGACGCTCCAGCTTGTTTGCAGCAGTGTGTGTGTTAGTGTGATACGTGGAGCCATAAAACAGCTGTGAAGTCCACATAGTGAAGACAAGAAGCAGGGGTACAAGGTCTTGTCTTCTTCCCTGGGGGAATCTCCAGGTCGCCTTGCAGACTGTGAAACAGAGAGGGTCTGGCAAAGGAGGAAAAAAGCCAGAGAAATCAGAGTGGCTGACTGACTGCATTGTTGATGCGGGCCTCGAGGCTTATAAAGCTTCCTCTCTCCATAATATGTCCTGCCAGGATGTTGTGAGATGGATGGGACCTACAAAATATTATATGTGTCTGTCTCAGGAGGCAGTACTGAGCTGTTTCCCAGCAGATGGTGACTGCTTCATGGCTGTAACTTGTCAAACGGACTCAAGAATCAAATGAGAGTCAGGAAAGGGAAAAGGTGAGAGGGAAGATCTAGTTAACTTCTGCCTCTTCTACCCTTGTACATGAATTAAACATGGGGCTGCAAAACGACCCTAAGGATCCTGGCAGTGTTACGGGACACGTGCTGGCACAGAAAGTACTAATGTTCCTCAGGAGACCAGCCATGCTGCTCCCCTGCCCTTGTGTAAACTTCACATAGGGATTACTGGGATCTAAGTCCTAGCAGGAAACACAGAGGACGTCTTTTCCTCACACGTTAAACTTTCAACAGATACCAAAATGCAAAGTTGCACACTCCAAGCAACCTGGGCAGACAAGGAAACTGTGCCCGTGTTAATGAAGGTGCACTTGAAGGTTCGCTGTATTTACAGCTTTGAACATCCAGACTGGTTTATGCTCACTGTATGGAGAGGAAAACACAAAACAGACAGCTCTATTTATTTTATCTATAAATGAAATGGTTTCAGGTGGGAATTATTAGTGCTTGGGCCAGAGCAAGGAGGGAATAACTTTAATCTCATAGAAGTGAAGGAGTAAAAATTTTTAGTGATGTTCTTACAGTACACTGCAGGGACTTGCTGGAAGCAACCCAGAATCAAACAGGCTTCTTTAATGTGTCTGTTTTCCCACTTGCCCCAGTCCATCACTCCAGAATTAGCACTGGTGTAGTTGGAACTTGTTAGACGTTTTACTTTGGTAATGCTGCAAGAGAACAAAATCTTTCCTGACTATTGTACATCAGCTAGGAAAATGTGAATAATTCAGAGTTTGTTTTCTCTCTTTCCTCTCTCCTCCTTTCTTACCCACCTTTATTCACGTAGTTTCTCTGATTCCCATGCTGGGGGATGTGTATTTTTATATATGCAGCGTGTATCATGAATTTTTGGCCAAAGGGAGGTTTCCCGTGGTCCCCTCAGATCACCTTTAAAAGAAGCCTCTGGGTGTAGCCTTGGGATAAGGGCAGTGGTGTGGGGCAGCTCCTGGGCCCTTGGGGACCTTCACCTTTCTACTGGTGGAGGGCAGGCCTTGGGGACAGCACAGCCACTGGTGCAGAACGTGGCACGGCACCTCAGCTTTCCTAAGGGATGCTACAGTGACTAGTTGCCTGGTGGTAGAAGCCAAGCTCTGGGAAGCGGAGAGTACCTCTATAAAACCTTCACCTGTTAGCCCTCAGCCATGGCATCAGCTGCCCTGGTCCTCTCCTGAGGTTTTTCTTCGCTCCTCTTTTACCTTCCTGATCTCTTCTTAGCTTTTTCTTTTCTTCCCTGCCCCCTCCCCTCCTCCCCCATAGTTTATTTGAATCCCACTTGGAGGGGAAAGGGGGGCGAATATATTAAAAATTAATATTTGGTGGATGAGACTTCCTATTGTCTTGGAATTGTTTTTTTTAAATTCTCTCAGGTAATTGCCTCATTCAAATCCTGAAGGACTGCTCCATCTCTAGGTTAGACAATTAAGTGCGCGTATCTGCAGGCTCTTTGCCTTTCTGCTAAAGAAAAGATGTTAACGCATCCTGTCCATTGATCAATTGCTTGGAGAAACCGGAGGGTGCACATCAAGCTTACAAAAATAGTACAAAATCTTCTCAGGTTCTCCGTACAGCAAGCAAATACCTACATCATGTTGGAGTTTTCTCCTTTCCTCTCACACTACTGGTAGCCTGGCCGTTTCACGCTGAATAGCGGGGTGAAATAGAGTAGGAGTGGGAAAGTGGATGTACTTAGTTTAACTGTACCAACTGGGACCTTTTCAAGGATTCATCTGTTTAAGATGCAAAAGCATCCAGAGGGCATTAGGATGACGCAGATGCTTCCATTTTTGCACACTCAGCTGGAGATATCATACAGAAGTCAATTTTTTAAAGGTCCCTAATCTTTCCCCCTCTGCCAAATGAACTCCACAAAGATGTGTCTGTCTGGACCCCAAAGTCACTGTGGGGAGCACAGACCACCATAGCACCTCGCACAGCCTGTGCGTAACCAGGTCTTTCCCTTCACAACATCTTTCCAATGGCATAAATGTGGCGGTTTTTAATCCAGAGGCTCGGGACTGCTGTTTGACACAGATGTGTTAAAATCTTGTGGAAATTGCCTGGGAGTTTTTTTTGTTCCTTTGTATTAAAAAAGGTAAACAAACCCCGAGAGATGTAAGTCAGGTAGCGCCATGCGTGACTATTTAATAACAGGGTCTGTGAGGTTGTAATTCCCGTGGTACCGCCCGGCTTCTGCTTGCTATAGGTGGTTAATTATAGCATCCACAATGCTCCCAGCAGTGGAGCAGAGGGACACAGTGCGGCCTCTTTCTCTTAGACTTCTCCCCCCTCAGCTCCACTCCCCCTCCTCCCTGGAAGATAAAGCAGCAAATTCCAATTTAGTCATCCAGGTCTGAGACGTGCAGTGAATAATTCAGTTCCTCATTTTCACACATGGACTCAGCTGTATAAACAAACTCAGTGCCTTCTGCAAAGCGCACAAATACATTTCCCAGTGTTTTTTAGGCATGGGATATATTGCTGTAGTTGAAAAACAGGAGATGTAAAGAGAAGAGGGGTCACGAATGCTTTGCCGGTGAAGCAGCAGTCTGGAAAGCCAGTGAGCTCTAGCTGCTGGGTTTGGGACTGGGGCACTGTGAGACATTGGACTGATCGATCAGTGAATCATGCCAGGAGGAACTTGGAGCTGCGTGGCCAAGAGGCATGTATGGGACCGGGGGAAACAGTGACGTTTGCCTCTTACAGTTTTTGTTGACACCCTGTTCAATGTGCCTGCGTTGTAAAAGCCACCAGAGCCTAAAAGGTATGAAATTAGTCAGATTCATGACACAAAAGTATAGCTCGAAGAGCCTGATGGCCATGATAGACATGCAGAGGTTTCAGTACGTGTGTGAATGCTGCTGGACCCCTGAGTCAGCACAGCTGCAAAGCGGGGTGAGAACAATCTTTATTTTCATTAATGAAGATCAGCCTTAATATGGAAAGGCTGGCTAATCAGCAAGGGAAGTCATGTTGTAACTTGTCAGCCTGTTGGCTTATCCACCTTTGGAAGTGGAGGACCACAGAAATGCCTTGGCAGCTCCCCTTGCCTTAGGGAGATGGACTTTGGGCAGAAACGCTCTGCCAGTGGAGTTCAGTTTGTTCCTGTCTGCAGTATTATCTGAGATGTGTGCACACACGAATTTTGCTCTAACATGACCTCTGATGGTCCTTTTGTCTATTCATTGCGATTCATAACAGGCTGTAGCTCTCATCTGTTACAGACTAGTATGCGTATCCTGATGCTCACTACATTGACCAAACAGTAAGTACTGTGAGCCATCTTCCACCTCACACAAAGAAAACTGCAACATTAATTGAGGGCACCATCCTGTGTGAAATCATAAATGAGCTGTAAGGAAGGACTGTCCCATGGGTATCAGTCAAATAGTGGAATTAAAATTTTCACAGGCTAAGTACATATCTGCAGGCTCTGTTGGGGTTAACTTGCCAGCTCTTCTGGTTTTTAAATTTAATCTTTATTCTGGATGCTGTGAGATTCCTTCTCGGCTTGAATTCTGGAGAACAATGTAACCAGAAAGTCAAGATGAGCCAAGGCGTTTGATGCAAAGGGGAGATGGTGTCTCCCTCTACTTATTTCATTTTGAGAAGTAGGACTTGGCTCTGATTATCAACCAACCCCATGGGTCCTGCTGCATGGAATTGGAAAAAAATCATGCATTGAATGCAGAATCAAAATAGGGAACAGTGTGATTTTCAGGCTGGGTAGGTCACCTCCTTTTCTGGCTGGGGGCTTCCTTGTGCTGTCTTTCATTCATTGCCTGTTACAAAACATGTCAACTCATTGCCTGGCACAGACCAAGAGAGAAGCTGTGTGTCAACAGCATTAGCCTAGAAGGTTGGGAAGCTTCAATTAAAAGAGTTTATTTGCAGTGTAGAAACATGCAAGAACAAATTTCTAAGTGGTAACAAACGAAAAGGACAATCAGTCACACCCAGAAACAAATCCTATGACTAGATAATGCGGTAGCAGGTAGGTAGAGTATGATGATGGCTGTGTATCTGCAGGAGAGGCGTGTGCCAGATTGCCTGATTCAATTAGTCTTGGACTGGACGGGTCTTGATGTCTGGTGGGACTGTGCTGTTGGGCAGCCACAGCTCAGAGCCGGTTCCTCTGCCTGTGTCATTGTTGTGGGGCAGATGTGTCCCACAGTGTCTTCGCAGCGATGCTGGCCCCAGCACACACAGCCTGGCTGCACCTGGCTGTAGGGTCGGTGGGCTCCATAGCAGGTCCCAAGGTTGGGCCCTTCACCGCCCAGCAATAGGAGACCTCTGGGAGCATCTCGCACCTCCCTGCCTGCCTGCACGTCTCGGCTGCCTCCCAAAGAAACCAGGGAGATCCAAAATGTGGAGTCAGGCTGCAGCCAGGCCCTCACAGGCCTTGTCACCAGCCCCACAGGTACCACCCCTGTGTATCTCAGGGTGTCTCCCCAAAGTGGGACGGTATTTTCCCACTCACTGCACTTCTGCAGGGAATCCTTTGCGTCTGGCTGAAACGCACTCAGAGGACAAGTCCTCTAAAGGTGCAAAATAGGAGTTATCTGTTGATGCTGAAACTGGTTAGCATCCCAGGATGTAAAGGTGTGGGACGGGTACGCGCTGGAAATCTCCTGTGCCCAGTTAAATTGCTCTGAGCTTTGGGGGCAGAGAAACTGGGCTGGCTCTCTCCTGAGAAGCGTTTCACATTAGTGTCCCGTAATCACTGTGGAAATAAAACTAGGTGTTTGCATAAGGCTGAGGCCATGGGTGCGCGAATGGGTTAACCCACAGCAGCTCAAGTTGTTCCAGTTTCCAGAAAGCTGTGAATACACGACTCAATCCTAAGGAGCCACTAAGCCCACCCAGCAACAACAGATTTACTCCTGGCTTTGCTGTGGGCCATTTCCTCACGTGATGAAACACCTAATCTTTTGATACACAGCCTGCTCCCTTCTCACACCTCTCAGTGAAGGGTTTACTTATTGGGCCGTTCCTGCAACCGTGCACTTTGCTCCAAGGGTTTACCTCAAGTTCAGTGTCTCCCTGTGTGTGGCCAGAGCCTTTGCTGTGTATTGTGCACATAAAGGTAAAAGCCACCCACCTAGCTGGAAAGCAAACGTCATCTGGTGTTACACATTCATTGCAAAAAATAAGACAGAGTCACGTTGCCTGGTGTATCCCTCCGAAATAAGGGTGTATAATGCAGTCTTTTTTCTCCTCTGTCCTTGAAGGAAGATGTATGGTTTGGTCTTTGCGTGCGTGTAGGGACAGATGAATGTCACCAGATGACAGACAGAAATGCGAGTGGGGTCTCACATCAGTGCTGGGTCATGTTTGGGCAAGACTTTCCTTCTCTTTAAGGCCCAGGAGGACAGGGAAACAAAGCAACCTGGTAGTAATTCACTTACTCTTGGACCACCCCCTCGTGTTCTGTGGGCCAAATTTGTCCCTTCTTGTGCTTCAGTTTCCCTGCTCCCAGCAGAAGCTGCTGCCAACTTGGGAAGGGAGGGCTAAGCCACTGCACGCAAGTAGCAGCCTCTCCCCACATCCCTCGGCGTGGGATCCCACTGCTGGGGCTCCCACCCCTGCCCAGCCCTGCTTCTTCCCGGTGCCTTGCAGGAATCTGCTAATAGCAATGAGAAAGTTCCTGGTCCAACCCCAAGCGCTTATTCCCAGGTAATTATTCAGCACCATATCAGCACTTTGCAGCCCTGATTTTCCTGACTGAGAGACAACTAATTAAAGGAACAGACACCGCATGGATTTATTGCCAAATGGGGAAAACTTAATAAAAAGCAATGACATATTGGTTCATTAGTACCTCCCTCTGTTAAGTTTCTCTTTTCTTCCCTGAAATGAGATGGGATGGGCCAGAAAGCTTGAAAGCACCTGAAGAGGAGGGCATTAACACTGGAGACAAGGAAACCATTCAAAGCAGGTGGGCTCCTTGCTCCACAGAGGTAGCTACGTTGAATAAAGGGGGAGCAGTAGCATTCCACTCATGTGGCTCTTGAAGATGCCCATCCCTGACCCAGAAGCAGTGGTAGCAGGCAGATGCAGCCATTGCCTTCCCCACTTCTCTCCACATCCTCTGCCCAGCCCTCCCAAGGAAAAAGCTGGTTTTTATCCCTAGAGCCAGCACGGAGTATAGATAGATGGAAGTTGCTGAGAGACAGTGGTACGTGGGGTGTGAGCCCTTGCCACGCTGTGGGCTGGCTGGGGCCAGTGACCCGTTTGGCTGGCTCCAAGAGCAAGCTAGCTGGGGCAGGCGGGGGAGCGATCTTTTCCCACACAGGGTGCTGCCCTGAATTTTTTTCCCCTTCCCTCATCCCAGCTGTCATCACCTTCCTCTGCAAAAGATGAACATCTTGTTGTAAGCAGGATTTTGGCCCCTTCCCCCGCTAGCAGGCAGGATTGCTGCGTCTTTTCCAAAGGCTCCTGTGCCACATCTGCTCCCTTGGAGGATATTCATCCTTGGGTCAAAGTCCTTCTCCTGACAGATCGCCTACGGAAAGCTGGGATTCCTGGTCTCTTCATGAGGCTGAAGGGTCAGGAGCCCCATGTTTGGGGAGCCCAGAATCATCCCTGCCCACCTAAATCCATCTGTCTGAACCATAGTTTCTGTGGGACCATGAAAATTGTCAAGAGGTCTCAGAGTCTGATCTTCGAAACCAGAGCAGGAGTGGTTGGCTAACTCAGAAAGCCCCAAGATGAGCTTACAGGCTCATTTGAAATGCAAATTTTCAGCGTGAGAGGGACCCCAGTTCATCTCTCCCTTCTTCCAGCTGGTGGACTCAAGCTAGAAAGAGTACAGGAATACCGGAGTCCAAGGTGGCAGCCATCTCACCTTCAACCTTCACCCCAAACAGTCTATCCTAGGGCTTCCCTAGCCCCACATGTCATGGGTGCGTGGTTACGTTTGCTATGTCCTTCTGATCTGATAGATATTTAAGTAGCCTATTTAAGCTAGAGCTGCTTCTATGGGAGAAAACTGTTTTGAATAGTTTCCTTGTCTCTGGTGTTGATGCTCTCCTTTTTGGGTGGGATACTGCTTTCAGGCTTTGTTGTGCAACCCGTCATAAGCAAAGTGACCCTTGTTTCAGGGAGGAAAAGAGAAACATAAGAGTCATGGTCCCCTGGAGAAGAAAAGGCTGCAAGTACTGAATGGTGGCAGGTCACCCCTCCAGCTGCAGGGCAGGTTCCTCCTGCAGGTGTGTTTGTAAGGACAGGCAGAGCACATGTAAAGATAATACAGAGAGAGAGAGACCACCCAATGCTTTTCACACAGCTTAACAGTTACATACACACAGTAGCATGGGGAAGATGTGTTTTTACATAGAGCTTTAGTGTGAGGGATGTTAGGAGGTCACTTTGTTCCTAAGAAAGTTATCTAACACCTGCAATGCTAACAGAGAGATGCCATGAGAGCATGCTCCTCATGGGCAGGGAAGAAGACGAGTACCATGGGTATAATCAGGGGAAAAGCGCAAGGTAGAGAAGTATAGCTGTTTGGAGAGGGAAGGCAGCTGAATCTTATTATGAGGATCACAAGATTAGAGGTGGGTGGGTCCTAAACAAAACACCTGGGAGAAGATTGATGCTATATGAGGATGGCTAGTTGCTGCTGCTTCTGTTTCTCTGCTGGAGGCTATGCTGGCTGCTGAGGTTCAAAGAGTTGGTCTCTTCTGTCTTCTATTGGAGAAGCTCTTCCTGGTTGTAGAGTTTGGAGCAGGAGTCTCCTTTATCAGGTTTGGCTTTTAGTAGAGGAGTTGGGCTTTGGGTTGGAGTACAATGTAACCTCTCAGACAAGGCAACCTGCCTTATTTTATAGACTATGATTAGGACATCTTTGCTTTTCTTCTGGTACAGTAACGGGAAATTATTAAGATACTTCAGACCAAAAAAGTGTTAACTTGACCTTTATGCTGAAGAGATATTGAGGTGTGGCAGGGAGGAAATGGTTGCTGCTAAACCAAGCTGTTAATGATAACTGAGATCTACATCAGTTACGGGCCAGTAAAGTATACTTGCGGTCCCCTCTGGCTGGCTAACAGTAACCAGATCTCAGTTAGAGTTTGCAAGCTAAGTGTGGAAACTTTTTAGCTTGTATGATGCAGGGGAGCAGAGTAGGTTATGACAACTTACACTAATGCTCCTCTGTAGTCTTGAAATCTGGTCTCACAGCTGTTAATCACTAGATGGCCTTGGTCAAAATTAAAAAGGCTGTGTTATTTTTTTCAAGCCTTCCAAGAAGGAGAGTAAAGGAACACAAAACTTGTGAGAAACTGAGCAAAACAGTTGAGATGACACCTCTAATGTGCTTGTACTCGTACCCTTTGTTTACTGATGTAGACAAATATAAGAAAGCTTGAAAAAATAGAAAAGCATTCTAGCATTAGTCTTTTCTTGGATTTTTTTCAAGGATACTAGATTTTTAAGGGGGGGGTTGGGGGAGGAGGAACCTCCAAAGAAACCATTTTGGCTGCCACTAATGAAGTTCTTAAAATCATTAAAATCTTGTTATTGCTAAGATATAACTCTAAGAAGAGTTAAAAATTAACATCAACACTGAGCGTGCCAAACATTGCCAGGCTAGGGTTTCTGGACCACTAATACTTGCCTGTTGGCCTTTCTCACTGGACCATAACCTGCTCCTTGAGTTGTTCTGTGCAATGTGTTTATGCTTTTTTTGAGGAGAGAGAGGTATGTGATCTCCACTTCTTTAAAAATTGCAGGGAGGACCTCTCTGGGTAGAAAGTGATCTTCTTCTGCGGGGGGATCCTCAGCTGGTGGAGGACCTCTTACACCATCTGAGAAGAGGTAAGCACCCGTGTTTGGGCCAGTTCTCAGTTGCTTGGTATTTCTGGTGGTGACTTGTGACCGATCAGGATGCTGCTGCTACTGCACTGAGCAGTGCTATACAGCTGTGTGGGCAATATGCTTGCTCTAAGTATAGTTTAGGGATCAGAAAGACACATTCCCACGTATATTCACAAAGGTCTTGCTTGCTTGTATAATACAGCAGCTCTTTAGGAAAGATTGTTTCTGTGACTGTTTTTTGCCAACTCTCAAGTGCTTGAGTTAGCAGGTAATAAATAATTTGAATGAACGATAACACAAGAATCAGAAATCTAAAGTCAATTGGTGGCCAAGAAGAAGCAGCTGTAAATTTTTACCACCTGTCTCTGGAACTGGGGGATGCTAGGTACAGACAAAAACCATCTACAGAAATCCTGGTTTACTCCAAGGAAATTTTTTTTTATCTTTTGTGAACTTCAGCACGTATGAACAAGATGAAAATGAATTTTTCCTCAGTATGCAGCGACTACTGCGCTGTGCAGAGACAGATTATTCTGAAAGGAAAGCAGAAATCGGACCAAATCGACACAATTATTTCCCGGTTATTGTTTTTTAAGTAATGTTCTTTGCAAACAGTAGAATTGCTTCGTTAACGCTCAGGCGCAAATCGCTGCTGTTCAGGGACTGTGTTGGCTAAACTTTTAACAAATATTACCACCTGCTGGGCACGCCGCAGCAGTGCAGCTTCTAACCGTTTACTCCAGCAAGTAACGAGGCTCTTCCCTGCCTGAGCAAGGCATTAAGTCTTTGGGCTTGGAAACTTTTCTGATTTTCTACCAAAGGCAGAGCCGTTGGCTGGAACAGTCCAGCAAAAAACCGGAGATTTGTGTCTTCGGGAGAGTTTAGTACTGAGGGATGTTGGTTTGTTTTGATTAGTATTTTCGTGCTTAGAAACCCTGCTTCTGCAGGATTTACACAAAACGTGTTTATCGCTTACTTCTCGGTACGTTTTGCTACTTACAAATGTATGCAATATGTGGTGCCCGGGGTGTTGAGCCAAGAGCTGATCCTACAGTCTGCCTTGATCCTGCGGCCTGAGCAGGGAGAGCTGTTGTCTCACCCCACTGGACCTACTGCAGCTGCTTGGGATGTAGTGGGAGGGTGAGCTTCTGCCCTGGGACACCTACCATCGTTTCCACCAGTGCCACATGTGGTCAAGCTTAACCGACAGTCAGAGCTCATTGAAAACACACTAAAATTCAGTTCTTTTCATTCTCCTCCCTCTCCTAGGCTGGAAATGGGGGAAATATTGTACTTTCCAGGTTGGTTTAGCAACTACAGCTGCAAGACTGGGATGCAGAGATTAATGTATTCCTTTATAAATGTCCCAGAGGCTTTCAGTCCTCATGTGGGCATCTGTTTTCTCAGTCACTGGTTCGTGAACAAGGCAGCCCTTTGAGCGTTCTCTCCACAAAGCAGAGCTGGTTGGTACCTGTGGCTCTGCAGCCATTACCAGTTTATAAATAACTATTTATATTATGGTTGACATTCCCAGCTTCTTTGTGTTGCAGCTTGCTCTGGACTGGTCTAAGGCCAAGCCAAAAGGGTGGTGGGAGGAACAGCTGTCCTCCTCTCTGGACTAAAGGGAGTTACTGAATACTCTTTTGTTTAGTAATATTCACAATAATAGAGTCTGGTGCTCAAAAGAGGGACTTACCAAGACCTGGCTGACCAAGAGAGGTTTTTGCTGGGACTCCTGGGGCAAGTGGATACCAGAACGCACTGCGACATCTTGTTTTGAGGGAATAGCACAGCTTACCTCTAAGAGGATAAGGAGGGAAAAGCAAGGCAAAATTTCAGGGCAACAGTTCGACAGTGTGTGGGGGGGTGTGTGTGTGTGTGTGTCTTTTTTTTGTTTGATTCTTGATTTGTCAAGCATCAGGCCTTTGTACCTGTGCGCAGCGATTTTTGTGGGACCGCATTGCCTGTGGTGACTGGCGTTTACCAGCAGCTACACTGCAATGGTACAGACGGAAAGGGTGGGATCTTCTATATGAGCATCTGTCTTTCAAGGAACAGTGCCTCTGGCAAGAGTACCAAGCCTCTTGCAGGGATATTAAATTTTTTCTTGTCTTTCCCATCAAGAGTTTTTTTTTAAATCTTAGCTATTTTTGAAAGATACGTAGGAGGCTTTCCTGGTTTTATAAGGATACTAGCTGAAAGCAAGTTTTAGAGCACTTAAGAGCCTCATTTTCTACAATCGTATGGAATCTCACAGGACTACTCAAACTCATGGGGTCCTTATGTTTAGGAACACCAGAAACAGCTCCTGGCTCAAACCAATACTTCACACAGCAATTGCGTATTTTTTTTTTCCTTCTTATCCTCACAAAGATTGTCCTGTCTGACCCGAAGATGCCAGAGAAAGCAGCCACACCACCATGCAGGGCTCCCTCCCAATCTGCCCACCCAGCATCAGGTTGATTATGTTTGGCAACCCAAATGGCTATAAACCCCCTCCAGTAGTAGAAGAGGTGTGATGGGTAGCAAAGCTGCCAAATTTGGGGGTTGACACCTGAGAGCCTTGAGGAGCTATTTTATTTATGTGGTTTGGATCTGGGTAAGTGAATTTTGACCCTTTCCATTGTGCTGGGGCCACTGTTCCCTGTGAAGGAGCCGGGTGGTGTGACCCCACACCTGTCTGTCCCTCCTGTGCCCAGCAGTGATCCTCCACCCGTGTCCCTTGGCAGCCCGGAGCAATCCCTCCTGGCATGGTGGAGCAATCCTGCTTCCCACTGCCCTCCCGTCCTCCTCTGCCACCAAATTATAAGATCTTTTTTCACCTCTAGAGGACACTGTGGCCTGCCATATGCTCACTTCTCCGCGGTGCTCCGGAGGCAGCAGCCCTGTTCGGTGGCTACCTGGCAGAGGTGGCACAAGCTGGTGGTGGTGGCCCCATCATGCTCAGGTTGGGAAGGGGCTGGGTGGTCATGCAGGCTTGAGTGGCTCTGCCAACAGCTGCTGGGCATCAGGGACACTTGTCCCTCTTCACCTGCTCTGTCCATCGTCCTACAAACCACAAGGACCTACTGGCTTTTCAGACTGGCCAGGATGAGGCAGGGACTCAGAAGTGCGTTGTAGATGTGGGAAGATGTTTCCTTGCTCTCAGTACACGTCTGTCCAGAGGTCCTCTAGATTTTGCCTTTTCAGTCCGCTGCAGGGATCTTCTTCCTTCTGGGTCTCTGATTTTGGTCCCACTGATGTTCCCCCCACCCATGATAGCTGGCAGACAGGGACCTGCCGGACTAAGCACAAGCCCAGGGAGGTTTTCTCTTTTTACTGTAGGGCTGTACTGGTTTTCATCTGCTTTCTTGTCTGTTCACAAGCCTTGCAGACTTAGACTTGTAGACTTGTCTCTTCTTTTTTTTTTTTTTTTTTTTTTTGCCTGCCCTATTGTGGTGTTCTGCTATTTAGCACTACAATAGGGAAACTTCTTAGAAATTTGCTAAAAAGATACCCTTTGGTATTCAAAGGAGTTATGGAGTACATGAGCAGAACAAATTTTTAAAAGTAGTGGTGGCTGATCAGGAGGTGGTTGTTTACCTGGAAGCAGACAGTTAAGCGTGTGATCATAAAGCAGCAAAGCTCGCAGGGTGCTGGGGAAGACGCTGTACAGCTCCAAGCTGTTTATGCCATAGGTGTCCTGCAGCCACATTGCTCCTCCTTGAAAACTCCTTCCAGATTGCTTGTTTTGCCAGACTCCTCATCAGCAGAGCCAAACTGCCATGTTCTGTGCTGGGCATGTAGGAGTGCAGCTGGGGAGGTCTTTTTGTCATGACTATAACCACCAGCAGCAGTTTTGGACATAACGGCGGCTCCCTCTCAGCACGTGCATAAATAATGTTATATGCCCAATAGTGGCAAGGGTGATGTTTTTGATGTTTGTAAGTCCTGTGGTGCTCCTTGCAGGTGAAGAAATACCTTGGCTTTGAGAATCTGAAGGCTGGCAAAGTTGACAGTAGAGTAAGGTTATTTCATTTTAATTGAATTGGAAACGAGGCCATTTTGGGGGAGGAGGATTTCTCTTCCATACCAAAGTTTGGCCATGGCTTGTGCATCCATGGATGAACAAGGACTGAGTTCTTCCCAGAAAGTCAGTCCTTTCCATTAAGTGCATCTCCAGCTTTAAGTCAAATCTGAACTATTTCAGGTTTTTTTCAGAGTTTTGCAGTGAGATCACAAATCCACTGGAACCTGCCACTGAAAGCAAAACCAGGCAAGAGATACCAAAGAATGAATCATGACAGGACCCCAGGTTGCTACTGAATTTTGGGTTCTGCGTGTTGCTGGGGACAGACTGTGGGTTGCAAAGCAGGAAAGCAGATGGGGGGGGGAGGGCGGGTGGGCGGCATGTGTGCAGGGGGAATGACTTTTTTTACATGCAAATAAGGTTGAAAATTTTCTTGAAATTATCTAGCTTCGATTTATTTTTTTTATGAGAGCGAGAAACTAGGGGGGTGTGTGTGTAAAACAATGGCTTCCTATGCAAAATAGCTTTTTATAATTGCCGAAGTTAGGCACACCCTTGGTTTCCAAGCATTTTGCGGGGAGCAGCAGTGTAAAAACTGTGCAAGCGGTAAAGCTGGGCACAAGACAACCGTGCTGAAGGCTGAAATGGATTGCATTGCTCCTGCTTTGACACCCCAGAAACCATCTGCAAAAGTCCTATGGAGCAGGAAGAGATGGGGTCACTCTGCCCTACCAAATGTGGGTACTCAGATGCATTAGTGTGCCATCGTAGGTATATCCAGTTTTCCAATGGCACTTTGCTACCCATGGTCCGCCTCCCCTCTGCCAGGGAGGTGGTGGCGGCAGCAGCCCCGGTGTGTAACGCAGGCGCTGCCCTTTCCCACAAACGCCTTTCCCCATAGCCCTCAGGACATCTGCTTGCCCTGGAGAGTCTTGAAACAATGCGGGTTTCCTGGCCCTCTATGTGGTTTTTTCCTCTTATAGGAAAATATATGCTAGAGTATCTGCAGTGTTTTCCAGTTGCTTTGTCCCAGTGTTAGCACGTGTGCGTTATGTCCGCGAGGGAGCATGTAACAGTGGAAGGTCATGGTGAAAATAAGATGATTTAGAGGGACGCATGTAGGAACGAGCTATCTTGCTTCAGAGCGATGCCCTGTGTGGAGGGACGTTTCTGTACAGCAGAAGACTGCCCTGCTCTGCTTCTCACGTGCATGTTTCTCTCCACAGTGGGTCTCCTCAGGTTTTTTCAACTCTCTTCTCTTGCCAGTCTCTGCACTTGTACCGTACCCCATTCAATACCACTCGTAGTCTGACCTGCTGCAGACCATTGCCTTCCACCCACGTATTTTCCTGAGCTCAATCACCTGTTTGATGAAACAGTATCTCCAAGACGGACATCTGTTTTGAAAATGGTACTGACAGAGCTATTGCTTTGCTTGTTAGCCTGTGCCCATCACAGGATACCCTGTGTCAGCCTGACTGCAGTGCTGCAGGTAATTTTTCTGCTGCTGTTCATCACACTTTTTAGACCGTTTTCCTCCTGTGAAGACACACACATTCCATAATCTAGTCATTTCTTACAGAACTAAGAAAATCAAACGCTTTAAATTCCACTGTAAGGCAGCTGCTGAATCACATTTGTGGGTTGTGTCTTTTTATACCCTCTCCAATTTTTCAATATCCTTTTACAAATGTAAACCACGACAAAATATTTCAGTATTTGGT
Organism: Chroicocephalus ridibundus; assembly: GCF_963924245.1. NCBI lineage: Eukaryota > Metazoa > Chordata > Aves > Charadriiformes > Laridae > Chroicocephalus > Chroicocephalus ridibundus. The sequence continues at coordinate 19,223,494 of NC_086286.1, forward strand.
CTTGCCAAAACTGTGTACACAGTTAAAATCATGATAGGATATTTTTTTTAATTGTTTTAAAAACCCGTGGTCTGTGAATGGTAACGTTTAGCCTTCTTTCTTAATATGGTTCCTTCTGCTACCTCAAATACACTGACTAAATCCCTTCCCCTAAAACGTTACTGTCTGAGGTTTGATTAAAGCTGTGAAGAATGTGTGTGAAAATTGTTCTGGTAAGTGACTGTTCATGGGAGCTGGGAATTATCACTGTTTACATTTTTTTAAAATTTCCCCCGAAAGGTTTGATGTGCACTATGGAGAACTCGATTTGCTACAGGAGCCAGCTGAGTCAAGCGGCTGTGGGGAGGAGGAGGAGGAGGGGCAGGGTGGATTTTTAAGGCAGGTCTCTCTAAAACTGCAAGAGGGAATATTTTCAAACGCGGACAACTTGCCCATGCGCTGGTGCTCCCCGAAACAGACAGATGGAGGTTAAACCCAACTACGCTGTTTCTTTGTTGGCTGCTGTCTCGCAGGGCATCTCCTGGCTGGTGTTTGACTGGGAAGAAGCAGGATTTCATGTCCGCTACTACAAGCTCATTCATTTAGTAACACTATCTGTGATCCTCTTTGAAATCCCCAAAGCAACTGTTAATAGCTGGGTCCCAGGAAAAGCGATACGGCAGGACCGGCCCGTGGGGAGGCCAGTTGCCTAGCATTGTGCTCGGTGTTGTGAAACAGTTGGCCGAGCCATCAGACTTGCTCGGCTAAATGAATTAAGTAATCGCACGGCCCTGCAGAGAATATTAGTGAGGAATTTCCATATTGCAGCTCTTGATATTCCCGCCTCGCAGCCCTGTTACCACAAATACAAGGCTTTGGCTGAGCAGGCAGTAATTTGATATTAAATGAGGTTCTTATTAAGCAGATGCAATGAAATAGGGCAGAGTTTTATGTTGCATTTGTCGACTAAATGCTTTTTATTAGCATTCATTAGGATGAGGGATAACTGAGTGCAGGATATTCTTTAGCCAAAGCTTGACCCTTCAGAGGAAGGATAATTAAGCAACTAAGAGCTTGGGAATAGGAGCTCGGCCACACACAGCAAACACACAGCAACTCGCGCTCTCCCTCTTCTGGGAACCGCGTCTGCAAAAGAGGCCGTGAGGAAACTTGGGGGATGTCCCACGCTGCCTGGGGATGAAACTGCTCCTTGTCTCGTTCTCCAGGTGTTAATTTGACAAAGCACAAAGGCCTCTTGGAAAGTAAACCATTTGCACAGACACACGTTGCTCTTTCTTTCAGGCTGAGCATATTGGGCTGTCAGCCATGGAAATAAGGCCCTTTTTTCGTTTGTTTGGATCATGAAGCTTCTTAGAAAAGGTGATATAAGAAGGGCTAAAAGCTCTGACTCTTAATTCTGGCCTCTTAGCAAATGTGTACAAACATATGTGTTTGTCAAAGTTGACTCCACCAGGGTGGCAATGGCCACGTTGGGACCTTCCCGACAGGGATGCCCCCATTCCAGAAGGGAAATGGAGCCAAGAGCTGGTGGAAAAGCCACACAGAAATCAGAGGTGCCTCTCTGCCAGCCCAGGCTGCTTTTGTAACAGTAGAAGGTGGACTGTGTTTTCCAGCTTGCTTTTGTCCTGTTTAGGTTTCTCTGCATTAAGTCTTGTTTCCATTTCTCCTTAGCCTGTGCTTTAGGGTCAATGCGTTTTTCTGCCTCCTCTCTGCACACTTTTATTCCTATCCATGAGATGTTTTATGGATTTGTGTCAAGCTGTTGGGTTGGGGTTTTTTTTTTTTTGTGTCTTAGTTTTCTATTATCTGGCAGGGTTCAGCAAAAAGGAGGGTGATAATTTTATGAGAATTCCCAGTGCTTGGTCTGCATGTGATTTCTGTGATGGGTGGGTGGCTTGCGTCTTGTTTGCAGCGAACTCAGAACTCACACTCTCTGGCCTGGACTTGCTCTGGTCCTGTTGAACTTGAAAATATCCCCAAAGCCCAATTGTTTTGGAGGAGATAGAATTCTGCCAATGCTGAGGCCTTGGCAAAGCTCCCCTCCTCTATAAATGTGGTCATAAGTGACCATATTAAGTTCTTGTGAGTCTGTATGAAGATTCAGAGGTACGTACTGGTGGTGGCACTCTGTCTTGGACCGTTCCCTAGTTGTGTGAAGCCAGTCCATATGTGGCCATCGGGGTCTTCTGTTTCTCCAAAACTGAAGTGTGGGTTCCACCCACAAAGCGATAGTAGGTATCGAGGTCAGGGATCTGTGTATATTCCCCTTTTTAAAAAAGGAGGGATGAAGGTTTTGAGTAAAGCAAGGGTGCAAGTACAGCCCTGCACTAACAGGCTCTCAGGTCTGCCTGTAATGTTGGTCCTTGCAGCAGCAACCACAAGGCAGCTGTCACTGTGGGGGAGGAGAGCAATAAGAGGGAAGAAATCATTCAGAGGGAGGTACCCTTCTGGTTGGAGTTAGAGGAGCCTATTCTTTTCCCCAACCATGGGAAAGGAAATGTCTTGATTTAGAGGATGAAAAGAGGGCTGCACCTGCAGTGGAGATGTGACAAGAGTTGTGTGGGGTCAAAAAAAAAACCCCAAACCCTAAGTAACCTTATATTGGCATGTAAAAGTGTCCCTGGGCTTTATTTTGCACTCCTGCTGCTCATATACCCCCTTGCAGTTGCTGGAGGTAGCTGCCGGCATCCCACTGGCCAGTGTGTGTGAGAACCTGGAGGTAGACCTGGCTCTCCCACTGCAGCCATTGTGCTGCTTGGACCTCCAGCTGTGTGCATAGGACTGGCTGTGTCTTTGGCAACATACGTGCGGACATAGAACTGGGCACACAAGTATTTGAAGACTATTTCCCTGAGGGAAAATGTTTCTTTGTTGTTTTTTGTTTTTTTCTGCTCTAATCCACTAATGAAAATCAAACACAACTGTACTCACAGGGGCAGCTTGGAGTGTGTACAAAGACCTAAGGTATGCGTGAGAGGGGTAATGAACCAAGCCCAAACACCGAAAACTAAATCTCCGGTGGTAAACTACTGAAACCATACGGTTCGCTGGGCTGCAAGGGTTTTCTTGGATTGAGGTATTCTTTGAGTTCTGGCAGATGCAAGGAGCAGTCCAGCATTTCCTTTTTATCCCTGTTCAGCACTTGATCTTCCAGCCAGCCCTGACTTGATGAAGTCTCCTAGTACAATTGTTAGCAGTTTTGTTTGCTTTGTTACTTTAATCCAGCACCAGGCTTTTCCTAGTGGATATTCTGGTTTGAGCTGTATTGCCTGGCTTCTTGCTGGTCACAGGTGGTCAGTTGTTTTCCTTTTGGTCAATGTGTAACCCTGATAATCGGAGGAAGTACTTGAAGCCACTGAGCCTTCCCAAAGGGAAAGGAGCAAAAAGGTGTAGCAGATGAACCAGGAAGGAGAATCTTGGAAAACAAACTGGAAAATCTTTTCTTTATCAGCCCGCGGAGCTTTTCTAGGTGATGAGTATTCCTATGAAACCTGGTCACGTTTGCACTTTATTGTCTTTATTATCTATAGTTAATATAAAAGAGGAAAGTTTCAATGTAACGTTCACTTGCGCGCATCTCTCTTTGTGAAGCTTTAGGCAGATCGTTTGATTTTTTTGTCTGCCTGGGGCCTCTGACTCCCTGCCAAGCTCATTGCTTATAAAATGTATTGATCTCACAGCTTCCATGGGCGAGCATTTTCGAGTGTTATCATGGCTGAAGGCACAGAGCAGAAACATTTGGAAAGGCCTATGGGCATGGTTCTCATGACAAACTTGTGTGACATGTTTCATTTGGTCCAGAGCTGCAAGATTCTCTATCAAGCTTTAAAATAAATAAATACAAATTTAAAATCCCATGTTTCTTAAAAGATGTCCCTGCTGGCATGAATACTCTAGAGCGAGAGGTTAAAGCTTCTTTTTCCCAGCTATCTATGTCAATAAATAATTGCCTCCTGAAAGTTCATGGAGAGCAAACAGCAAAGGGTCAGGAGCACATCTGAACTGAATTCAGTCTTAAAGGTTGAGTGGTTATCCATGGAAATAAGTTTGTGGTATTTGCCCAGCTCCTGCAAAAAAAAAAAAAAAGCCGCCTTAAATTCATCACTAATTTGCTTTTTAATATTTCTCTTTCTGCATGTGATTTCCCTACTGCCTTTCTCCTTGGTACCAGTCCTAAAAGCTTATCCTCTTCCATGACAGTGGTGCTAAAATACTGAGGTGACAAAACTGGACAGCCCTTGGTTTTCCACTTTCAAGTGCTCTCTGTGGGTAGCGAACACCACAGGCTACACTGTTTTGATAGCTGCTAGGTCACGTTACCTGTCTATCCCCTGGCATTGTAGTAGTAACCTGGCAGGTCAGCTATTTCAATGCTATTTCACTTCGCTACCTGGCACCAGCCATACAGCGTTTTTATATACTGAATTATTTATGGACTCATAATTATTTAGCATCAATATGTCAACGTTACAATGCCCCCGTTGGCCATAAAGGAGCAAAATCTTTCTTTAATTAAAATTACATGGTCCGTGTCAACTTTCCTTGGACCCAGTCTTTTAAAACTGAGTTGGGAGTTTGAATTCCAAACCAAATACCTGTGTTTTAAGCAAAGACTAAATACAGAGCTTTCTTTCAGTGAGGCTGGTCTTGGAAGCCAATAATTTTATGTGTTTTAGGGAGGTTTATGTTATACTGGGGAGTTTACAATGGACTTCATTGAACTGTAGACCACAGTGGCAGTATTTTTTTTATAAGCAGCTTCTAATAAGGAGGAAGCAGTGTATAATTCAGACTGTCAATGTTCCTGCCTAAAGACAAAAGCTTAAGATGCCTCAATGATGGTTTGAAAAACTGCTGAATCCTGAGAACAATCCGGTAACGAAGGTGGTAGGGTAGTTTGTTTTAAATAATGTGCAGCTGTCTTTTTTGAAAAAATATTGCATCATTTGGCATTGTAGAAATATACTGAACCACCATATAATTTAATTACACGACCACCCTGCAAGCTCCATGAGCCAAACTCAATCCTGGCATAAGCGGGTGCAAATCCCTCTGGGAATTGCACCCGCTTAGGCCAAAGCTAAATTTGATCCAGTGTTTTTTTTCCCCTTCTCCCTGAGAACTTGAAGGTATGGAGATCCACTTCATCCTATACTGTACTTGGAGCTATTAGCTTTTTTCCACACACAGAGCAACTCTATACTTGATGCTGAACTGACTTTTGTTATAGTTTTCGGAATAAAAACAAACAAACAAAAGTCTTTTGAATGCAGTATACAAAGGTGGTAGTTAAGTATTTAAGATTATCATAACCAAAAAGTAAACTCCATCATTTTCTAGGTCACATCTGCCATGGAAATGAGGTCCAATAGGGACGGTGATGGCCCTTTGTGGAGAGGGACCAGCATAAATCAACCATCTATTATATGTTCAACAAGACTTCTCACTTGATGACATGCCTATGATACATAGCTTTCCATTTGATGCTTGAAGAAGTAATTAAGTCTGTATTTGTTTAGGATCTTTGCTTTATTCAAGGTGTGAGGCTGCCACTCTCACTTGAAACCGGTCGTCACTTCTTGAGCAGTCTCCTTTGGCAGGAAAAAAAATAATTCTCGAAGAAACTTCCCATGTGCTCCATGCCATACAGCTCCCCCAGTAATATTTTTTTTTCTACCTTGTTATGACTGCAGGCTGACTGAATCTTTAAGACTTCTCTTAAAGAAATCTAGAGGGCTTCTTTCCCTATGGAGAAAAAAACATCTCAGTATGAATAAGAATAATAAAATCTTTGAAAGATGGGTCTGCTGAAGGAGAATTTCTTTATCGGCTTTCTTTTAAGCTAAAAAAACTCTACTTAGCTAAGGTTAAATACTTGCTGTTTGCGTGTGAATGTGTGCAGTCCCACAGAGATCAGAGGTGGCATGGAGCAGAGTAGAAGGTGCGGAGACGTTGATTCAAAGTATTCAGTCTTGCGGGACATCTTGGATAGCTTTGGCTCGCTGTGATCAGCCACAGTGAGATAGCACGTGTATGCCAGACAGAGGCCATAACCCTGACTCTCTCATTTCCAGAACTTTATTGTAAACATTTGACTGAGATGGAAATCCAGCAAGACTTTATGTATGATGTCTTCTGAGAGCAACAGCTAGTGTCGGGAGAAGCCTTGTTCTTTCCAAACACTGAGAAACAAGAATCACTACCAAGTACAGAGGCAATGAAAGGCAAAAAAACACATCAAACAACTACCCAAAGTTTATAAAATAGGCACGTAGTCATGACCTTCCTACAGTTACACAGACATGTGCACGCACACATCAGCCCTTAACTTCATTGGGAGTTGCTCACATGTGTCTTTGGACAGATCTTGTCCCTAAGCTGATTTATGTCCAAAGGAAACTTGGGCTCCGATTCAGGTTCAAATCAGGTTCAGCATGGAAAATCCTGAACTTGGAGCCAGACCCTAAAGCAGCCCTTCAAAGAGGCAAACAAACAGACCAGACCAGCTTTTTCTCCTAAGCTAGAGCTCTCTAGCCTTGTGCTTGGGTCTAGCACGTCCCTCTGCCTCCCTCCTAACTGAAACGCATTTGTAAAGGGATCTTTATTCCACCCGGGAGAATACAGTGCAGGCAATTGGCTAGTGATGGTGCCTTGGAGCTCGGCCACCTGGGGCAAGTGTGAGACTGCACATGGAGGGAAAAGGAGAAAGCAGCAAGTGACGGAGAGACCCTTTTGCCGCAAGAGCCTGGGAGATTCATCCCAGAGACTCCCAGAGGTTTAAATCTCCTCCACTTAAAGGGGCCCATACCGTGTTGTTTTTACTGAATAGGCTGCTGTTGCTGCTTGATTTGGGGTTTTTTGTTTGTTTGTTTTGTTTTTCTATTTTTAACACAAGTAGATGTCATCACGCACTTATTTCAGTATTGCCTGCCCTGCTGGCAGTGGGGAATGAACTTCTGTGATGATTGCGCATGACTGGGCAAAGATTGGACTTTGGGAAAAAAAGGTCAAACAAATGTGACCTGTCCTTTTCCTGACAAAATAATGAAGGTGCTTAGATTAGATTTATCTGCTGCTCTTCCTAGAGCATGTTGCTCACTCTTGGTGAAAACTGACAAGTAATGAAATTAAAACGCAATACGCTATTACAACTGTGAGCGTCCAGTTAAAATTCATCCTACCGCAACCGCCCCCCAGCACAAAGAGTTTAGGGATGGGCCAACCAAATAAACATGAGCTGCAGTCACTGAGGAGTCACGTCAATCTCAGGTCCACCAGGCTGACATCCACCTGGCATATCAGCAAGCACAATCTTGTTTTGGAAAATACATGTTTGTGTTTATCAAGCGAGATCTCACAAGACTTCCATTTAATAGTTGGGGGTTTTTGTTGTGTGGTTGTTTTGTTGTTGTTGTTTTTTTTTTTTCTTTGGCTTATAGGCACTGTTCGGACTGAAAAATACTTCTGAAAAAGTCAACCAAAAGGGACATGTCTTCTCACTAGATTTGAATTTTTAAACAAATATAGAGGTGTGTAGCATTTGGAAGCATATCCCTCCTGTGCTTCTGAACATGGGTATGGTTAATCTAGCTAATGATTTCCAAACATTTGTAGCCCTCAAAGCTGATCTGTTTTTGAAAGAGAGCAACCACCTGTAACACCTGTTTGCTAAAAGGACTTGAAGGATGCCATGTGCCATGGAGCAAATCTTTGTTAAAGATCACTCACATCAAATGTATTCATGTTTTTTAAAATGATCTCGGTCATTCTGTGAGAAGTATACGAGCAACTTGACTACATATCGTTCCTAAATTTTCAATGTTCCTATCACTTCACAGAGGCATTTTACATCAGCTGCTTTGAGTTCCCATGTTTCCATACTCTTATTTTAGCTACAATCTGAGCACTATTATGCAGGAGCGTATCCGGGTGTATCCTAAATAGTTGGAATTTTAAATCTTGCCACTTTCTTACTCTCTACTTTCTCAATTTCAAAGGGTAGGAGACCATAAAAATTATTTTGAAGTGAGTTTGGTTTTGCTTGCTGTTCTTTCAGGAAATCTTTTTTTTTTTTTTTTTCCCCCCCTCCCCTTCTTTCTTCTCTGCTCACTCTGCAAATAATACCCAGGATTTTAATGAGATAAAAAAAGTATGTAAGTGTATATTCTGTGCATTAGATAGTACCATTGTCGTCCGTCCCAAGAAAGGGTTATCTATTGCTGCGTCTCTACAGGCCCCGCTCTGCTCACTTTCCTCTGCTGGGGACTAACACAGTCGTGCTTCTTGCTGTGTCCTGGCTTGGGCCAGAGTTGTAGCCTTTCCGTTTGCCTTTTTGCATCTTCTGCTCTTGAGCAAATTACTTTCAGAGATTTACAAATGACTCCACATGTCAACCCCAAATACTCGCTGTCGTGAGGCGGGTGAAGAAATGAGATCAGGGAGAAAGGTGGATCCGAGTTAATACTAAAAACTTAACGTAAGGGATGGTTTGAAAATGTGCTTATTTCTTGCTGATTCACTGCCTCGTCTCGTTATCACCACCATACTTCCTTTTTCTCTTTCCTGTTTTGAGCCTTGCTTGTCGCATCATTTTGAGTCAACATCACAGGTTTTCAGGGAATAAAGCGCTGAGTTAACAGAGGACCTTTACGGAGCATTCAGAAAAATAATTCAGGCATCACAATTTCCTCCACCTCCCCACCTCCGACTCAGGCCAACTGATGCGACTGCAGTATCTGTGTGCTTTAGACTCTAGAAATGATAGAGTTGGGGGGGGGCTCATTTTATCCCCGACTCAGGCATGGACCTTTCTTCAGAGAGAGATTTCCAGCGAGGTGCTAATGGGAGCTGGCTGTGGGATTGATTTGTGATGCTGGCACCCACCTGTCAGGAATGATGACAGATCCATCGGCTTGTTTTATTTTAGCCATTAAGAGGGAGAGCAGCTTCTTTAAATAGCCCTAAAGTAAAACTGTTACCTAAATCAAAAGCAATTGCCTAAGTGTTTCTCTATTTATACAGCTGGAATACTTTGACTTAGTATCAGTGCTGCATAGTGTATAATTAGCAAACTTTAATAGATAAGTTAGAGGGAATGACTTGATGAAAGTGTTAAGGAAAACTCGGCTGCTGAGTTGTAAGAGATCCTCATTAACTTCATTGGGTTTAGGTGTCAGTGTCTTCTGCTGAAAAATGTTTGCCTGTTGCCATGATCGTGCCAATTATCCTGGGACCTTGTCTATGGGCTGCCTTGTACTGTTGTGGTGGGATTCACCTAAAATCCGAGTTCTGCCAGGGCTGATGCTGTCCAAATTTGTAAGGAGGTGTTATCATTACTCCTAAGTGCTTAAGGAGGTGTTATCATTACTCCTAAGAGCTCGCAGTCCAAATATCTGGCAAGGAAATGAGAGGTGAAGATACTTTTTGGAGCTAATACTCGGCTAAAAGCAGAGCTGGGATGAAAGCTGTAGCCTCCTGACTCCCAGACACATGTCCCACCTGTTGTGTGTAGTCAGCTCTTGAGGCAGTGTCCTGACTCCCTTTCTCAAGGACTACTGCAAGGAAAGGCAAATGTTCAAATAAAAACTACTCATTCCCGTTTAAGAGTAGGGGGAAGAGGGTAAATGAAGCTTTGGGCGTTTGCAGCCCACCCCCGGGCACATGGAGAAAAGGGATCTAGAAGCCGGTTCTAGACTTTATTGTAAGACACCCTCTGCCACAAGCCGCCCCGCTGGAGTCTTCTGGTAGCTGCCCACAGGTGGTGCAAAGCTGGCTTTGGCTGCTAGAGGCATCAGCCCAGGAGCGCGTGTGGCTGCGGGCGATGGGAGCTCCTGGCGCTGCTCTGCCTCTGAAATATTCAACCCGGGCGCCACGCTGCCGATCGTGCGCCACCTGAGCCCTTCGGAGGGGCTGGACCTGCAAATTGCTTCATAAAGCAGAAGAGGTTTTCAAAAGCACCGAGGGGGACTTAAGCAGTTACCTTTCAGCAACACCTTTGAAAAAATCTCTCTTAATAAAGCCGTAACTTCACAAAGGCATGAGGGCGAGTTTCAGTTTGGAGCCTGCCCCCTGTCCGGCAGCAAAGGGCGTTTGCTTAAAAAGCCACCCACCATTTCAGACGTGATGCTGCAACCTCTCAGCTCAATGAATAATGTTTAACAGCGTGAATTTTATTATTTTGGCTTTGAAGGTCCCACAAGGCTCCAAGTTCATAGACAAAACCTCCCCAAATACCCAGCGAAAGTGTAAAACCAGAATGATCTTTGTATCCAGTGCACCCCTGAAATTTACTGGCTGTTTATATTGCTAACTGCTACTGCTGGGAGGAGCCCTATAAATAACCTTAACAATGTGTGGGGTTTAGGGAGAAAAGCATCGCGTGAATAACGATCCGTTTGTAGCCTAGAGGCTATGCGAGATCTCCTTGCTATTCCTTACTGTGTTTATTCGCCAGAAACTACTTCCAAGAACTGGGCAAAAGGGGCAGGGTATGTTCTCACTAATGTTGAGATGAGCGGTGGTCAAGCTTTTTGTTACGCAGACAAGGGCTAGATGTAAATAAATCTTACATGCCAGCAAGCTTCAGTCCCAAATACTGGAAGATTATTTGTGGCATATGTGTCACTTTGGAGGAATACAGGAGAGAGACACCAATTTCCCCATATACAGTAGATCCTTCACTCCAGCAGCCCACGTGCTTTCCTGAAATAGTCCCGTGTGGTTTTGATTATAATTCTTTTGTGACTTCTGGTTAGAGACTAGCTTGTCAACATGACCAGGCCACCTCAAACAGATCTTACTGCTTTTTTTTCCGGTAACAGAGGCGGCCAAGGGAGGACAGAGATGATACAGAGGAGTACTATGTTCTTTTGAGGTTTTTTTTCCTGCACCTCTGAGTAGAGACACCACATTAAGGAAGACAACTTCGAGTTAAAATAAACACAGATGGAAAATTGAAGGATTCCCTACTGAACTCACCTATATTTTTTTTGTTTAATTGCTTTTTTGAAAACAAGAAGTCCGTGGTTTTGTTTGCTCCCTTCATTTAATATCCAGTCTTTTTTTTTTTTTTTTAATCTTCTTAGCAAAATCGATTAGTGATGTGGCACAGCAAGCTTTTGTCCTTCTGACGTCTCTGGAACTACAAGCATGACCTCGGTAAACACTGAAGCGGGATAACTGACCTGAACATGCTGTCATGCAATGAGCAAGTACCCACATTGCCATGACACCTCTTCAGGGTTTTTAATTTGTTCCCCTTGTGTTGAGGTTTAAATGCAGATGCTTCCAGCTGGTTCCCAGGGTTATCCTTCATTAATGAGTTATTTTTATATAGAAAATTCTCTTGGAAACATTTTTTCCGATGAAATTGCTCCCCCTAACCACAAGCACGTAATACGATGGCTTAGAAGAGCTGAGCCCAACAGTGTGTTTATCCCTTTTCTTCCATGTGCCTCTGGCGGTCTCCTGCCTTGTTCCAGATCCTTGTTTGTTTGTGGAGATGGGCTCAAGGAGTCCAACCCGTCTGGATGATTAGTGTTACTTCAGTCCCAGGCCACCTTTGTTTTGTTTTTTTTTTTTCAGAACCAATCTCATCTGACTTTTCACCTCTTGAAACACAGCAAAGAGAAACACTTGTTCACTGAATCTCACAAAATGCTGATGAGGCAAGTGACTACCCAGAAGGGCAGGGGGACCTTTCACATCACTGCGGGTATACCCAGACAGTTTTGACTGACAGAGGAGAGGAGGAGTATGTGAATGGAACCAAAATGCGTTTGACCACAATTAAGTTTCTGGCTCCATCATAACGTACAGAGCACCTGCAAAACTGTCTGCTAAATTCCGGTTGCATCTTCTCTTTTTTCACAGATGGCAACGGGTTGGGCAGAGCACTGCTGGAGGTCTGTGGCAGAAACTGCCCCGATGCTGCGCGTAGTTGCTAAACAGCACAAAATGGATAGCTGACTGGCCGTGGGTGCTCTGGCCTCTGTATCCTGTGCGTGAAATGGGGGTTGGGGGTCCCAAAATGTAGGTCCTGCCCTGCTGTTCCATGCTGACCAACCAGCCGCAAGCCATCATGCGCTGGCCTGTCTTGGTTCAAGGCCTGGGGTGCTACTGAAATAGGAGTGATTATTACAGCCCAAGCTCTGGATCTGCACAGAGCCTGGGAAGCTGGATGTTGGATGTCTTTGCATCCTAACTCCTATTTTAAGTTACTTCCTTCTAATAGCATAATTTCCAGGTGGGGGGATGTATTTCTGTACATTGAATCTCCTGTTTTTCTTCCTTGATAAGAGCTTTAAATAGCAACATAAGAATTGTCAACGGGTAGTTTTTTTTTAATTATTTAGAAGTTCTTTTCTGCATAATTCAGAAAACTCGTGACCTTGGAGCACCCCCTTGGGCCATAGGCTGAGCTGGGTGGTGAAGCTTGGTCTCAGGCCCACGGTGGCCCCCCCATCCCCCTTGGCATGGCCTTGTTCTCGTGCTGCTTTCCCAAGCCAGAGGGAATTGCCTCCAAGGGTGTGCCCTCAGGGGTGCGACCAAGCAAACCTGACTCCCCAGTGGATAATAGTGATCTCTGTGCCCTATCCCTCATCTTCAAAACATTAAAAAGGACCAAAAAAAAGGCACTGGAAATTTACAGGAGCTACGTTAGGGCAAAACAGAATCTGTATGTTTGGATTAAGCCCTCTCCTTCCTCCCCTTTGAAAGGGAGAGCCTGCAGTGTGTCAGCCTAAATTTCAATACCTTCAGGTCTTTACAAAGAAACAGGCGCTGCAACGAAAAATATGCCAGGCTCTAATTTTGGCCTGATGCAGACCATATCATCTCACTTGGGCTGTTCAGAAGACGGTATGATTTGACTTGGCTGTGTGCCACGTCTCACTGTTGCCCCCATCAATCAATCCGGCTCTTAATCATCATCACCTTTCCTGTCGAGCAATGATTTTTATCTAATGACACTGTTAGCTGAGGCCCATCCCCTCTTCTGCTGTAGAAGTCCTTGTAGAAACAAGTAAGCAATGTCTCTTTCTTTTCCTCTTTGTCACTCTTACCTAAATCTGCCTTTTCTTTTTCCCCTTTCATTGCAGATAGGATGAGCAGCAGCATCATTTAGAATGGCTTTGTTCTGCTATAGTAGTTGGGTACTTCGGACACAGGTGTCCTTATATATTTAGCCTCTTTTTCAAGCTATGTTCCACAATATGTACTGGTCCAAGGGCTGGCTTTCATTGTTGATGGATTTTTTTTTTTTTTTTATGAGCATTTCCTTTTTTAACTTTCAACAAAGATGCCATAGATATTTCTGTATATCTCTATGTGTTCAGCTGTGTGTTGGTTACCCACTTGACTGACTATACTTCAACCCAAAGGTAGTTACTTTTACAGAAACGTCGTTTATGAAGTTGGCATGGAAAGCAGCTCTGAACTTAGTCTATGCTGGGGAACAGATTCCCATGATTGCCTTTCCTTTTCTTTTTTTGCCAAAGACAACCATGAGATTTGTACCTGCAGTGCTTTTTTTTTTTTTTTTTTTCTCCCTTCTCTTTGCAGCTCCACAATGAGACTTTTGTGAGCCAAAAACTTCTGGTAATGCTGAACATTTTAATTAGAAATGTCATTTCCCCTGACCAGTACTAATGAAGCAGATTAAGCATAATCGGTTGCCAGAAAAGCACTGCAGATAGTGGTGGTTCTTTGCACAGGTGGCACACCAGAAGACCTGCTCTGCCAAGCAAAGTAGGTTATATACAGCTACAGACTTACGGAGCTGGAGGCTGGATTTTGGTGGGGCATAAAAGAGCTCAAGTTTTATGTCATTTAGTTGGCTTTTGGGCTTGAATAATTCTGTGTTGGTAGAGCAGGGAAGCTGACTATATGCTTTGCATTTGGTTTGGGCGTGATGTATGTGTCGTACACACATGAATTGTGGCAAACGGAGGCACTGGGTGTCTTTGCGTTAGTTGTAGCTATTTGTCTTTCTGTGAAGTACAGGTTCATAAACCGGTGCTGAAAAAGTCCTAGTATGTGCGGGTGTCTAGGACCCATGAAGCAGCTTTTCTATCCTGATCCCACTCCCTCTCTTAACACCTCTTGTTGCTGTGGGCACAGGAATTAACCATCCATTATCCTCTAATGTGTTAGTCACTGGTACAAGTCAGATAGGAGAAAAGAAATCAGCTGCAAGCCCGAGCCCTGTGCTATAAACCCTTTCGTTCCACATTTTCTGAACTGCCAGCTGACCCTACATGCTCTGGCATTCCCAGAAGCTCAAGTTAGTCTTTATGAGACCCAAGTGACAATCATCACCAGCTGAAAAGAACAGGAAAAGGCCCTACTTCAAAGCCAGTATGACCCTAAGTGGGATGAGAACATAGGCGTATCCCCCTTGGAGAGCTAAGCTAAGCTCATCACGTACTCATGAGGTGGGGTGGCCACCCTCTTCCCACAGCAGACCATGAAGAAGACATGAAGGCAGCCTTCAGGAGCTAGCATCCCCCAACCATCGGCCACCCGTGGCAAGTCAGACTTGCTTGTGAGCAAGGCCATAAGGAAGGCTCCCACCTCTTGACCATTGTGAGTTGTAGACACTGTTCCTTGTGGACCACAATGGCTGTTTTGCTCACTGAAGGGTGTGGACAGCCCATCTCTGGGCACAGGCTGCAGAGAAGGAGTTTTGTCCCTCTGGCCAGCCTTACCTGGCTCCACGGTGTGAAGGTGCTGTGAGGCCATGCCCAGTGCTTTGATCAGACCCCAGGTAGTAGGATGCTAGCGGGGAGGCCTCCAGAAAGGCTCCATGCAGACATGGCCACATCTCATCTCCCTGCCATGCTGCCAGCAGCCCCACAGCATTACTGTCTCGGATTTAATGACAGTGAGGATGGGTCAGGTCCTGGGCACCTTTATGGATCTTCGCTGTCTGTGTGGGTTGTGTCTTGTAGCTGAGACATTTCTTGTGATTTCATTCAGACTGAGGATGGCTCTACCCTCAGGCTCTCAGTCTTCTCAGTGCTGCATGTAGAAACTTTCTTCTTTCCTTTGCAGCTAAGAAAACAGCTGCAGGAATCAAATTCTACCAACCAAATTTCTGATTCCAAAATATCTTTAATCCAGGACACTATATAAAGAAAATATATTCCTATTTTAGTCTATTTCTCTTGGGAAGGGAAAGGTGAAGGGTTTTATTGTGGATTTTCTTTTTTTCTTTTTTTTTTTTTTTAGGTAAGAGGAATTAAAATAATATTATAGAGACTTTCTATAAAGACTAGGAAAAAAGATTGAGACTGGAAAATGCCAATTGCTGAACCTGGACAGGGGATATGAGAGGAAAAATTGCAAATATAATACTCTGACTATTTCTTTGAAGTCTGACAAGTATCTATGACAAAGAATGAAGGCAGGAAAATATTTCAGTTGTATTAAACTAGCCATGCAAGAAAAGAAATGCAGCAGATAATTCTTATTGCTTGGAATATAGAAGAAACTGCCAAAGTCAGCAAGTCAAGCAAGGTACATAAATTCTGCAGGGAGCTGAACAATTCATTTATAGTCGCACTAATAAGCTCTAGGTAGAGTTGTATTTCCAGAAGGTGCATGTGCAGATCTTGTAGGTGACGTGGTTTTTCCTTTGAGCTGGGTAGAAAGCAGCTCTCCTGTCCTGCAAAATTTTGAGATTTCAAAACCTGTTCCTTTTCCACCCAGGAAAGAAAGCTGTAACTTTTCAACACGTTTTTGTTAAGAGTAAAAATAAGAGAGACAAAGATAGAGAGAAAGAGAAGAGAGAAAAATGCTCTCAGATATTATGTCTTCTCCACCCACCCTAAGGACTGCCAACAGTATGATGAGCACAGCTTGCACTTGCAGGGTTGCAGAGCTGCCCTTTCCCTGCCTTCGTCCTAGGGTTCATGGGATTGCCCTAAAAAGCTGCTCTGGTTCTTCACCAGTAGCTCTCTCATTGAGATGGGGTTTAAAGGGGGAACCCCCTGTCTCTCTGGTTAGTCCCCAAAGCTCAGGTCTCTGACTCACTGTTTCCATCATGGAATTAAGAAGCTTTTGCTGCCCAAATTGTAGTTGAAACTGGTGTGCTTCTGAAGAAAAAAAAAAAAAAAAGTTAAGGTTTCAATCATTTAGCTCTTTTCTTAAAAACAAAAAAATAAAATCACCATTTTTTTTAGTAATATCTAAAAGTGTTCAATTTTTTTCTTTTTTTCCTATGTTTTACTCTATCTTTTCTTGAGTGGCCCATATGAAAACAGGAAACTCCAAATGTGTGGAACACTTTGAACTGTTTACTGCAAGAAGACACGGGCAGGCCATAAATGAATTTTTGTCATGGGGATGTGGTTCTACCTTTCATGTATGTTCAGTCAAGCTTGCTTTTGTGCTGTATAGCAACACACAACAAAACAACCTCACAACCCTCTTCCTCCCTCTCTCATGAATGTTAAGTCTCACCGTCTTGTGGCCAAGTGGAAGCTACCATGTAGCCATGGTTGAAAGCAGCAATGCCCTCGGTAGCTTTGTGGTTTGCTTATCCCACTCTTCATATGCTGTTACGCGACCCTGCTGCAATATTCTTCTCTCATCTTTTTTCGCCTTCTTTCTTCTCCGCATACTCTGTGAGACAACTCTAATTGGAGAAGACCATGGAAGAAGGGAAAGAGCATCTGCCTGAAGTGCAGCCTAGGTGGTGATGCTGGGAAGTGCACAAGAGAAATGGGATCAGTAGAAAATTTTTGGAACTATATGCCAGGCTTTCAAGCGTGTCTTACAAGTGATTTCTGCTGGTCAGGAGGAGGGAGGACCACGGGAGGAATGATTAGCTAGGGGGACAGGGTGTTTGAGGGCAGGCTTTGAAGATTGGTCTTAATGGACGGTTTAAGTGGTTTTAATGGATGTTGAGGATTTGCTTCAGAGGAGAAGGATTACAAGTGACATTAACTGAGAGTCCAACAGTGTGTTTGCTATGGCTCATTTTGGGGAGTTATTGAGGAGTTTTATTTAAGGATGTAAATACAGAGAAGTGTCAAGAATGGAGACATTTGCCATAGGCTCCTCGTATAAATATTTGTGCTGGGAGGATGACCTTCCCTAGCTGCTGTGTAATTGATGACATCCACCACTACAAGAGCACTGTGCGAAGCGATTTTGGCACCGGGCTGGGGCTATGAATGCTGTTTGCTCTGCTTTGCACTGACTTGGTAGCAAAGGCCAGGGAGATACCCTCAGGACCGGCGCTGTTGTAGAGGATGCCGAAGCAGGCTGGGCTGTGTGAGCGTGTGAAACCAAGGGGAGGTTGAACTGAAGACACTTGGACTGCGTGCTGCTGCTTGCTGACGAATGCACGTGGCTCAGGTGTCTTCTACAGGCTGTGGGGCATGTGTCAGGGTATTTCACGGCACCGTGCCTGGATTTGGCGCTGCCCTGGGCTGGTGAGAGGCATGGCCAGAGAGGCACAGGCGTGGTGGTCTCCTCTGTACCACCTCCGTTTGCCTCTGGACATTCTGGTCTTCCTTGGCAGCTGGCTTGCAGCGCTGAAAGACCCCAAAAGGCAGCACAGCCCCAGGAAGGTGACACAAGAGGAGGGAGAGAGGACTCGGTCTTCTGCAGAGACCAGGTGATTCATGGTCACCTCGGGTGAGGACAGCAGGAGGCTGTGACCTGGGCCACCACCAGGCACGTGTGGGAGAGTGAAACTCTTCAGCTGCGCAGCATCAGCCTTACCCCGCTGCTGCAAGGCAGGCTGCAGAAGAGGACCGACCACACCAGTGGGGAAGACTCCCTGGTGCCGCGGGCCCACGGCTGAGCCCCAGTGGCATTGCGGGCACCCAGGGGGACAGGCAGTGAGGGCACAGCGTGCGGGGGAAGGTGCAAACCAAACAGCTGGGGCTGCCGTGGTACGGTGGCTGCTGCTCTCCTTTCTCTGCCAAATACGAAAGCCGAACTGTAATCCTCATGTGACAAATGACCATGAGACTCTGGCTGTCATAACACTTGTGGTGCAGATGGGGGGGAGCTGTTACGTACTAAAACTTCCTTGAATTCACTTGGGCTCTGTTTTTATTAACAATGTTTCATAAACGGGTTTACGTGAAGGTTTTCATTTTAGTTAGCTTAAAATTTCTTGGTTTATTTTAAATGCTCCATTTCACGTTATCATTTGAGTAAATAAAGGGTTACTTTGGAAACACCTGAACTTCTACAGTGAAGGGCCATAACGCAGAGGAGAACACACCGGGTTTTTCTGAATGCTTGTCAGACACATGGCGGCTTACCTGGTTTTGTCAGCAGATGGCCGCAAAACGAGATGAGCTTTGTGCACAGCAAATTTTAAAATCTCCTCCTCTGGGCATAAATTGACATCCTCCAAACCACCAACCAAAAGTCAGCGTGTCCTTTTAATTCTCTCGAAGCTGGTCTGACTGCCTGAAAGCTGCCAGAAACCTCCTCCTGGCTTCTCCAGGAAGCCTCCCTGGTAGGCTGAAAAAGTCAAGTAACATGAATTAACACTCTGTAGCTGCCATATTAAAAAAAAAATAAATAAAAAGTAAAAATCTTTCCAAGCAGAGCTGCTTACTTATCACATTTCATCCTCTCAAAAATGTATTGGCCTCTCAAATAAAAGCAGCAGCATCCAATACTCATGATATTTCATGATTCTTCCACTAAGTAATTTGTATCTTTGCCTACTCCAAGAAAGACAGGCTTAAGTCATGACTTGCATTCTTCTTTTTTTTTTTTTTTTTTAATACTTCTGCAGATATAAAATGAGTAATTCGTTGCTCCAGAGGTATGAAGCTAATGTGACTAATCATCTGACATTGAACTTTTTTTTTCCCAAAGACTTGGCTAGTCTGTGCTTAAGAGTATCATATGGATGAGACGATCATTTCTGACTCAGTCCATGAAGGTTTTCAGTTGTGGTGCTGTAAACACAAGCAGAACTCTGATGAGCAAATTGGCAGGAAAAAGCCAGGCTGTCTGAAAGGAAGCAACGTTGAGGAGGACGAGAATTAAGCTTCAAAAGAGACTATCAGGCACGTGCAGTGTGACTTGTTCCAAATGCATTTCATAACCGTTTTATTACTCACCTAAATCAGGAGACATACCAGTGACTAGCCAAGCTATAAAAAAAAAAAAAAAAAAAAAAAAAAAAAAAAACAACCCACAACTTTTTTTTTTACCTGTAAGAGAAAACCTGTGTATTAATAATGTAATATATCAAAGATACTTCCATCAGTCTTCTAAGTATTCATCCTTTTTTCATATATTTCTTTAGGAACCTGCATTTCTCTGATGCCATGTAACAAAAGTACTATTTGCTGGGCAAGTCACACGTATAAGCCTGAAAAGAGGGCACAAAATTGAATGTTAAAGCAAGGGGATGTTTGCTTTTTGCCATATTTAATGCTGAACTTAGATGTGTACGTATAGGGTGCCTGCCCAGTCTCTGGATGTAAGTGTCTCTGATCCTAAGGGTACCCCAGTGTTACCCTAGAGGAGGAAGGCATGTAATTGCTCAAGTGCAATGGACTAATGTAGGCACCCAGCATACCGTGGTTTTTCTCTTTCTGCCTTGTAAACGAAAGATCTTTCCTCTCCTCTTGTTCGTCTGATAGAGGTAAATAAGGCAGGCTCTTGCTGAGCTGGCTCATCCTTTGACAAGATGTCTGGATCCCAGTTTCTATACCTGACAGCACTGCCAGCAGAGTCCACCCAAATGTAATGTATTGCTTTAGTGGATGGTGCAGGATTTCTGGAATACCTAAAGCTGTACAGAACAGCCCGTCCCATCCTGGGCACTTGCAGAGCAGCCAAAGGGCCAGCAATTGCTTCATTTTCCTGCTCCAGCAACCTCTGCCTGTAATGTTTTAACAAAGGGCCAGCTGTGAAAATGAGATTCTTTGACGAACGGTACTATTTGTCATTTTGTTTCTCAGCAGCTGGTTAACTGGGTGTCTTTTTTTTTCCCCAAGAGTTTTCCACTGATGCAGGCATTGCCAGGGCGCGTGAAGGTGTTCTTGGCTTTGCGTCAGAAGCATGAGCTAGGAAATTTCCCTGCGTATTTTTCTCTCTTGTGTCTGACCCTCTGAATATTTAGATGCATCAGTCTGTCGTTCATCATCTGCTTCATGGCAAAGTCTGGAAATACGTTAAAGCAAACTGTAATAATTTCTGAGAAATGATTAATTCTGGAACGAATGTGACAAATTTCATCTTGCGTTTGGCTGAACTCCCCCTGAGTGACTAACTGCTCTGGGAGGACTTTCCAATTGTCCCTCTTGAAAGTCAACCTCTTTGAATTAATTCAGCATCCTCTATTTTGATTAAGTATGTGTCAGCTTATTGTTAGTGTGACAGGGAGATATGGGGCTGTTTGTTTTCCTTTTAGTATTATACAAACAAGCTAATTATGACTCATGCACAATACGTGCCCTCAGTGCATGATAAGGGACATGAATGATAGATCATTAACTGGACTATGTGCAAGCTTCTCTTGTGGGCTAAACAAGCAGGGACTGAGTAAACAAAACACAATTGTTTTTCTTCTTCTAACATCTTAGCAATTCCTCCTGTCCAAGGAAAGCGGTGTTCTTTCAAATCTTATTTTATACTGAAGTAAAAGAGATGAAAGAAAAAGTCAAGTCCTCTATGCAGTAGGCATCACGAGCTCAATCTCTCCCATCCTGACTCTGGTGTCTTCTTACAGATTCTGTGTTTTCAGCTTATTTGCAGCACGATTCCTCCCTGTCCCCAGTACTAAGATTTATTTGACAGCATTTGGAACAAATCTGTATTCATTCTGTCCTACCACCCTGAAGCATGTTATCATGGCTCTTTCTAATGGGCCAGAAGTTGAGTCTTTCCTGCTATACCCTCATAAAAGAGAAAACATCAAGACATACAATACGTAGAATATCTTGTGAACCACAAAAGAAGCATATGTTTTCTCTTCTGGAAAAAGTGTTGCTACTTGGTGCTAATTTCTTCACATTTTCTTGCATCCATTGGACAAACGCTTTGACCGTGGCAATCCATGTAAGATAACAAGCCCACTGCAGGGTGTCTCAGTCTATGGAAGAAAAATAACACGGGAACTTGCAGAAAGAACAACCAGGTGCAGATGGAGCTGAAGCAGAAATGTTGGTGACAGATGTTCTTCCTGGCCTGCTGGAGGAGTACGCACCAGACAGCATCTTCATCATGCTGCGTGACATCTCCTGCTTTGGAGAAGTGAGACGTTACATGATGACTTTTACAACCGCATAACGCTGCCAGTGGAGGTGAAGTGCTGCTGCACCTCTGCCTGTAAACACCTTCTCCGTTGCACCACTGATTGGCAGGGGGACCATAAAGAGAGGGAAGGCTCTTTGGAGAAAACACACACCAGAAGATTATGCCGTTGACTTGTGAAGCTTGGCAGCTACCCTCCTTATAAACACCTTCTCCACCGGGCAGTAGATTGTAAATAATGAAGGAACTGAAGGTGATTTGACCAGAGTGGAAGATGAGACAGATGTCCGCACCTGCAGAAAAACACCTCTGCTACTATATGTGACATTGTGCAGGGCGCGCTTTACCTTCCTAAAGAGTTAAGGCTTGGTGCACTGTACCTTCATTAGCAAATAATGTAGATGTCTTAAGGAAAGGATAACATGCATCCTCCTAAACCCACAAACCTTTCTTCCTCGCTTCCAAACCTCTCCAGAGTAGAAACCAAGAGAAGGCGGCCCTAAGCTTTAAGAAACTTTTGCTGCTGTAACTGCCATAGATGTTTCATTCCCCATAAAGATCTTGCACGAGAGGTACACACATCCTTTGGTGGTAGCCTAAGCTGCTGCTGAAGTACAGAATGTAGATTTACTTTTGGTATAAAAAACAAGATTCTGACTTTGCAGCTTGAAAGTTAGTCTTTATGAGCATTTGTATAATAAGACCCTCTATTTTTCAGTGGATATTAATGTCAGGTGAAACAAGGTTTTTCAAAGCATGATTATAAATTAATATTTGCATTAGCAATCCAGAGGCAGGGCTCTGTGCTATGTACAGTTTCCCTTCTTAGCTCAGAATTCCTCTTGCACTGTTGCAAAAATCTCCTTCGCGCTGATGATCCCTCAGTTATTTTGCAGGGAGGTGACTGCAGAATAGGTGGACTCTGTGCAAAAACCAGCAAAATTAAATTGGCAAAAGCCAGCAAAATAAAGCAGGGTGTAACATGGCTCAGGCTGCCTTCAAGTAGAGCTGGAGCTGGGAACCAAACAAGAAGCTGATGCTTCCACCTCTTCCTATTGCTATTTCAGAACAGGAAAGCCTTTATTAGTGTGCAATCCTTTGCAGCTCAGCCTCCATCACAAAGACCGTTTGAAGTTTTGATTTTTCACTGGGATTTTTTCCTTTTTAATGAATTTTCAGTTTTTAAAATTAATAATAAAGACTGCTTTGTGCGTCTCAAAATAAGGCATAGGGTGCTGTAAGCATTTTTGCCCTGCTCAACAGCGCTATTTGAAGATTCAACAGTAGTTTTGAAAAGGGAAGATTAACAGGAGTTGTGAGGAATCAACAAAACATTTCATGAATGCCAGAGAAAAAGATGGAATATCTTGTCACCAGACAATTTTGCAAAATTGCTACTCTTCTCCGTACCAAGCAACTGCTCGCAAGGTAAAAAGCTGTTTGGTTGTTAAAGAAGGAAAAAAGGAAAAACTATTTGCCTTGCTCCAAAACAAAAGAGCCATGATAATCAAAATGCTGCCATTTCACCTCGCTGTTAATAAAGGTCACAGTTTTGGCTGGAGACCATGTTGCAAAGCGATCTGCTTTGTCACTTGAATAGGTTGGCTGGGATCACGAAAAATCCTGAACTGGGGCAGTAGAGAGAAAAAGGGAGAGAAGAGAGTGTTACAGCCTGGGAAAGAAACAGAGATTTAACAGAGCTTGTTGCTTGTTTGTACGGCGTTAAGGCAAAAAAGAGAAAACAAAGCCCCTTCCAGGATCCCCACGCTAGCTTGGAAGGCATTTCCTTGAGGCTAGTCGTGCTTTTCTGTTGTGCCGGTCCTGACTGGTGTGAACCGTATGGTGAGGACGTCATGCCGGCTTGCCAAGAACAACAGAACGGATGTGCAGCGCCATGCTAAAATTTACACCAGGCTGACAGACACGTTGATACTCAGCTGGCTGCTCCTTGGGGGCTTGATACAAATGCTGTCTGTGCGGTTAAACTGTTCTCACTGTTGGCAGGGGAAGGAGGTGACAGGAGCGTGGAGCAAGAAATGTGCATATGACTTGGGGGAGCAGAAGGGAATAGCCCATGGCATGCTTAGCAGTACAGAGCTGTAGCTGAGGGAGGTGGAAAGTGTGATTTCTGCGAGTCAGTTGGAAACTGCTGGGGTTCGCATCGCAGATGGCCTTATCCATGGCTGGTGGTGGTGACCAGCCAGGTCTGGGTGGTGACCAAGCCACATGGAGCTCAGCTCACCTCCACCTTTAAGGGAAAGGGAATGAGAAGCTGTGTGTCCTCTCCTCTGATGAGGAAAAGCCTGCCAGGGGAAGGAGAGTGACCCAGATCTCCTGTGCTGGGCAGTGGCCACAGGCCAGGTGTGTGCTCAGGGCAGATGAGGAGGATGCAGTGTTGTCCAAAAAGTTTCCTCATGTGAAGACTAAGCTGGTGAATAACAAAAACGTAAATTACGATTGGCCTGACAGAAAGGTTGAGAATAATCAGGACTCAGAGGAAGGAGGAGGGTTTGTGCCTCATGGTCGTGCCGGGCTCCTGGTGTTTTGGTTCAATCAACACCAGTTTCTCCAGTTTTTCTTAAGCCACTGGCACTCATTGCCCTGAGTAAGGAAACCTGTGCTTGAGAGGGAGCTCCAAAGCACCAGAGTTGAGGGGACCAGTCAGGGAACATAGAGAGACTGGGGACAATGTGGCCTATCCAGCTGGGAGCCATTGGATGGGAGCGAGGAGAGAAGGGCAGGACCTGCACGTGAGGGGAAGAGCAAAAGAATAGACTAAGAGCTTGGGGCTGCAGGTGGGAGAATGAATTACGACAGCAAGATTTGAAGGCGTAAGTAGTTCTGATGTCAACTAGTTTTTAAAGGGCACTGTGTTCTCTTGAACACATTTGTTCACATCCCTTGTTTTCCTAGGGATCTCCTAGCTCTTCTGTAGTCCAAGGAGATCTAGAAACTTGGGGTTTTTTTCACCAGCTAGAGACCTTTCCTGGATTTTACCTGTGTATCTTCAGGAAAAATACAAGGTTTTCTTTTTTTCATTCCTCCTCTGAAATGTACTAAGCTTCTCCTCCTGCTCTCTAGGCAGCTGCCCCTTGGGATAGGAAAAGGAAATTAAACAGCTAATGGTTATGCTTTAATTAGGCTTTATTGGAGTTAACACAGCTTATGCTCTGCATATGTGCTGCAGAGAGTTAGATACTTAAAAAAAATCCTGTCTTTGCTATAATGAGTTTATGAGAAAGGAAGCCCAAGGAAGATCAATACATCCTCTGTGTAGATTACAAATGGTTCATGACGTATGTCCACAGGAGCTGTTTTTAGTGAGGGTAGTCTAGTTATTATGGATTTGACATGAACTTGGCCTGGTGCCCTGAGGGAATGCAATGTAGGCATAATTTGGTCTTCCTGTAATTGTCTATTTAACTTGGCAATCCAGAGTAATTTTTTCCTGTGAAATGAGACCGAGACGTCACTAAAGCGGCGGTCGGATTAATTAATGAGACATAATAATACTCCTAATAAAAGCTCATGAGCTGAGTCCTCTTCCCTCCCCTTTCCTCTCCTCCCCTGCTGTCTTCCCCCTGCTGAGAATGCAGCATCCCAGGAATCCATGAGTCACACTTCGTAAAGGAGTTTCTTCTTTAGTTGACGCAAACAATACGGCGGAGAAAAATAATAAGCGCAGAACCATCTGTTTGATGAAGTCCTTGACATTTTATTTCGTTTCCCCCTATTGCATATTAAAGGAAGTAAATAGAAAAACATTTGCTAATTATACCACTGTTTACTGATTGCTGGGACGGCTTTTATTGTATTTATCAGAAGCGCCAGCCCGGCCTGCAGTCCCAGCTCCAGCATCCTCCTCTCTGCTTTGTGCGAGAGGAGCACGGCAGCGGCCATGGGTGCTCGGTGAGGCTTTTAGAGACCTTCACCTCAATCAGCTCACACAGGAGCGGAAATGTGCCTCTCCCCTGCAGGTGGGAAAGCTGGGAAAGGTGACGGGACCGCATGGTTTTGGGGTAATGTGCTGAGCTAATGGCAGAGCCTGGAGCTGAGGCTGAAACCCTGTCCCTGAGGTTGGACGTTGGGAGGGAATGGGTGCCATTTCCTTTTGCGAGGCCAAGATCTTGTGCTCGGTGTCTTGGCTTTGCATTTGCGTTCAGTAAAGCTTGCGAGGGAGGCCAAGTGGCAGCGCTTCGCTGTGACACGGATAGCGTGAGCAGCAGCTGCCGGCTGCCACTTTGAAAGAAATCTCCTGAACAGGCCTTTCTTGCTACCTCCTTCCCAATGTGTTGGACCGTGTGCTTTTTTTCCCCGTTTGGTTCTCTTTGTAGGTATAGTTTTATGACTTAGAAGCGGTCCTTGGACGACGGTACAAGGGACGAACAGTAAAACGCAGAGCCTCATCACTCCCGCTGTCTCGGATTTGGATTTGGCTAATGGTCAGAGCAAGCCAATGCTATTTGAGAACAAGCTGGTGGCCAAAGGCTGGTTATATTAGGCAGCTATTTCCTTTGCAAAAATCTAAGCTATCGGCGCTCATTAGAAGTCACAGCAATGAATCAAATGGCTGTGGACTAAAGCGGTTTTTCTCCCACCACACCATGTAAGGCCAGCGCAAGAGCAACTTGGCCTAGCCCTTTACTAGGAAGGGAAAGACTTGCAATGCCAAGGAGGACATGGTGACCTTATCTAGGGATGAGGACACTAGGAAATTCAGAAACACCAGCTTGCCTTTGGATAAGAATTCAGTGTTGATGAAAGAATCTATTTCTGGTTATTTCCTTGGGTACAACAGACTTGATGAATTTTCCAGTCCACCATTTGGACAGATTTAAGTGATTTTTATTACTTATACTTCCATGAAGATTCTATCAGTAGCACTCGTCGTCCTGATGGGCTGGATGTTTTGAGTCTCCTCTCTAACATCAGCTCATTCAGACAGGTTTATGTTCCCTGCACTGTAAAACTCTCAGTTCAAAACACAAATAGTGGAAGATATATTCCTCCATGGCTCTAACCCATGGCAACACATATGCTAACTTAGCTCCGGGGGGGGGTGGATTGCACGTTGGTGTGTTCTCTCAAAAATTATTATGAGTTATTTTAAAGCTAGAGGAAGATGGCTATCTGATTGTGAAGGAGATACCTGGGGTGCTTGAAGCAGATTCACTAGAGCAAGCCCCAAATGGCAAGAGTCACGTTCCAGACTCCAGGGTAACAAATCTGGGAAAGGTCAAAACTGACACACTGACTGGAATCCATTTATCACATGGACTGTTGACTACGTGAAATAACGTAACTTATACAGATAACTTCATAAAGCAGTTATATCTTCTGATAAGTAGAAGCGTGCAGGACAAAGAAGCCTCTATTGGTTCCCAATTCATTTTATGTGGACGAATCTTGGCGTTTGCAGCAATGGTCTTAGCTGACAGATAAAAGTGCACATGTGTTTCTTTCCACATGATATCACTTATGCTATCTGGTGGTCTTCTGTGGCTTTCCATCTGCAAATCTTTTCTTGAAATGTGATTATACGTAAAGGAGAAGCAATAGTTAGCTTCTGGTTTGTTATGGCTGTTTTGGAATTTTTTGGAGGACTTTTTTTTTTTAATGCTAATAATGTTCTATTGATTCATGGGAAGGAAAACTATCTGCTCCTTGCAGTTACATGTAAGGTCCAGTAGTCTCCCTGCTATGTTTTCTATTTGTTTTCTGCAGTGATTTAGAACCAAAATGGGGCATATATGACACAATAATTTCATCCCATACTTCTTATATGTAAGAATCTTGAACCAAAATAGGTAAATCTTGGGTATTCAAAGAACTTCCAGTTTCCATCCTACAAAACTATGGGCTAGGGCTCTGTCAGTGTAGTCATGGTAGAGAATGGTCAGGCAGTAAGTCCTGAAGCAGCAGGTTTTTTTTTTTATAAAAGCATTAATAATGAAGCTGTGGAAAGTTTCTTTCTACTAGGTTTGCAAAAAAGGGAAGAGATTCCAGTCATTAAAATATCACAAGTTTATTTAATTTTATTTTGATGCAGACCACGTCTCACTCCACAAAAATGGCTGTGTAATGTTTGTTTATTTGTGTGTAATATCTTTGCTAAACCTTCATAAATGGCGTCGGAGGTGCAGACTTCTCTTTGCTTCCTTGCCCTTGCTGAGGGCATCTGCAATCGCCGACTGATCTGGTAGAGCCCATCTGTCCAGCGCTGTTGGTCACCGATTGTCACAGACCACTGCTGAAATGCCATCTGAAGCACAAGCGCTGAAAAGAGCGTGCTGAATGGGTGCCACCTTGCTGGGGTGACACCAAACTCGGGGAGCTGGAGCTCGGAGAGCTCCAGGACAGACCAAGGATGCACCCCACCTGGCTCCTTTCTGCCCTCAATCTGATCTTTTCCCCACGCCAGATGGTGTGCTGTGACTGCTCCTGGGACGCCTCCAGCTGAGCAGCAGAGGTTGGAAGACACTGAAGAGGGCATGAACCTCTGCTACTGTGAGAAAATGTCGTGCCTAAGGGCTTGGTTAAAATCTAAATCTCTCTTAACTTCTAATTGGACCCATGGCATGTTAGAGGCGGATTAACATGAAATTCAAAGCCTGAAGGTAACCTTTGAGAGCCGTCCTTTAAGACTCATCAATACAGAATACTTGCAGCCCAGGTTTGGCTGAAATTGTGCTAGGAACTAGTAGCACTGCCTAGGCTATGGAAATCCCAGGTACATTAATCGTTTGGATTGGTTCCTTTAGGTCTCAAGAACTTTTCACTTGTATATAATACCTGGGATAAGACCCAGACGTTGTTCCAACATGTTCAAAGGCATCCAAAGGTGTGATTAAAAAGGTGAATGTCCTGGTGACCAGACAGCTGCCCTGATTTTTCAGAACTATGTTTTTCTGTGTGAGTGCCTGGAGCTGAGGACTTTGTGCTAGCAAGGGTGGAGGAGACAGCCCATCCCTCCTCTTTGTCATCCATCCCTTACTATATTATTTATAAGACCAGCTGTGGCTGTCTGTCAGCTTGGTCGGAGGCAAGGTTTTGCAGAGAGAAGCAGAAGGACGAGGTGCACCCCTGGGTCGTGGGACAGGCAGAGCCGAAGGGGCTGCAGGAGAGGCAAGGAAGAAACGCTGACAGCTTCCCCGCTAGTTGATTAGTAGCGCTGGCGTGCCTTCAGAGGAGGTCAGCCTCCGCTCCCGTGCCCAGCGGAGGAGATCCACAGTCGCTCCCAGCAGAAGAGGAAGAGGAGGAAGGAAGAGGGCTTTATTCAGCCATGGCAACTCCTCAGGCGCTCTGCAGACCAGCTGGGTCCCACTCGCTGATGGACAGGGGCTATATCGTTCCTGCAAAACAAACGCTTCACTTGCATGGGCTTGGCTTGGATGCATTGGTGTAGTTCCTGGGTTTGACATTCCTCTGTTTGTGAGGTAACATAAGCAAGTACGTTCTTTTGATCTTCCATGCAGCTTTGTGATACTATACATGCAGCTCCATGCTTTCTTTCACTGATGTCAGATTCAGTTGCCACATGGGATCTCGGAGAGAAACTGTTTTGTGTGTTTTTAAAGGAAAATTACCCAATTATTTTGATGGAGTTAATGTGGAGATGGTGACCTTTACATTCAAAGCTGTTATGCTGCAAATGTTCCAAATACATTATGTGCTCTGCTAACACCGCTGACAGGTTCTGCATGATTAATAGTGTTTATAAAGCGTGTACAAGAGTTTGGGAAGCCTAGGATAGAAGAACTGGTATGGGATTTATTTTGCACTAAACATGATAAATATACAGTTGGACTTAGAGTATTTTTTTTCTTTCAGAAATGACTTAATGATGGAGGAGAAAATCACTAATTCATTAAACGAGCTGTTTAATTTTTCTTGTAAGAAAAATAAAAGCAAAGCATATTGGTAGGGGTTGATCCAATATGTACATTTAGATTGATCCTTTTTAAAGGAAGACTGATGTTTTTAATACATGGTTTTTACTTCAAGACTGGCCTGGTTCCTGCTTCTCTGGAAGGCTGCAGAAACTCTTCTGTCAGCTGCGCTGGGCTGTGGTGTTGCCAGGAGCCACACACAGCTTGGAGGAAATTTCAGGGTGAAGCCTGACATGTAGGTAACAGAGACCAGTGTTTAAACAGGGAGAAAGGTATAAGGTTTCCCATTTGCGCTACTGTGAGGACGATGTGGGGGATGTTATTTAACGTAACAAATAGACAAACACTAGTTGCTGTTGCCTACTTGAAAGACATCTTGGAAAGGCTCTTTTTCAGCTTGATTTTTTAAGAAAACCTCACGGCCTGCTCTTCAGCTCTTTTCCACCTTCCTAGCACGTCCGAGGACAGGGATCTCCTCTTCCCCACCTGGTGCTGTGGCAGGGCTCCCTGCCCTCCCGCACGTGCTGCGCTGTCCTGCGCAAAGCCATGGGCCCGCATCATGGCTTCAGTTTAAAAACCTGAGTAACTCTGAGGACCACTGAGGAGCCTCTCCTCATTTCCAGTGGCATAAGCTGAGCAGAAGCAGCCCCTCTCCTGCAGGTGAGCACAGATGGGGAGACGGGCTCCCAGCGCCCCTGCAGGCACCCACTGAGCTCCACGCAGAGGTCTCCTGCGTGGAGGGACGGATGGACTGACTTGCTCGTTGGATGCTAAATTGTGATAATGTAATGTTCACAGACACGACTTTTCAGGCCAAGAAGTGGGATTATTTCTGCATCACTCTGTGACTAACGCTGCACCAGCACAGACACACTTGGTGGAATCCGATGATTTCTTATTCACAGGATAAGAATGGGAGTAACATTAAAGCTCCTTTATACTGTTCTGGCGAGGCAAAAACACGTAGAAATGCATGCACATTTTGTTTACACTTACTGTGTAGCTTCTTAGGGCTGCCTGAGTAGAATGAGGAGGCTTTTGTGTAAATGAGTAGGGCACGAGCATTGATCTTGTGCCTTTCATTCTACCACACACATTAAAAATACCAATAACCCACAAATGTTTTATGCCTCAGCTTTTCACCGAGCCAGAACTTGCCAGAAGTACTCAATACTTTCCCTGTTAGCTCTGCATTAGCTGCCATACTGATTTTAGAAGGCTCAGGGGAAAAACAAAAGCATCTATAAAGGCATTCTAATTTTTAACATAAGCTTGGGCTTTGATTGTAAAGTGTATCTCATTTGGTCATCTTGGTTTTTAAACTTCATACCATTCCCTAAATTCATCACTTGCTGCAGCTGCTCAGCACTTAGCACCTGTACATTTACCCCTGAGAGACTCCAGACTGAACCAGAAGATTTTATTGGCGTTGAGGCTAATGGCTAAACTTTCAAGATTTGTTTTTCAAATAAATGCGCTTTTTTCCACATTATACTTTCAGCAAGCCGAAATAGTTAGACGTTGCTTATGAGAAACCCGCCATAAGGCCCTTTAACGTGGGGATCTAAAGAGAACCAGATTGAATTCCCTTTACAGAGTGAGAGTTTTTAAAGAACAAGCATTTAATGAGTATCTCATTTCTGCATTAAATACTGAGGGTCTTTTAAGCACAGGTTTCGACTGATCTTAATGAAGAAAAGCAAGGGAGGGGTTCTTCTGTATTTCATGCTGTACTGTTAAAAACTGGAAATTGAATTTGTCTCCGTGAGTCTTTATTTTTGAGGGCATTGGAATTTCATGTTTTTCCTGTCTGTATGCATTATTTTATAAACCGTCTTATCCTTGGTAGGCTGGGACTGTTTAGATCCCCTTTTCTCACATACCCCGATATTTTGCTTATGTTTGAGTGTATGGCAGAGCCCTTTGTTATTAGTAAAGTAAAAGCCAGTAGGAATAGAGTGGCAGAGAGAAGTTTGAAGCGCTGCCCCTTCCAAACATGAGGAGTGGTTGTAGCATCGATCTGGAGCAAAAGCTCAGTGGAGCTGATCTGGGTGAAAAGCTGGAGCCCAAATGCCTGTATAGGATGAACCATGGGTGGATGCATGGCCTCCAAGGCTGCTTTCATCCTTCTTGACTCATCCTTCTTGACACTCATCCTTCTTGATCGGTGATTTGGCAGTTCAGTGAAGAAAGGAGGGAGGGAAGAAAAGTGGTGGAGGTTTCCCTGAGTCTCTAAAGATGAGTAAGGGGAACCTGAATCTCACAGCTGAATGGCTGAAGTCTGGCAGTATGGGACCTGACAGTACTTGAGTCTTCCTAGTGTTCAGCACCTGCCAACATCAAGGCAATTGCACGTTTATGTGGGGGTGGGA
Organism: Chroicocephalus ridibundus; assembly: GCF_963924245.1. Taxonomy (NCBI): domain Eukaryota; kingdom Metazoa; phylum Chordata; class Aves; order Charadriiformes; family Laridae; genus Chroicocephalus; species Chroicocephalus ridibundus. Next base: position 19,254,995 of record NC_086286.1, read on the forward strand.
CTCTAAACTAGAACTAGGGAGGCCAAACATGTTACAGATGGGCTTCCACAAGGGCAACATTATAGGGTAGATATTTTCCAGATAACCAAAGTCCTCCTCACAGGAAAAAAACACATGGAAGGAATAAACAAAATCAGAGATAATAACTATTAAGGCTTCTGGGTAATATGCAGGTATGGCCTTAGTATTCATCCAGTTTTAAACAGCTGCATATTATCCACAATACAAGCAAGCAATGGCAATATATTTTCACCAATTATGTGAAATTTTTATTTGATTTGCCCAAATCTGCTCAAACCTGTCATATATCAGTAACAGCTTTCAGTGAGTTTCCTGGTCTTGTTTGACTAAAATCTTATGTAAGATAAAGACTAAATGCCTAAGGCTACATTTATTACCTTTTCAATGTTACTATATGCAGCTGGAATAAATGGTAATTTCTTCATAACGTAAATATTTTTTCTATGTTTTATTATTTACAGCCTTTCCACCCCGTGGTTTCCTTATTTTTCACCTGTATATAACTATTGCTGCAGACAACAGTACTTATGAAATATTGAGGTATTTATTGTTTATCTTATTAGCTCCTTCTCGCATTTAAGCCAGAACAATAAACAGTACTAACATTTTTAATCGTTATTCAGAGATCTTTGGATGACTTCATCATGTAGTATAAATTCATCATCAATCACTGCAACTGAAGGGAGCATGAGAGAAGAGGAAACTATTATTAGGCAATATATTATCAAATGAACTGTAACAGTTTCCAAGACCTTTTCAGAGAATATTCCGCATGAACAGTACTTTCCTCTCAAAGAATTATGATAAGTGTTTCATTTTTTTGTGATCACGCCGTCAAGCACTGTTAGAATTTTCTATGGAAAATATTTTTAGTCTTTATTCTTGGTATAGCTGAAAATCTGCTTTCTCAGATTTTTTTTTTCAAGGAGAAAAGCAACTCTGCCTGTCTTGGTGTGACTGAGATGAGGTCCTATTCCAAATTCACCCCATTACAGACTTCTAAGCATGTTTGTGTGATATAATTATGTTTGAGTTTCCCTCTTACCTTTCAGAATTTCTGCCCTCCGCCGACATAAATACCTTAACTGTGTTTCTCATAGAAAACCATAAACGTTTTGGCTTTCTCTATGCACAGAAAGCGCCGAGCATACTTTTTGAACGTAAGTGCAGGTTAGGGATGTGTGTGTAAGATTAGATAACAAGATTTACTGTCTCCCCAGAGGAATTAATTGAAGAATGTTCCATAACAAGTGCGTTAGTCATCATTAGCCCCACCTCAATCGCGGCAGCAATTATTGCTTCTTTTCTTGAATCCTTGTGTTTTCCTAATTGATGTGCATGTTGAAAGGCCTTGCAATAACATTGAATTCTTTGCGGGATGGTTATTTAGTAAAATTAAATTTACTAATATTACGTATCCTGTATTCAGAATCCTGTAATAGATTTTTTTTTTTCTCAACTGCTTGCCCACATGGGAGCTTATCTGGAAATATTTTTAACCCTTCCTCAAGGGTGGACTACTCACTCATGGCTGCTATAAAGAGATGTCTGTGAAATGAGGAAAAACACTTTTTCTGGTGCAGTGCATGGGAAAAATCCAGTGAGTTGTGTGACAGGTCAGAGACAGGGCCCACTAGGAAGATGCCTTGGATCCTTACTCAAGTGAATGCATCTTCTTGCACGCTGAGAACCAAAAATCTCCAGTAGCTAGATCAGGTCAGGGAAGACACAACGGGTTTTCCAAGGCTGGTTTTTTATTTGTTTTAAGATCGGTACAGTTGAGGTTTGATGCCAGTGAAGCCAACTGGATGTATATCAGTGCAGAACTGGTGCAAATGGGAGTTCAACAGAAATGTTTTCCTCCTGAGGCGTCCTTGTTCCCCATGGAGTTAGCCAATACTTTTAGAGAGAAATCTGCTGTCATCATGCATGGAGAAAGAAGGCAAGGGACAGCTGCCAAAAGCTGTGAAATCCTATCCCACACTTCCCCATACCCTGCTACTAAAAGATATCTTAAAGACACTGTTTTAGGAGAAACAGCAAACATTCACTTTTTTGGGTTTGTTTTTTGTTTGGGTTTGGTTTTTTTTTCTGTGTCTGTGACAGCAAACTTTTCCAGGGCAAGACCCGGATCCTCTTTGACCTCTCCCATCTCCAGATTCCACATTTCAGTGATGTTTTGGATTTTGGGTCTGAGTGTTTTTACTCCCCCGTCCCAAAAAACATCCACTTTTTAATGCAGACCTAGGATTTGTTTCCAACTTCAATCAGTAGAAATGAGAGTTTAAATCTTTATTTTGGGCTTCTGGCTATTCTCTCTCATCTCCCCTCTTTATCTTACAGAGACCCTAGATTGTCTGTGTCTGCACGTGACTGCATTGCAGTCTCTCTCTCTGTTGGCTCTGACTTCTAAAACCATACGCTAAGTACTAAAGTACCCAAGGGCCTTATAGAAGGTACCAATTCAAGGTCAGGCTTCTTCAGATTAGGACACTGACTTAAGCAAAGGATTCATGAGGGGCAGATGAAGAATACGCTGTGAATTGTGGCACGAGATATTTCTCTTATGGGAAGACTTTGTGACTCACAACTACGTGCGAGTTAAAGTCAGGATGCAAACTCTCAGCCTGCACCTGCAGTGCTGGCAGGTTGTCAGGATCCTCGGTGCTACAGCCCGGTATTAAACAGCGCGTGTGTGCTATTGCCAGGCTACTGCCTTAATTCACCCACTCATCTGCCTTCATGCTGGAGGGTACCACCCTGCCAATGCTCTTCTGCCATTGTCCTCTAGGAATGGGAGGGAAATATCCCTATATCCTATATGCTCAATCGTCTGTCTGTCTTCTGTTTTGACTTATTCCCCCCACTGCCCCTTGGCTTCGTGGGTGTCCTTTGGCAAAAGTATTTTCCCTGCTCGGTTCTTCTCGCCCCTCCTGCTGCCTCAGACTGGGAAGCCTGTAGAGTGGAGGGTCTGGGATGCTGCAGGCCCTGCCTCAGCGCCGGCTCATGCTCAGGTCGTCCTCTGAATGCTACTGCCACACAAATAAATACTGGCTACTTGACACGGGGTTTTTTGTTGTTTTGTTTTGGTTTTTTTTTTAAAAAAAGTGTTTGGCAGCACATCGTAACTCCAAATGTGCCTGGGCAGACACTTCACAGCCTCATCTCAATGGAAACGCTGCTGACTGCGAAGCAGAACGGCTACGGTGTCTCTACACCAAAGCAAAGCTGTAGCAGCTCTACTCGCTCCTTCCCAAAACCAAACCAGGAACATTCTGGACCAACCCAGGAACAGTTTGGACCAACCCAGGCATTAAAGCAGCCACTCTGGAGCACTACTTCAGCCACAGAAAGAGATATACATACAGAAGTCTTGGCATCTCATTCCTCTTAGCCAATAAATTAAGTTTGTGCCTTGAAAACTTTGAACTGCCCCACAAGCAGGGATTTTAGATTAATCAAAGTTGCTTATGGAATGATCGTTGCTTGTCTTGATGCATTTGGGGTTTTTTGGTGGTTTTACCCTTGTAGGGCAGGCTGTCTCATCTTCTTTTGGTGTCAGTCTTCGCTAGGACAGAGTAGCACCCTTCTCCCTTTGACTTTTATGGCAAATTAATTATTGGGCCATTCATAGTAAGAAAAGCTAAGGAAAGGGTGTGTCGTAATCTCAGTGAAATGAGTGCTGCCTCTAATTTGCCATCTTTGGCAGTCTACCAAAGGGAGGTTAATTATTGCTGCTTTTTTTTTTTTTTTTTAATCTCTCATATTGAGGTGGATGAGCAACACCGGCCCAAAGCTGAGATAACTGAAATACTGCTGTGGTACGCAAACTCAGATACACCTCTTGCAAGAAGCAGGACTTTGTAGGCACAGTATGTTTTCATTGCTGCTTTCTAGAATAGGTAGATAAATAGACTGTCAGACTGCAGTAAACCCTTGTAATTAGCTAGTCGGACCTATTTTGTTATAAAAGCCATGGATTTAATCCAGTGATTCTGGCCTTTAACCCAACAAATTGTTTTCAAAGTAGGGCATATCTCTTCAGAAATACATTTGCTCTTCAGTTAGAAACTCCAGCAAATTTACCAGAGAATTTACCACGGCCCGTAGTGATCTGTTCCACGTTACTTATTTGCACCGTTATAAGTTTACAGCTTATCACCAATTGAAACATTTGCTGACTCTTAAATTCCAAGCACTGCATCTTCCACTTTCAACTACCAAAGGAGGGACTCTCATATTAGCTCTCTCATTTCTTCAGAGAGGTGCCTGGGGGCAAGGCAGCAAGTTAATTCTTAGCTGCTTCTTTCCCGTGCCCCATATATAGCCTTCTTTCAGGTTCTCATGGTAAAGGTAGGTTTAAGTGACTGGATTGCAGATGAATAGGGCCGTGTCAGACTTTCAGCCTGGTGGTCTGGGCAGGACATAGTCCATGGTACGCTGCAAAGCTGGGAAATACACGGCTTGCGCTGAGTCCCATGTCTCCATTGCTGCATTAGCAGCTCAAGTTATGTCCAGCAGATTTGCAAGAGGTGCCTTTACTGAAAGGGGGAGATACAAGATCATGCTGGTGACTCTTGGAACGCTGTCTGTATTGTCAAGAGGCTTTGTAAAAAATGGGCACCTCTCCTCTCTGCTGCGGGCCCGCAGGACTGAAGGTGGGCTGCAGCAATCTGTTCTCCCAACTACCAAGTGATAGGACAAGAGGAACAGGCCTCAAGTTGTGCCAGGGAAGGTTTAGGATGGATAGTAGGAAAAATTTCTTCACAGAAAGGGTTATCAAATATTGGAACAGGCTGCCTAGGGAAGTGGTTGAATCGCCATCCCTGGAGGTATTTAAAAGATGGGTAGACGTGGTGCTGAGGGACATGGTTTAGTGGTGGTTTTGGCAGTGTTAGGTTGATGGTTGGACTCGATGATCTTAGATCAGAGGGAGCAGCAGCATTGGGAAGGTGTCCTCCTCTGTGAAATGAAGGGGCTGAGAAGGGATGGTGTCCCTGCAGCACCTTTGCTAAGCTTTGCTGGCGTGAAAGCAAGGTTTGAATGCAGAGGAGGACTCTTGAGTAGCCACATCCTGGTCCCAGCTTCTCTGTGGGGAGCAGGAAAAAAAAGAATAGGACCTCTGTGCCTAGGAGGTGAGTAGTGGCATGGCTGCTCTTTGAAACGTAGTGGTGATGAGGCATGGCATGGGTCAGCAGAGGATCAAATCAATGCAATGAGAAGGGAAGGAGGAAATTAAGTGGCTTGTGCATCCCAGAAAGTGGGTGCAGAGTGTGGAGCCAGAGGACAGCGTGGGAGACTGTGAAGGCAAGGGCTGAAGGTCTTGGAGAAAGGGAATACTAATGGGGAAGCAGAAAAAGCAGAGGGAAAGAGGGGGAGGAAGCCTACGCGGCTGCTGAGACCACCATGAGGTTCAGCAGATGGTGCTGCAGCCTTTGGAGGCTCTGCAGGGAGGTTGGGGCTTCCTCTGGTCAGGGCTTAGCTGTGACAGCTGGAGGCAGCTGAGGGGTGGCTGGGCTTGGCTCCTCTGCACCGCGCGTTAGCAGAATGGGGGTTTCAGCCTCCCTGACGCGTTTTCTTTTAATTGAAAGGCTACCTGCCACCATGTCCTGCATACACAATGGCATGTTACTGGAAAAATATCCTTCTGTAGGGTTTTTTCCCCTCCCAGCTAAGCTGCCACGTGTTTTTGATGGTTTTGATGCGTTTGATCAAGGAGGTTTCTTCCCAGAAGCAGCTGCGTTTTGTGGGTGGGTGGAGCGATTTTTTTGCCGTAGGGTCTAGCCTTCCCTTTACAGTGCTCTGGAGATAAAAGGCAGCGTGCATGAGTAAAATGAGTATGAAAGGTTGCTTGCTGCATTGGGCTACCAGCTAGCTACAGCATAAAGGCACGCTCATGATTTTTCTTGCTGTCTCGCGTTGACATTAAGCACAGATAGACTCTGCTTTGAGGACTTATAGAGAGCTGTTAGCTGATCTGGCATTTTTAATTCCTCCTGAGTGCCAAGAGCCCTGTCCCGAGTTGCTTAAGATAACCAGATGTTTAAGTGACCTAAACACTTTTATAAGTGGTACTGTTTGTTCAGAGCCGCGCGACGCTTTGGGTGTCCTTTATTCTGCTTTGGCTCATTTCCCCAGAGATTTCCCCCTAACTTCAAAAAAAGATCTGGCCCATTGCTATTTTGAAATTTAAGTTTTATTCCTAATAAATGGGAGGCTGATTGACTGATTTGATTGATGGTAATTTATTTTCCAGGCGGCACTTCCTAGCTCTTTTGTGTGCGACTCGACAGCAGGGTCTTCTTGATAAAATGTTTTGGGCAAAGCTAAATAAGAAGGGGGGAAAGAGGGAGGGAGAGAAGGCACTTGCAAAGTGCTGGAAGATTTGGAGGAATTCCTCTGCAGGGAAAAACAACAAAGGAAGGTACCAGGAAACCAAGTATTAATTCCCCGCACCACCATTAGCCTGACACCTGTTAGCCCTGACCATTACCCAGAGCTGAGGGGGAAAAGGCTAATCTCTACCACATTTATATCAACAAACTCAAAGAAAAAAGCTGCCTAATTATCCCATTGAACCTGTGTCAGCTTTAAGGGCGGCTCGGTTTCCCAGGCTGGCTGCCTGCCAGGACCAGCAAGCTGGGGTTCATAAGCTGCATGCTAATGACAATGTCCTTTCATTCCAGCAGCGGCATAATTGCCAAAAGCAGTTTACAGGCTCATTATTTTTATGGTCATATTTCAGATGACGGAGTCAAAGGTCAGCCCAGGGTTTACTTGGCGATGTATTGGAAGTAGTTTGTTTAGCAGAGATTGCATCTCGATGATAACAGTGGGGCACCTAAAATAGCTGCCTGTTTTTCCTGGGCTGTAAAGGGAGGATGGCTGAGGAAGGAAGCAAAAATGACGAAGATGGACCGAATATGGCTAAATGCTTAGTGGCTCTGCTACGTCTGTTTTGCTTCTGCCGCTGGTGGTGTTGTGCTTCTCAGGAGTCAGCCTGACTTGGTGACACAACTCCCAAAAGCCACAGGATTCATTTGCTTACGGTAGAGAAGATTTGAAGTCCAGGTCTCACAGTTGATGTAAGATGCAAAGTTAAATTTATAGATTTTTGGTCCAGAGATTAATTTCTCACAAGCATTTCAGCTGAAAGGAGTGAGGGGAAGGGTTGTTGCAGTGTTTATTTACCCTCATTGCAGGAGCTTGACATTTGGAATTGAATTTGCCTGTATCAAAGACTCAGAGATGCTTTGGATTCTTTTCTCTCCTTTGGTCAGTGATTACACCTCGTTTCAGTGGCAGAGAACAGGTTTGGACCAGTGCTTTTCCACAGTGGCTCTGACTGCTCAGGTTAATTGTCTTCATTCAAATCAAAGTTAACTTGATCTCATCTGGCCATCCTTGCACTGGCAATAAATCACATTTACCAAGTACTCTTTTTTTTCTTTTTAAATAAACTCCTAGCTGTCTTTGTTATTTAAAAAAAAGGGGGGGGGGCAGCCAAAAAAAGGAGGAATTTCAGGTCTTTTTTTTTTTTTGACTAGCGAGAAAATTTGGCAGTGACAGCTTTAGGGAGAAGTGGTGAGGAAAACAGGCAAGTTAACTCTCAGTTTGTCTCCAAATACCTTTGGACCAGCGCACGAGGTCTCAATTAAGGACATGCTTGGATTTCTGGCCGTTTATGCCAGGATTTCCTCGCTAAGCTGCGTTGTGTGCAAGCAAGAAACTCAAGCAGAGCATCTCCCATGCTACAGACAGAGGGCATGCCCTGGGGCAGCTGGGATGAAGGGCATGTCCTGGCCACAGGCAGCCGCTGTGAATTGCTGTTGGAGAATAGGAAGAACCAAAGCATTTGCACGATATTAAAGCTTACAGCTTTAACACATGTGTGTGTGCATGCATACAACAAAAGTGAATTCTTTCAGCGCTCGTGTTAATACACCAAGCTGAATGGTATCACAGGCCTGTGTTTTGCCATATTCCTTGGCTGCAGGGGCTGACTACATGTATATTCACATGTGAAGCAGTAAGAACACAATTAACAATGACACATGGAGAAAATCATTGTCAATTGGCATTAGTTTGATGGTAAATGTGAAAATGTTTTTGTTTTGTTTTGGTTTTTTTTAACCTGCTCTCTCCCCATCCATGCTGGAGCTGTGTCATCCTGTGGCAGAATGAAAGTAACATCTACATATTTTTCTGGTTTTGTGGTTTCTATGGTTGTCAGTCTGGTACTAGTACACAGTTCCCAGAGAACAACAGACTGCCACTGTCTGGCTGGGTATATAATGGCAAAGGAAGTGTGGGCAGAAAGAGCGAGCTAAGCTGTGTGTACAAATATAACACCATAAGGAAAAATAGGCCCCCTTTTCCTTACAGCCCACCCTTCTGTCCTTTAGCGTGGCTATTTCCACAGGGACCAAATGACCACTACCCAGCAAGCTCTTACGTAGAAACGAATGAAAATTTTGCAAAATTGCCTGTATTTCAAATGGATTTCTTTAAGAGGGCAGACCTGGGCACCTTCATATCTGTCTGAAATTAGAATCCAGATGTTGTCACTTGTCTCTCTCTCAAATATCAAACTCTTGTGCGGCAAAAATCACTGAAGATGAATTCCTATTCTAAAAAGCATAAGCAAAATAAAAAATGGTTGAAGGCAGAAATCACATATTCAAACACAGATATGTGATGTGAAAGTTAAAGGAAGGGCACAGAAAAAGCGTTACTAAAATACTTCTCCCAGCTTCACTGCGTGTATTAAAAAAGCTAACAAAAACAGTATCTCTCTTTAAACTACGGTTGAATTATATTTACTATAGTAAAACTACAGGACCTTGGTGCATTATATAATAATAAAAAATGCTAGTTTATTAAGTCAAATAGTAAAACCGTAGTCAGTCTCCGCTCTAATACAGTAATGTGGCAAACCATGCTGACTGTGGCTTTATAGTTTCTTTAGCATCTGCAGTTAGTTACAGCAGTTTTACTATCTACATTTCAATATACTCCTCTGATTAAAACTCCTCATAGTTTTTTTTATTAGATTTTCTGTCGACATATGTTTGATTTACCAAGACATTGTGAAACAGAGAAAGTTGCTTTGAAAGTTCCCTTGATGTCTTGAATTGTTGGCAAAATATAGAAATAAGAATAGGAGGAAGGGAGGAAGTGAAAGTCCTCTTGAACCTCCACCATAGCGTATTGAATCATGGGGGCAACTTATCCATGGTAGGTAACATGCCTATGGTAGAAACTAGTTTTCCTCAGAGGCAGATGAGTGAGACAAAAGGAGCCAGACGAGCCTTGGCTGGGGCCAGCTGGCTAATTCTTATATTTTGGTGTCGCAACTCGCATAGTCCTGGAAGTGTCGTAAGAAGATATGGAGCAATTCAGTTGGGATTAATGGCTAGAAACCTCTACTGACTTCTCTGTCAGGATGGTTGACTTATGTTTGAGCTGAATGTTGTGTTCTGGCTCAAAAACCGGAGGCATGGGTTAGCCGAGGAGGTAAGGGGCCAAAAATATCTAAACGTTTTAGATCCCCTAGTTACAGAATAAGAGACTCTTGGGAGGATCACTCAATTCTTCCAAAGTCAATGTGTGGACCTCAGTGCTACACTGTCTGTATTTCAGGCAAGGCCTTGAAAAGGAGGAGCCAGTGGACATTAGGACCCTATTACTGCACTTCGTATTAAATTATGAGTTTCCTGCTGTTCATCAAAGTTTACCTTCTCTTTGTAGCTGGCTAGCTGTCTGCATCCATGAACATATTTAGTGTTCCTGTTACTGTCCCCCACAAAAGTAGTTCTTCTCTCTTCAGAAAAAAAAAAGCCTTGGCTTCAGAGATGCAAGTGGAAAATACCCTATTGATGGCAATGGGCAGGGAAAGAAATGGGCCAATTATCAGCTTGCAAAGGTGTTGCCTTGTGAAGTGGCCCTGAGAGTTAGTGAAGCTGCTTGGGGTTCATGGAGGTTGCTGTGGTTGGGTGATGCAGAAGGGACTCCACAGCAACAGTCTCACATGAAGTCATGTCTTGAAAGTGGAGTTTATCATGCAGGGATCCACTCAACTTGCATTTATCTCGCTCCCCAGGGGACAGCACAAAAGCCCCGGGGCAGATGTCACTCATCTTTCTCCTCCGCTACTACTTCTTCTGGCTGGGATACAGAGACCCTTCTTGACTGTGTGTAACCTAGGGCAGGTGCAGGCATGCCAAGTTTACAGCCTTCTGCTTGGTCCTTACAGAGTGCACCCACTCCTCACTGCCTAGCAGGGAACAGAAATTCCAGGACCCTCCTCTGTTTTATATTTCCCTCTTTGTCACCGATGCTCCCCCAGGATGGCTGGAAGGTGATGAGACACCTTCAGTGTCTGTCAGCCCTCTTCTGATGGACACCGCAAGTGATGCGCGGAGCTGTTTTGAGCAGCAGGGTACAGACAATAAATTCCAACAGACACAAGAACCTGAAAGCCATCCACTTGGAGAAGGGGATAACAGCCAAACTGAAAACTTTCTGGGTGCCCTGGCTTGAAGAAGCTTTCAATCCACAGTGTTATCAGAGATGCCAGTTGTACAGTTTAGATACTTCTGTGCCTTTCTTTGTTACATTTTCTCTGGGGACCTTCTGGTTTTGGCAAAAATAATAAACAAAGTTTTTTACGGGTCATGCTATAGCTTTAGAAAATCAAGATGTGTTTTCTAGCACCGGTGCTGTGTGACAAACATGAGGGATCAAAGAATTTTTCTCTTGTTCTGTGTCAGAAGAACTTGGATGAAGGAGAAACTCTGATTTACATCCTTTCTTTCTGCTGCACTGCAAAGCTTCCCACCCCCAGTCTGTCCTCCCATCCGCATTGCTGCTTCAGGCTTGAAAAAAACAGCATGTGGTGCTTTTGGTCTACTTCTAACAAAAACAGAGACACAGAGTGCCAGTGGAGGTCCTGTCACATGTTTTCTGCAGATAAACAGAAAGGAACATTAGGACAACGTAGGATGCCTTCCACTACCTGCAGTACAAGCTCTCATAAGATTTTTAAAATTATTATTATTGTTATTTCTCCTATATTTTAATTAAAACGTTAATTTCTTTTAGGGATTAACTGATTTATTTTTTTTAAACAGCTGTTTTTTTCATTTTGAACATTAGTCATGCAGCTGCATGCAAATCAAACATTTTCTAGTTTTGGAGCCATTTTGTGTTATTGCAGCACAGCTTTTAGTTGTGCCATATGTCAGACCTTAATGCAAGTAATGAAAATACAGGGAATTCTAATTCCAAGAAACCAACCCCATCCTTGGCCTGCTCAGAGTGAAGGACAAGCCCACTCCCAGACATAGGTACAAAAAAAAGCATGATTGCTTTTAGACAGCAAGTGAATTTCTTTTTTGTGGGGGGTGTGGTGTGTGTGTTTTCTGACCCATGAGTCATCTGACTGACAGGCAAACTCACACTGGATATCTTCTCTGGATCATCTAGTAAAATTTCACCAAACCAGGCCCTTACGACATTTCTTACGGGCTGGCAATGTCCCCAGAGCGTCTCTTCAGATTATGATGGTGGGTTTGGAAAATTGCAGTAACCACCTTAAACTAAACTTTCCAGGGACAGAGAATCTGATTTACCATATAGAGGGTTTAATCAGGCTAAGATGTGCCTAAAGCTCATCTTGGCACTCCAGATAGTAATGATAATATAAGAAAACCTTGTTGCCAGGTTTTATTTGAAGTGAACGGGCTACATGTCCCTCTTCCTCTCCATCTTTGAGGAATGTTTACAAGTGTCTCATGTAAAAGTGAACTCCCAAAGCTTATCTGCAACTGAATCTTTTGTTTGCAATTGCTTTAAAATGGAGGGGGAGTCCTGTGCATTGACACCAGTAACCATTAGATAAACAAACCTTTATTTCCTACATTTCCTTAAGACTTCAGATCCTGCCTTATTTTTTTCTTCCTCCTAATGCTCTGCTCATTAACAGGTTCATTTGATTCTTTCCTTGGGAATTCACCAGAGTTTGCCCTCAATCTCAGGGCAAATAGTTTATAAGTGACCTGCCGGATGGTGTTCGTTAACTGCTTGGGTCCCAACGGGACACTGATATACCCTTAATTAGGATGTGAAGGGAAAAAAAACCTCCAAGTGCTCCAAGATGACTTGAGAAAGTTAGCTGAGAAAGCCTAGCTGTTCATCTTCCAAGGTTCAAGGCAAAAGTGGAAAGGGAACAGGAAAAAAAAAATCCCACATGAGGAATGAAAAGGAAAAGCAGAAACATTAGGAATACAGTCGTGCACCCTGTCACATTTTCTCCGTTGGTCTTTTATATTATAGTGCGCGCACACACACAAAAAGAGTTGAACTCTCCTACAAATTATACTACAGTGCAGTGTTGAAAGCGCTTTCATGTCTTTTCCATTCCCCTTCAGGTGCAGGTAGCCAATACATGTGCAGAGCAGTAACGCCCCTTGCCTTGTGGAAAGTATTGGATTCTCCAGACTGGTCCTCTTGAAAGAGAAAAGGCACGCGACGCCTTACGTGGTCAATAGGGTACTGCTGAATCAGCTGCAGTTCAGTGACGTGCAAGAGTTCAAGCCCTAATACCCCTTTCCTGTGAAAGGATGGAGAATTGGGGTGGGACAATTTGCCTTTGGATCCATAGTTTAAAAAAATTAGCCCATTCAGCAGAGCTGCTGGGAACGTGCTTACATTTAAGCACCTTAACAAGCCCTGCACCCTCACAGATGCGCTTTCCTGAGCTGTGTTTGTTGTTCCAGCCATCAGTGATATTATGTGTCGCTCTCACGCTTGTTATATTTGGTTGAGATTTAACACACTACTGTATAATAATAATCCTGTAATGTAATAACATCAAGGTTATTCCCCATAACACAGAACAGATGGTGGCACCCTGGAAAATGGTGCTTTATCAAGCACTTCTGTGAAGGATTGATTTTTCTTCTTATTCTTTCTTCTTTTTGAGAAATTTTCTTCACCTTCCAGTACTTTTTGAAGAGTGAGATTTGATTGATTAAGGTCCAGTTTATGTATTTTCCATGGGGTGGTGGCTATAACTTTCAGACCTACCTGGAAGGAGAGATGGGTGAGGATCCTCTCTCTCTCTCCCACTCACGGTTACTGGGCTGCAGAGCTGTGGTCCCTCCTGCCCCTTTCTCCAGCCAGGGGATTTGCAAACACCCAGTTCAGAGAGTGCAGCCAACAGCAGTACGGTGCAAGGCACCACGAAATGGGGTGGATTAGAGTTTCAAGGACCTCTCTGCAAGCTCCTCGGTGCTTATGGTGGAGGGGTCCCCTGCTAGCCCTACCCGAACAGCTCAGGAAGCAGGGTAGCCTTGTGGGCACGGGGCTCTGCAGGGTCTATTTCTTACTGGCTTTGTTACTGTTCTGCGGATAACGTTGCTTTACTCTTGGCACCTGAAGTACTTCAGGGTCTCTAGCCAGCACAGCATGGCTTTAGCACACCTTTAAGCCACCACCTTCTGCCCGAGTCCCACTTCAGTGGTCCCGAAGTCCTTCTGCAGATCCGAGCCACACAGAGCTCGACCACGAAGGCCTGCTGAGCAGGAAGACGGGTGTGCGTTATCTTCACCTGCTCAATTCCCACCAGCATTAAGCTCTGCAGATGTAATCCTAAAATATTGACACTGGGTTAGGGGGAATCCTCTTTTATTTAGGGCTTTTCACGTGTTGCCCAAACATTAACTTACCTTCTTACCTAGCCTCGTACCCAGCACATTGTCCTGAGTGCTAGTGTGCTTTACAAGCATGCCACAGACCTGACTGAATGCCGTGTGCTAGTTTGGAGGAGAATATAACGTATATTTGATCTGCTTCCTCTGTATTTTCACTCTCACAAGTTTTCCTGAGAGGAAGAAGTAGCCCACCCTGTAACCTCTGCACCTTCAACCTCTACGGCTATTACTAATGGTCCTCATTCTCCTTCTCCTTCCTCTACTTGAGCCTGGTCTTCCCGGATGGGAATGACCTCCCCTCCACCCCCACCTCTTTTATTATTTCCAAAACACGCTATGCATGAAACTGCAAACACCTGGCAGACATTCCAGGCAGCGATCTGTAGTGCGTCTCCTGCACTGTGCAGGCATCTGAGCTGAACCTCGTTTTAGGGATCCCAGAGGTCCTCTCAATCAATAATCCATGTATTTTTATGAGAGCTGGATTACAGGGATTTGCAAAGGGGGTGATTAAGTAATGCTTCAAAGAGCAGTTACTACTAACACCTGCAGCATTAATAGGTATCTATTAATAGAAAGTGCACGATTTTTTAATAATCCCTTATTCATAGAAATGCTCCCTGATTTATGCCCTTCAAAATAGACAATACTTTCCCTATATCCAACTGGATTTAGATAGATGTGACTTCAACATCTGGCTGAGTGATGACATCTCAACTATGCAGACGTCATGCAGGGGGCCCAGAACAGTTAGCTAAGAAAAGGGATAATAATCATGCTCCTTACATTGCTCACCACCTGCACATTCACGCTGTGTGGAAATGGTTTCCTGTGCTGATCTATCTCAGGTGGTTATCTGCAGGTGCCCCAGCGAGACAGTCTGAGCATTGTCAATCACTGCCCGGGCATGGGGGAAACCGGTATTAACTCTTGCTGATGTGATGAGGTTAGACACAGACTCAAGGTCTGGGATGCAGCCTATCCTACCACAGTTCTGGAAATGTAGGGCTGATGGGTTTCCCCCCAAAAAAGACTTTGAACTTCAGATAGTATCCATGTAGAAATCTTTTTTCAGGACAAGAAAAGGGCATCACACAAGTGAGTGCAAGCTCTCTGAAAGGTAGATCTCTCAAACTAGTAATGACATCTCACACTTAGCCAGTACCTCTGCCTGGCTCTGTGCTGCCATCTGAAGCATGCAGAGCCATCGGAGGGTTGAAATCATCCATCGCTCTAGGGCTATAACTGGGTTTTGTCTCTGTTGCTTATCTTCCTCGCACCAGTGAATTGGAGATTGCATAAAGCTCTTCCTCTTAATGATTTTGCTCTTTGTTAAGGTGACTCTGCTCTGCTGGATTGCTCTGTGTTGTACAAGTTAAATGGGACTCATACAGATGGATGGATTCATACAGATGGCTTGCAATTTCTCTGAAGGCAAAATACTAGCACTGCAAACAAATAATCGGGCTGGATTCAGCCCAGCTGAGTCCAAAATAACCGTCACCCTCCGTGAGCAGGGGGCTCTGGGTTCCAATGGATTTTGCCTTTAGGACTCTTCTCCTTGCTCAAGAAATAGTCTCTCCCACTCTTGTTTGGACTTGCTCTTTTCACTTCAGTAGGCTTGCTCTGGATTTATGCCATCATCCCTGAGAGCAGTCTGGATACTCGGCAGCCCCTGGACAGCTTAATTAAGGGCTGGAACTCAGCATAAATCCATGCAAAACTCTTTATTGTTTGCTTTTGTTTTGCTTTCAAGGCAGAGATCATGATGACAGGTCACTCCTGGATGCTCTGTAAATTATCTGGGGGGAGAAAGTAATTTTTCAATGACATGTAGCTGTTACTCCAAACCAAACTTTGATATACTTCTGGGTAAAGTCTGTTGGGAATGTCCAGGCATTTCCAAATCCTGTCGTTTTTCTTGCCTGTTTGAGTGGGAAGCAGTTTTGTTTTGTTTCGTGACGTTCCCCGTTCCAGCGTACCGTACCGGTCCTGCCTCCGTAAGGCACCACTCCAGCACTGCCTTTCTCCACCTTCAGCTCTCTCAGAAACGCTGAATTTAGCCTGGCTGTGCCTAAATGCAGCGTCAGGGATGAGCGAAGGACCCAAAGTAGTTCTTCTGTTGCTAACTGAAAGCCTCACTTTTTCTCAGTGCATGCGAACAGCCACCCTGAATGGTTCCTGTCACCAGAGCCCCGCTGTCCATGCGCAAAAGCAGAGCTTTGCTAAGGGCATATGGACCTAACGTCCATATCTCAACCACCAAAGAAGAAGAAATTATGCTGGTGTGAAAATGAGGGCACAATCTGGGGACTCAAAGGAAAATAAGATAGCATGGGTATATCTGTTTTGCTCTCCAGGTGGAGGTGTTTAATCAAAAAGTGACCTTGCAATGGTGATACAGTCACGTTTAAATGTAGGTAAATCGGGCTTACTTGTTTCTCATCACCTACTTTGGTCACAAAGTGGGGAAGCTTATCCACTTCTTCCCCGACGCCTCCCAGCACTGCATACTTAGACATCTAATGCTATCAGTGGGAGGCCACTCTACCCTTTCTTCCACCATGATTCGTGGTTTTGAATGGGAGAGACAACAAAAATGTCCTGTTTATTAGTAAAAGCTTTCTGACAAATATTTTAGTACATAAAATAATGGCATGAGGGACCCTTGGAAAAGATCTAGTCTTTCTCCTGCGCACAGAAAACTCATGCGTACCTAGACTACTTCTGTCATTTAACCCATCGCTTCCCAAGCAGGGTACATCTCAGACTCTATAGAAGGGCCATAACGTGCAAGGAGACACAGAATGGACAAAATTAGCATGAAATGTATGTAATCATGAGATCAAGGGCCTATAACATGCAAGAAACATGCAACAAAGTAACACAGAAAAAAGCTACTCCTCTTCTTCAATACACATCCTGATGTATTTTCCAAAAAGGAGGGGAGAATTAGAGAGTAAGGAAAAGCTATCCTTGCCCTCTGGAATGCAGAACATAGGCTAATAATTTATATCCTCATCAAGCAGAATTTGCTGGTGGCTGCTGAGATGGCTTTTTTGGTGAGGTTTCTTAAATATGGGTTGTCTTTCTGTTCCTGCTGGATTGTGCTCTTAGCAAGTCACTTGTCGGTACTTTGAGAACTCCTGTTATGGGACTGCAGAGCCGCAGAAACTCTACTTTTACAAGTCAGGTAAATCACAAGGAACTTTTGTTGGTTTGTGGGTTTTTGAAATCCTTTAATGGTTCTACGTTGGATTTTTTTCTTTTTTTTTTTTTAAATGACTGGTGTCCAGACTTTGCATTCCCTGCGGGTCATGAGACACGCGGTGCGTTTAGTAGTGATGCCTGCTGGAAGTTATAAGTGATGTGCTGCTAGGCAGAAAGCTACAATTTGGCTGGTCGGTGTTTGTCACTGCCTTCGAGAGGAAACCTCTTATCTAGAAGCTAGGGGGAGAGCTTTCCAAATTCACTGTCTTACGCAAGCCAACTAGAGCTTATCGCTCCCCGCGTGTCTTGCTCTGTCTGTGGAGCCCATCCATTTCAGGTTCTGAGCTCTTCTTTCACAGAAACCATTAAAAAATTCTCTTTTTGACTTAAAAAAAAAATAAATATATATATATATATATGGTTTTTTGGTGTGGGAAAGAGGGACCTATCTTTTGAACTCTGCTTTTTAGTAGACTTGTCAGGTTCCAAAAGACTGAAAAATTATTCTTAGGAAAACCTTACGATAAATAAGATGGTAATTTCCCCTGCAATCTGCCACCCTCCCTTTAGGTGGGACAGAAATGTGGGCGCACTAAGTTAAAAATGCCCCCAAGAGGGATGAGTCTTTGGTGCAGGGTTTTTAACGAGTCTGTTTTTGAACAAAAGCTCTCTGGAAGGTGGCGGAGGGTCCCGCGGGGTGACAGCCAGCATCTCACAGGCGGGAGGGAGGTCTGCAGCCAGACAAACACCCCTCGGACAGCCGTGTCCCGAAGGTGGTGGGTGGGAGAACAGCAAAGGCAGCAGTCTCAGCCCCTGCATAAAGGAAAGCTGCTCTGTCCTGCACTTGAGTAATCGATTCTCCTTACCTGAGCCCAGCCCTCCCCCCAAAAAACCACACATAAATGGAGAGGAAACAGGATCCAGCCCTCCCAAGGGGCAGCAAGTATCCTTGTAAAACAAGGCCTTTATGGGATGAAGGAAAACAAAGTTGTAGGGGCCCCATCTGTGCAATAAAATATTTAAATATACTCTGGGACTGAATCAATGACTCTTCATTTAAGCCAGGCTTGCTGCTGTTTTCCCTTTTTTATTAATATTACCCAGTATTAAAAAGAACACAAGTTTTTCGGTAATCCAGCCAGCTTGTCTGACTTTCTACCCGAGTCAGCCATCAATCTTCAGGGCAACTATAAACCTCCTACTCCAGCAGTTCGTGCCTCAGTTTACCTGCTCACAGAGAGGACAGAAACCTCATCTGAGAAGCGGTGGCTGTGCAAAACCGCTTTGGATAGTTAGATATCTTCCATTGGAAAGGCACTGGGAAAGGACTTAAAAACAGTAAGTGAGTAGAGGTACGGTGGTTAAGGCAAGGTGAAGATCTGCTCATTTTGATCGTTACTTCAATTACATTACATCCATTTAGACTGGATTTTCACCTTATCTTTATTGTTGCTAATAGACCAGAGCCTTCCCTGCTGTAAAGCAGCACAGCTCTGATGGCTTTTTTGTACCAGTTGAAGATCCTGCCAGAGCAAGTGAGAACAAGGCTCCAGCCTCTTGTATTGCAGGATGAGGGCAAAAGGTGTATTCCAAACTATAGGATTGCTCCAAGGGAAATGTGTCCATTTCAGGAAGCCTCTTGTTGGCTTGGAAGCCACCACCACTAAATAGGGACATGTTTCCAGGAAAACATCCCACATTGTACCAGTTTATGTCTTGAAGACTCCTGAATGTACTTGATTCTGTTCACTTTCTCAAGGTGCCAGTACAGCCTTTCCACTTATAACAGCCATTTTTTTCTCGTACCTGCTTTGTTTTAAAACCTGGCTTTTCTGGGAGAGAAGATAGAAAGTCAAATAACATGACATTTCCTACAATTCGAAGTTTAAATGGGAGATGAAATGTTCTGCAGAGGTTACTGCAGGAGAACCAGCATTCGCAACTCAAGTCACATGCATTTAAGAGAGACACCACCAAAGAAGTCCTGTGCTCACTCTTCAGCTCCTTGTTGGATTATTGTGATCTCTCAAAAATTCATCCTAAATTCAGCTTTAATCTGCTTGATGACTGCTTACCTGACTAAGGTTACAGGGACATCACCCAATATGAGGTTCCTTTTTACGGTCCTTGCACAGCAAGGTGTTGCTGCAGGGCTCAGGACAAGAGAAGGGCCCAAATCTACAACATTAGAATTTAAATTTCAAATACCCTGAAGCTTGAGGGGGATTCAGTTCTGTGGTTTAATTAATCTGCTTCTCTCTTCAGAGCTACTAATAAATTTTAAGCTCTTTTTTCTGCTGCTGTAGGCTTTTACTGAAACTCCAAGGAACAAGGACTGATGTTACCCTGTACACAGGGTTTCCAAGAACTTGATAACATGAGGAGGTCTGTCTGTTAAGGAGCACGCTTTGCGTGAACCAAAGATACTCTGCCAGCTGTTACTGGTGTGTAGTCTGCACAATGTAAAAGGGGATTCTCATCACTGAGCCGAGATACACACTCGGCTGCCAGCACCTCCTCTTCCTCCTCGCCCTTTTCCTTTGGTTTAAGTCAAGGCTTCCAAGTCCCATGCTTTTTTATGTATGCATATGTATCCTTCTATTTGCGATTCTGTCTGGAATACGTCAGTCTTAGAATTGTTATGCCAGATACGGCTGCGATAAATGCGCTCATCGTAAAGTCATACTTGGTTTCTGCCAGCTCTCACGGTGCAGGTGAGCATGTGAGTGGCTCAGTTGGACTCTGAAGTTAAACTAAGAAAAAGTTTATTAGTTTCATTCCCACTTTTTATCCAAAGAAATATTTTCTAAATTAGAATAGTTATATTGCTAAGCTCTTTAGAGTATAAAATGGACTTGGACAACAGAACCTAGTAATACTGCATGTTTATAAATCTACTCAACCGTGTACTGAGCCCTGGCCCTTTTAGTTAAAAAAAAAAAAAAGTTATGCCGTTGCTTACTAACCCCTAATGCATTTTAATATTAAGCAACCCAACCTATTTCTTTGGCTGCTGCTGTATAGAATGAGATCACTGTTGGCTGCAGATGCATACTAGAGTAGGACTGTTGAAGAGTGTCTGCTGATAATAAGGATATCTATTCACAGCTGATAATACTAGTTAGCACTTCTGTAGCACTTTTGCGCATGTTCTCAAATCACTTCACATGCAAGTAATACTTTTCAGTCCACTCACCATACCAGCGAGATCTGAAAGAAACCTTAGTCGAGTCACCCATAGAGTAGGTCACACAGTCAGTGAAGAAGCCAAGGAGAAAATTCCCTGACATTGACTGCACAACACTACTAATTTTAAGCTTTTATTACGCTTCCAAACCATCTCCAACATTTTCACGGTATTTTATTGTATGACATTTTGTACAGATCTGCCTGCTAGAATAGAAAACACTTTAAAAGCAGCACATTGGAAAGTTATGTTCCACCTACAGCACATTAATCAGTGTGTTTATTTAAGCCTAAATGCTTGAAATGCGCTTGCCTTATCAAAAGTGAGCTGGCTACACTAACAAATGCCGCCTTCTGGAAATATAGCTCCATATGACCTGCCAGGACTGTCCATTCTTTGTACTAATTATGGGCTCTTCCCTAGGGCTTGGAAGTTGCTTTTGGTCTGCTTCAGGATCCAACATTTCAGATGCTAAACCAAACCACCTGTGCCTGCAAAATGGATAGAGATCTCAGGCAAACTGGTCATCTTTCACGATCTTTCCATTCCTTCCGCTTTGGCCAGAAATACAAAGCCATTAGTCTCTCTTGTGCTATCGCGGTGCCTCTAGTTCTGGAAGAACAGAGGCATTCAAGCCTTGAAGGATGTACTGAGGGAAAAATGCAATTGAAAACCTGTTTTCTTTTTAACTGGCTTCAGAAACCATTTGAGCTCTGACAAAATTGCACAGAATAATTTTATTTTGCTTAACCTGCTTGCCTGAGCCTGTGGCATATGGGTTAGGACTGCAGCCTTCAGAGCTGATAGAAGGAACCTGAGGCTGTGTTAATGATAGCGTTTCTGTGGCTATGTTGTCAGAAAAGTAGAGCTAATTGGGATTTTTTTTTTTTTTTTTTGGGGGGGGGGGGATGGCAAAAATTATAATTTGCCTAAAGGAGAATTTTGCAGGAATATCCTGGTCTTGAAAGAAGTGTGGTTGGAAAGATTTCTTAGGAACAGGGTAAAATTTTTATCTAGATTCGCTCACAAAGTGACGGACATCCTTATATTTCCCATGCCCTCAGCGTGTGGTCTGGCGTGTCAGCATCTCACGTCCCCGTGCAAGTGCCTTACTAACTGACCTGCTGCTCCTTGTCTTCTGCTTCCTATGCAAAGGTTTGAATACTTTGGTTTCCTATTCCACAGTAGGATTAAACCTCCCAGACAGGGAAAAGCACTTGTCACCTAATGCCACTTTAGTGGGCAGTACAAGACCTTCTAGCCAGCCAGAAACCTTAAGTCCCAGCTCTTTCAGGGCATAGCCAGCATGCCCATGGGGTTCAGTAAGCTTGGCTTACAGCATCATCGCGTTTGCTTCAACACTGCAGCATTAGTACCTTTGCTCTCTAAGCACATCTCCATTCTAGAGCCTTTTCTTTGCGCTCCCAGCACGCTGCTGCAGCGAAGAACAGGAATTCTGGCCCACAACCAATGTTTTTCTCATGAAAAGTGCTAAGGGATCATTAGGGTCCACCCAGACCAGACAAAACTCTCGTTTTTAAGGCTTCATCTGGAACACCCACCCACTGTGAAGTGAACGGGACTGAATTTATCTTGAGGAAGATAAAGGCTGAGTCAGCCCAGCTGGGATTTGGACCTGTGGTTAGAGAAAAGTTAGGCACACCACATTTGAAGGTTGAACTACCAAGACATCCCCATGAGCTAAGGTAAACATACCATCATTTACCCTTCCTATCTTTTGCTTGTCAAGCTATGTATTATGTGCATAGCAAAATATGCGTATAACTCAACTACTGGAACAAACATGGGAGACCCGAAAAAAGCCAAAGTACAGTCTAGCTGGCTATGTGTATAGCAGAACTGCGCCCTTATTCTCATAAAAGGGAAAGTGACACAGCCTCAGCTTCCTAGAAGGCTCTTCCGCCTCCACCACAGCTTCAGTTTGGGCCCCTGCTCCAAACCTGCTCTTTGGGTAGAGCAGACTCCTTTCACCTTGGCAATGCCACGGCACTGCAACGCAAGCTGCTTCTTTGTCTGAACCGCCTGATGGGGAAGACAAATAAGGGCTGGGAAGATTGTTCTGAAGGGAATACAAGTCAGCTACATTTAAGCCTGTAGAAGAGAAGCTGTTCAGGCTTAGTGCCTAACATAATAACAGGAGGAGAAACCGGGTCAGGAGCCATTGCCCTCCAGAAGCTCAATCCTCCTACTGAAGTCAAGAGGGAAATTATCACTGACTGCCGTGGGACAGGAACTAAGCCTTGGAGAGAGAAAGGAGAAGTACCTTTTGCAGGGCTGGCTTAGAAAAGCCTTCCCCTCCTGCTTTCTCCATGTTGTTTCTCAAAGCAGCGCTCCCCGCCAGCAGCTGTGTTTGCTCTGTCGAGACTCACCCATCCACAGTAATTCACCTTGATCTCGTCACTGAGGAACTGATGGGAAAAAGAGGTCAGCCGGTGAGAACCATGAAAAGAAACAGTATCCGCAGATGGAACGGCATTCCCATTTTTTCCATCTGCCTTCCGATAGCCGGGTCTTTCAGCTTTCACTTGGGAGCCGGCGTCGGCGATGTTCTGGCACAGCACACTTTGCGTGCGCACCTTTACCCCCAGTCTCCTCACCCCCCTCCGTCCACTGCACCATGTTGCCTTACCTAATTTATTGTCTGTGCATCAGATTCAAAATGCTTCAGCTCAGGAATATCAAACTTGTGCTGGATAATTTAATTCTGGTTTAATACTAAAAACAAAATGGTCTTTACTTTTAGGCAAATTATGAAGTTTCAAGCTTTGTTTTGTTTTTACAAGACATTAATATCCATTAAAACTGAGTATGTTTTCCAGGTGCATAGTTTCCTCTCCGAAAATGATCTCTTCTTTGAGTGTGTGTTTAAGAAAAGTCTGTAGCTCCAGCTCTGCTCACAGGATCCTTTCTCTTTAAATGTACATGAATATGTTTGCCTTGGCTGTAGAGACCAGGCAGTATACAAGACATATTCTGTACCCTGTGCTTTGCCAGGTGAACTTCAGCAAGTTCATCCCGTACCCTGGGCTTCATTTTTCTGAATGTGAAATGGGGATAATACAGAAAAAAGCTATCCAAGCTCATAACAGAGCCACCTGAAAGAGCTGGGTTAGGGTGTTAAAGTGCACGTTGTCCCCAGTCCTCTACCGTGTCATGAGGTGCAATGTAACGCGCATGAGAGCTTGCCCGGTTTTTCAAGCTACACGTTTGTTTCACAAATGATGTAGCCTCTCCCTAGGAGCCGCATATTTTGGCTATCTTCACATGCTGGCATGAAGCAGGAGAGCGCAGAGAGGGCGAGGTTCGCTCCCAGTTATACAGAAAGCTGGGCCATTGCCCCGTCTTCCCACCCCTGATCATGCAGACTGTGTTGCACAGGGATGCCAGCTCCTCGCAACGCGTGGGCAATGGGGATCCCTTGGGACAAGGCAGGCGCTCCACCCGTGGATGCAGAGGTGCGCAAGGTGCCCAATTCCTTATCACTCTTTCTTATCCTGCAGGCTTTTTTGGAGGAGAAGGGCATGGGTACAGCAGCCCACAGGTTGTTCCAACACAGCCCTGATCCACCACCTCCAGTGGTGTCCCTGCAGTTGCGTCCTGCTGTTGGCCATCCTCTGGGTATGGAAGCCAACAGCTTCACTAGCCCATGCAGCGCTAGGTTGTTCACGTGCAACAAACTGCAGAGAGCTGTCAGCGGGGGAAAAGGCCACCCTGGGCAGCCCCTGTGGAGCGAATGTGTTGTCCAGCTGGCAGCTGCTGGGAGGTTGGGTTTCAAAATCACCTGCTCTGGCTGAAAATACAGGAACTTGCCTGTCAGCCACTGCCCGGTAATTACTCCAGACTCATCTGCACCTTCCCTGTCTGCATCCTAATTGAGGTTTAAGAGGTTTTGTCCCGAGTGTTTGAAAAGTAGTCTTCTCTCAGTTAAGAATCAAGCCAATTAACACCAGGGTCAATTAATAATAGCAAGCACTTTATGCTCCGTGTGAAAGACTGACTCTGCAGGTTAAATGGCCATACTCATACCTATGGCATGCACCTCTGCAGGAGCCCCATGCTGCCTTGCTCCACCAGCAGAAGGCTGCAAAGGGCAGCTCCAACCTGGATCACCAGGTTGACATGATCCCCAGATCGAGGGGACATTCCTGTGCTGTTCTCAGGTGCAGCCCCCACAAGGCCTCCAACCCTCGGCAAACCCACAGTGAGCAAACGCAGGGTTCAAAGTTGCCTCTGTCAGGTTGCAGGTCAAGCTTTAGCTTTTCTTTAACTCTATTTCTCTTTAAAAAAACCTGCCATCTAGGACACTTGTACAGTCAGCGGAAAATGGGAGTGGGGTACTCTCCCCGTTGCTTGCTACTAATAAGAAAAAGATTTCCTAAGTATGAAAAGCATTAGTCTCAGCATAATGTTTCTTTCATGCCAGTGTCTGTGATTGCAAGGGAACTATGGAGTAATGCTAACACAGAAGCAATGACCAGAACCAACCTTTAGAATAATAGCTCCAAAGACTTTTCATGGCTTGCTGTAAAGTATTTATTAATTTGGTTAAGAGATGGCCTTGTGCCATATCCTGAATCTGACTATGTCTAAGAATTCCCCTGGATACTCCCTGGAAAATTTACCGTTCCCATTAAATGATAATGGGACAACCCAAAAAAACAGATCAAAAGATGGACATTTTCAGAGGAGAAAATACTATCTGACTGTGCTGTCTTTCTTACTTAGTCATGGCCACGTACAGCAGACTTAACTCTGGCCTTCAAGTTGCAGTTGGGACTTTGTTTTTTCTGGAGTCATTTGCAATCAGAAAAGACATCCAATTTGCTAAGCGGAGGCTGTTTGTAACTGTGGGAAGCAAAACTCATTTATCACTGAGGACGATTCTTCTGTGTGTTCACTCTAACCACTTCTCAGTTTGTTGCTATTTTTAATTGCAGTGTAGCTAAAATAAATAAAATGCTCCCCTACAATAGAAAAAAAAAGAACAGCTTCAACCTCCAAAACGGAGGTGGCTATCGTCGTTAATTTGCCTGTCCGTGGGAAGCTGAGATGGCAGTTCTGTCCCAGCTCAAATCTGCTTGACTTCTTTTGACCAGAAGGTTCCGCCCGCTCCTTTCTGCCCACCTATGCCTGCTCATAAGTGGACATCTCAAATGCGAGTGGACCAGAAAGAGCTGCCTTAAATGCAATACTTCTATGAACAAATTTACAGCATCAGGCCACTTGGATAACTTAGAGCAGGCCCATCAGTCTGTGAACTATCATCCTCCCAAAAGAAACCTTACAGAAAACATTAAGTGTTCAGCAATACGTCAGCAAAGCTAAAACTATTTCGGTGTAATAAAATGAATCACTGTTCGGCTATACACTCCAGTGTTTGATACTTTCCTAAGAAGCTTGTTTGAATATCATGGTATTTACAGCACTGGGAGATATAACTGGGTTTGTGCCGTGGTTATTAGACGATAAATGGTTAACGATAACCTTGCAGAGCTGTGCACCATAGCAGTACTATACGTTGACCTCTATGTTGGCAGTTTTTCCAGACAATTACCAAAGGCCCAGTGAAATCTTGCAATACGAGGTACCAGGAGAGCCTGAATGACAGTATGGCATCGGTGTTTCAGCAGAGAAACACGTATCCCTCTCCTAAATCCAGACTTCTTCATGCTGGTTTGCTCTCAATCAGAGCTGTGACCACAAAGGCCTGGCAAGCGGTACTGGTGTTTTTCCATGCTGCCACTATTCATTGAATCTTTGTTTGTTATCTGTTTTGTTTATGGTTTGTCGCATTAATAGCTAACCTCTAATGCTCGTCTTAGGAAGGTGGGAGCATCCCACCTTTAGGCTTTACTGAGTTGATCGTAGCAGGCATCCAAAGTTAGTAAGTCAAGATCTTGGCTACTTTTTTTTTTAGTGTTGTTTTTGTCATTACTGATAGGACCGCTGAAAAACAAGGCAGAGTTAAATTACCACTGAGGAACAGTTTCTTTTTCTTAATATAACACCATTCTACAGGGACTTGGCAAAGGATTTAGATGAGTCGTGTACGGTAACACTGAGCACCTTGCAAATACAGTACTTTGGTGAAAGTTGTTCATTACTTGTTTAATAAAGATCATGTGCCCTGTTATAAGCATCAAAACTGCAGTCCATTAATCTTGGGAGAAATTTTCCCTCCAGTTCAGATCTTGACTTGAGGTGGAGGGAAGGGAGAGGGGGGCAGGGAATGGCCATTGAGGGTTTTTTCCACTTTCAGGAGAATGGCATGTTCCTCGGGGAGACAGTAAATTGAAATTAAGGCTGTTTCAGTTGGCCTACAGGATATGCCTGCAAATGTAGACATATCGAAATGGTGAAAAAGTCTGTCTGTGCCCATTCATATAAAGTGAATGGGTTGTAATGTTCTCCAGCCCTTGGGAACGGTGGCTAGATTGAGGAAAGAAGGCAGGAAGAATGAGATGGATTTGACATAAGTATATTTAAGTGCACTGAAGGCTTTCTCTCCTCCCTGTGGTTTAATGGTATATTCCACTGGGGTCTACAAGGAAGAAAGAGAGTGAATCCCTACAGCTTTCCTTTTTAAGGATAACAAATCTTAAAACAGGTGTGAGGACAGAAAGATCCTCTTACTTGTTGTTTTTAAGTCCTTCTCAGCCAGCCGGCACTCTGTGTGTGTATTATTATCATTCCACAGAGTGAGGGCTGGGGAGAGGGGACCGGGAGGGGAAGAGAGGCTGGAAAAAATAAATGACTGCAAATGAATAATATGAACTAAGTATGCCGGTCATGCTCTATGAAATTTATTATACTGTGGTTACCAAGAAGACATATTAGCCAGAGTAAAAAGAACAGAAAATAAAAGGTTGCAGTGTAGGGAAATACCTTCTTGCCTCTTGGCAACACGCGAAACATGGGAATAAGCGTGACGGGAGCTCAGGCTGCTGAACAGCTTCCCTAGCTGAGGGGGCAGGCTTCGGCAGCCTCAGCACGGAAAGGTGTGCTCTTAATTTGCTTTCGATAAAATATCAAGTGTGTGTGCACGGGCACGGGAGGATTCCCTCAGACATTTTGCCTTCCCTTAGACATTTTGCCTGTGGCCTTAGAAGCGGTGACTTTCCCCCGCAAGTGTGGATCCTGGCACTGCCACCTCCAGGTGGGGCACGGGAGAGGCAGCGGCACTACCTCAGCCTGCATTTTCAGAAGCCACTAGTGACATCCTTCGAGCTCTCCCACCAGGAGCACCCAAAATAGAACTCTTATGGACCAGGACCTGCTTTCCAGAGCTCCCACTTGCTGTGCACCCTGCTGGGGGTTTCAGAGCAGATGCCTGAATGTGGATTCCTGTGTAGAAAGAGGGACTAAGCACCGGCTGGCATCTCTGTCTCTTCTTTCATGCTCCCTTTCCGCCTCCTCCAGGGAAGACTTGGGCAGACAAAGCAAGCTCCAGTTGTCACTTTGAGGGTCCTGGCAAGGTTTATGAGTCCTTCTCACCTGTGGGAGGGTGTCATCTGAAGTCAGGACAAAAACCTTAAGTGGTATTAAAAGCAGAGTAGGTCTCACTCAGTCTCTGCGTGTTTGGAAATGTCTACTGGGAGATTTTGCCACAATTCTCAAAATCCCGGTGAGGACTAAACAGCCAGTGATTTTAAGGAGAGCGATCAGCCTAACCAGGGGAGTTCACAATATGGTAACTCTTAATAAACAGGAAATAAAATTAACTTTCTTACTCCCATTCCAAAGTGTTTACTAAGAGGAGAAGAATAAACCCCAAACTCCAGAGCAGGCTGCCCCAAGTGGTTGGACCTTTGAAACTTGGAAGGGAACTTTACAACCTTTGCCCATATGTTTCTGCCCCCCTTCAAAAGTCTGGCAGCTTTGCAGAGGTTTCCCCTTATAGTTGTGAATTTCACATGGAAATGTAATGGTTTCATCAGGAGTTTTGCGTTTCAGCTGTAATAAAAGAAGAGATAGGAATCAAAGACAGTTGTTCCAAGGGAGTGGAGTCTGTAGTGTATAATTACAAGTCCCTCAGCCAAGGGCAGATGCTTGAACTATTTCAATTCTTTTATTACTCTCTAGAACACAGCCAGTGAAATGTTGCTAACGTACAAGGCTGCAATTGCCTCTCTTGTTTTCCCTTCTCTCTTTTCCTTTTGTTCGTCTCTTGGACAGGCAGGGAGAAAGCAATGCTCTTTCCCTGGATGTAGCCCAGCACTGCTATTCTTCAGTGAAAGGAATTTTCACCTCTAGAAAGTTAACACCATTTTAATCCCAGGTAAGATTTCATGGGTTTGCCGTGAGCTACCTGAGAAGTTTTTTTGGCTATGAACAAGGGGGACCACCCTGATTACCTTCAGCCAGGCTTGAGTGCAAACCCTAGGAAATATGTCACAGAAGCTAAAAACATCAGGTTTTTGGATGCGACACTATTTTATTACGCATAATCTCTGCTTAATTAGTTGGTCTCTGTGCTACCGTTGACACAAATATAAAACAGTCCGCCCATTTAAATTTAATTGTTGTTGACACAAGTGGGAAGGGTATTCTGAGTCCAGGTTTCTGATGAGGATTTGTCTTAGGCCAGCTGAAGTGGACCTGGATTTCATTTCTCTGGTTTGTTTCAACAGTTGTCTCCATTACATGCTATAATTCCTGCATGTAGCTTTTTCAACCTGGCATAAGGACAATAGGTAATTCAAATATCTATATTGTCCCTGCACCCTATAATGGTATTACAATGACAATTTTATTACTCTCATAAAATTTTTGCAACTTCCCCGCAGCACATTGTAATTTCACCAATGGTTGTAAAAGGTCTTAAATTATATTTGTACAAAATTGAGATGAATGGGTTTTAGTATTAATGCATTTCTCATTGTGTAATAGGAATTTTTGTCCCTTTCCTTTTGCCAAGTGTGGAGAAAAAGCAACTCAGTTCAAGTATTTGTCAACTCCCATTAGAAACATTTAATACTAATAAAATTTATGGATTTAGTTTCCAAAGGATACTGCCAGCGAAGTTCATGATTACTAAATCAGTACTTAAATACAACCATTGTTCACCTTATAAATTTATATATGTTGTTTGACATATATAAAGTGCAGCTTTGGAGGCTGAGTCAGCAGTGGAGGAGGTTTTTGCTTAATTCAAGCTTATAAAATAAAAGGAAACTTACTACCAACAAAACAGCAACAATATGTAAAACGTTCCATAAATGTTTCCTAGGAATGGTGGGCAAAATATATCCTGAATCAAAGAGCAGGTGGAGCTTGCTCTGTTCCTCTAAGCGAGGCGTTGCAAATTAAGCCGCAGGTAACGAGAGCGAGTAAGCAGGGTTCCATGAAGTTTGTCGTGCCGCCGCCTCCTGATTTTAGAGAAATCAGCCTACGTAAGGGTAAAGCAGTGAGGTGTGAAGTGCTGGCGTCCTTGTGAACGCGGCTGCCAGTTTGAGGTTTCAGTCTGCCTCATCAGTTATCTACATTAAAAGGTCTCGTCAAATTGAACGTGCAGCAAAGTCCTAAGCAGTGAAGTGCGAAGGTACAGTTTGAGTTGGCTGGAGTCCATGCAGCTGTGATGAAACAGAAGGAGAAAAAAGAAAAAAAGAGGGCATCAAGGGAAGGGTAAATTCTGCTCTTGACATCTTCAGCACTGGAAAAATATTGCAGAGGGGGAGAGGAAGAAAGATGAACATCTTGATTTTTATTACACGTAAACGCAGCACCATTTCAGAAGCAAGAGTATGAAAACAAGTTTCTGTTCCTGCTCTGGTTTTGCTTGTCATTTTAGTCCTTTCTGGAGTCTCTAAATTCAGGCAAATCCACCTGCAAGGCAGTAATGAATTTATCATTCAAAATAGAGTCAGAGAAAATTGACTCAAGTAGACAGATTTTAACAGAAGAAGAATTGGCTCGGGCAGGGCAGGAGATTACTAAAAATACAGAGAGAGCAGAACCCGTCTTATTTGCAAGGGAATCTTCTGCCGACTTTTTGTGTTTTCAATTTTGACTACATTTGTTCAGCTGGCTGCAGCTTTTGATTTCTGGATGTTTTGATTTTCTTTTATTATTATTTTGGACGATAATTCCAACTTCTCTGGCTAGGACGCTCCTTTTTTTTTTTATATATTTTTATTTTTGTTCCACATATGAGGAGAAAAATAATTGATGCTATAACTCCCTGAGGCTCGCTGAGCGCCTGGGAGAAAAACGGCCACAGCATTTCATCTGAAAAAATGTTGCTTGAATGAAAAACAAAAA
Organism: Chroicocephalus ridibundus; assembly: GCF_963924245.1. Lineage (NCBI taxonomy): Eukaryota > Metazoa > Chordata > Aves > Charadriiformes > Laridae > Chroicocephalus > Chroicocephalus ridibundus. Next base: position 19,285,409 of record NC_086286.1, read on the forward strand.
GCTGGAGCCACATGTTTGGAGCAAATGTGCTTTAACTAATGGATCCCAGCGTATTATTAACTCACAGTAACTCATAAATATGACAAGTGTTTTTTTCATTTTACACCAGCGTCCAATTAGAGCAAAATGACGAACCGTCACTGGCGGCTGGGCTGGTGTCCCCAAACGGTACTTATCTCCTGAAGGATTGTCTGCAGGCGCGAGCCCGGGCGGGGAGGTGAGCGGGGAAGAGGGTGGCAGGAGCAAGCTGCGAACACGAGGAGACATTACAGCAGAGCTCTCGCGCACGAGGTGAAGAGCAGAGCGTCGTCCATCACAGTTCCCGGCGCTGGGACCCGCCGCCGTAAAGCTGACAACCAGGAGGAGAAACTAAGGCTTGCGGGGCTGCGGTGAGAGCAGGGAAAGGCGGGAGAGGAAGGGCTGAAGAGGGAATTATAGAAGGAAAATTTCCTGAAAAATTAGTTTGTATTTTCTGTTTTCATTTCTGACACGGGGAAGGAAATGCTCTGTGTTTTCTTAAGGAAGTGCAAATTTCTCCACTTCATCCATTTTAAATCCTCGCCCTTAGGCCTTTTTGTACTGAAGCATAAAGTTTGGAGGCCTTAAATGGTCATAACGTTTCCCTGTAGAATTTGGCCTCAGAAACCTACTAACAATTCTGGAGGGCTAAAAAGGAAAACCATTTTACAGCAATTTGGCAACATCCATTTATAGGGGGGTTCATATGGAGCATCAATTTATTCTCATGGTTTCTTTACCATATTTGATGAAATATAAGATGCAATTGGAACAAGCGGCTAAAGAAAAAAGGCCATAAACTTTGAAATGGTGTTGTAAAACACACAGTGTGTTAACGTGAAATAAGTTACAGACTTAAAAGAATTTACAATGGCTTGCTCATATAATAGTAATACAATAGGCTTGCAAGTTGCAGATGTTTTCTGGTAAATCTGGTATTTTAATACACGTTCTCCCTCAGTCAAACTGTGAGATTTGGATCTGGATAATAATAACTCAGTGACACTGGAAAGCAGAGTTGAAGGAAAACTAGTAAAAGGGGGAGGGGGAGAAATTGAACAAAAATAGAAACCTCAGCAACTGTCCACTTGAGCGATACTCCAACTTATTTCTGTGTGGAAAAAGTGTTAAGTCTGCAAGTCAGTCAAACAATCAAGTTTCTTCTGCTTCCCCCAGCTCACTCCTGCAAGTGGGATGCTTGTTTCCCAGGACTTTCCACCCCTAGGGTGGGGTGAGATGTTCATCTTGAATACAGCAGGAAAGAGAGAGCAGCTGGGAGAGGAGACAAGACCTTCGACCCCTGTGCTCACATATATTCCTCTCCTGCACAGGTCCCATTTGCAGCACAGGTCCACGGCAACCAAAGCCAACAGCAAACCACCAGGGGCCGCCTCCATCTCCAGGGGCAGTTCCCAAACCCACAGAACTCTTTTTGCTGAAGTCACTGCAATTTTTATTTATATTGGAGGTCTTTGATGAAAGCATGGCCTTACAACGCATCACAATATAGCAACAATCATTTACATTTAAATCTGCAGAGCTGTGGCATGGAGACAAAATAGCAGCATCTCATCATCAGCTGTCCTAAGTCAGCCTCACAGACCAGCACATGGCCTTAAAGCTCCCACCACGCTGTGGAGTATCTGGGACCTTTGCAACTTCATGCCTAGAAGAATTGACCCCAGCGCTAAGTGATGGAGCTCATTTGCATCCTGCCAGTGGACACATCAATTTGCAGTGGGCAAGGATTGCAGGAGGGCTTATGTGCACTGTGACTGACAGCATCTTTTCCCAGCAATGCTGGTTTAGAGCAGAAAGGTAATATTTAGCTATTAACTTCCTTTGAAAACTGGGCTCAGCCCAGTGTTTGAGTACAATAAGTTGGCAGAGAGAAGGACATGGAGCAAAGCCACTGGCCCTCAATAACCACCAGATTCTCTATGCAGGCTGTATTCTCCATCATTCACTGGGCACATGGTGGAAACTTTGTCCCCTCCATGTGGATCTCTTCCACAGGGGAGCAGAGAGCATTTGCCCACCGTGCCAACATGCAACCAGCCAAAAGCCTCCTTCACGCTGGCTGTGAGAGCAAAATGGTATCTACTGTAAAAGTTGGCAGCAGCAGCCACGTGCAGCTTTCATTCCAAGTACAGTCGACCCAGTGACCTCCCCTTTATGTAGGAGCCATGCCCACATGCAAAGTTCCCGTTTCAGTGCTGTCCCTCCTGCCTTTATCAGTGTAGATCCTGCGTGCTGGAGCTCAAGCTCCCCCAAATAGGGAGTGTCCCCCTTCTGGGTATATTTACACTTTTCACAAAAAAAATGGGGATGTACTGCTTAAAAAAAAAAAAAAGTCGTGCTTAGTGCTTTGCTGATATTTCAAAATTTGTCATCAGTTCTTCCGTCTTACTTAGTCTGGGTGTCGTACAGATGCAACATATATTGTGCAATTTTGAATGCATCCAAGGGAGAGAGAACAAGAGAGAGAAAGGTCATTGCACGCATTTTTCAGAGGGGAAGCAGGCAGGCTCCTTCTACCCTAACTCTAGTAGTTGTAGAGCACCTTCCTCTGCCATCAGTAGAGGCACTTTGAGAATACGATTCCCCTCTACCCCATCTTCCTTTGGCAATAGCGTGAGATTTCCAATGGGACCTGTACAGTTCTCATCCAGCAACATGAGTCCTGCCCCCAGGACTTGTTCCCGTCACATAAAGACCAGGAGAGGCAGCTGGAAGCAAAACCAGGGCAGGTCCTTGTCTTCCTTGAGGACAAAGCAACCTTTTGATGGAAAGAAGGAAATCAGTGCAGTTGTCTCGGGCCCACCATAGGTACCAGCCTGAAGGTCATAAGGCTTCTGTTAAAAGCTGCAGCCTGGGCTTTCAGGTAGCTGTGGGTGGCATCTTATCTCTGGGCCATATTAGGTGACCAATTCCTGCAAAGAAGACAATGTAAGGAGGCTGAGTGCACTGTCACACAAAATAGCTCTATAACAGAGCCTATTTTCTCATGAAAGGAAACCCTTACATACTGAAGAAAAACTATTTTTACAAGTAGAAAAAAAATACCAGAAGCTGCTGAAATTAAACTGTGGAGAAAAACATCCCCCGTTATTTTCTTTGACCACACTGTTTTGCTTTTTAATAGATGTTTGGAAATGTTCTGTTTCTAGAGTGAACATTCGTATGAATCTGCTACCGGAAACAAATGTCACAGAAAATGTACCGCAGGATTAGAGAAGTCAGGAAAAGGGAAATCAGTCAAGTCAATATTGATAGGGACAAATCTCTGTTTAGTTTAGTTTTATGTCCCACAAAGAAGGGGAAGGGAGGAGGGAGTGCCAGGGAGGCACAGAGAGAGGGAGCCTGTCTGCATGCAGTGTTTGCCTTTATGAGTAAGGATTTCCAGGATTAAAGTTCCCATTCTGGTTCCTGAAAGGGTAAGAGGGGAAAAAAGAAATGGGCTCCATAAACAACATCTCACAAACACTCTGAAAAGCAACCACCCACCGGAGTCATGTGTTATGTTGCATTTGGACATGTTAAGTAATCTCAGCCACCTAATTGCCTTGCAAATGCCCTTGTGCGTGGGTTGGGGGCTTAGGGAGAGGAATACCAGAAGGAACCTCATACACTAGAGCAGGGCAAGCCTTACCACCACAAAACAGCTCCTGATTTGCGCCCATTGGATGAGATGAGAATCGGGCATTGCGTTTAAGCCTACAACATCAGGATTCTATGTATCGTGTGTGTACGCTCTGCTTTTCACACTCTCTCTATAATCTGATTCAAGCACATGTGTGCTCTATTCAACAGAGACCTATTTTTTTCCCTTGTACAGTTCAGGCCTGAGGTCACCTACAATATGAGACAATGCCAGTACAATATTTCTTTGTATCAGACTTGCCAAAACACCACAACTCTCCACTGTGTTTAAAAAGAAAAAAAAATAAAGAAACCACAAGGAATTTTTATTTTCTACAACCCCAATCAGAAGGCAGAAGAAGCTGCCAAATTACATGATAGAAACTCCTACGCACAGAACCCAGTAGAGTTGTAAACTGAACTTCTGTAGCTTTTTAATTGTAAATCCAGATGCTTTTATCCGCAATTCTTTTCAATGACCTTTCACTTGAAAGTCAATTTGTCAGTCTACTTACGGTGTCTGAAGAAATCATCAAAGCCACAACACCGAGTCATTCTGAAGATGTTGTTCCCAGCACAACTGCAAAGTTGCTACACTTGTTTCCTGAGCTGGGGTGCTCACATCTTGCTCCTGCCTGCAGGACCTGGACATGCTCCTCGCTCCAGTCAACAGCAGCAGCACAGAGCCTTGCCCTTTGGATTCTAAAGAGGGGAAGAAGAAGGGAAAGAAAATGACTAGGAAGCACAAAGTCAAAGCCATTTCTTGTCATTACGCCTGACCTCCATTGAGGGAATCCCCTTAGATAAATCTGGTCCTTTGTGCAGTTGAATAACTTGGGCCACTCCGAAGGCAAACGCAGCTTGGATGCAATGGAAATCATTAAATAACTATTAATACTGCTACAATGCAGATGAATTTGGCCTCTGGCTGCAGGGATGGGTGCACAGCGTAGTGCTGGGCTTGGTTCCCCCAGCTGAGCACTGACTCTGAATTCCCCACCCAGGCAGGCAAGGGGCGCGTCTGCACGCAGACCCAGTCACAGCAGCACTCGCTGGCAGGGAAACCACAGAAACATCCATTTGGAAAAAGAATCCAAGAGATCAGATATGTTTCCTCCACCTCTTGGGCCTGAAAAACAGGCTTGAGAATTTCCGAAGTTCAGGCTCAGTTGTATTTCTGGTGCTTTCTAAGTTTGGATGAGCCAGAAATATGTGAAAGCAATATTTGGTGAGGGTTGGATACTCTTGTTTGTTTTTGTGGCCAGTACAGGACCTGCCAAACTGTGAGAATACAAAAAAGAACAAGGAAAGTTGCATGCTGTGGGAGGGTGTTTTAATGTGTGGTTTCTAACATGGAGGAAATTTACATTTAAGTTTTGGGAAAAAGCTTCTGGCTGGTTCTAATTATCACCTACCAGTTGATTCCATCAATCCTAAGGGTGGTTACGCTCACAAGTGTTGATTAATTTTACTGTTATTAATTCCTATTTATTTTAAGTGCTGACAATGCAATCAGACCAATGAAGAAAACAGAACTAAAACTCCTGCGCTGCTGAGGTCACAGGCTACAGGATAGGAATCAGCAAACAGTTGATCTGAGTGGGCTTGAAGAAAGTGCTGATATTTTCAGATGATATTTCCTTCTTCCCCTTTTTAGCTAGCAATGGGAGGGGGGAGCACATATAACTGGTGGGAGCTGCTATTCATGAGTCATGAGGAGAGAGGACTCAGGGCCACAGAGGAAGGAGCAGAAGGCATAAAAAGGCAGCGAAGCTAGCTGGCAGTCTCCAAATTAAGAAGATCAGGAGAGAGAGAATAAAAAAATTAGAGGGTCAGCTAGTGCAGAGCTGCACAGGGTGAGGGTCACCAGGGCCATGCATTTCTGGTCAGGAGGAGAAGAACAGTTGATGTTTGGAAAATACAATCTCTGTGTCTTTGGACTGACTAATTCTCCAGTCGTTAATGAAAATATTTAACACTGCATGGGAAAAAGGCCAGCAAAGATGACAGTTATCCCCAGAGATGTGAAAATCAGTCAGGATAGAGTTGGACCTGCCCTCAGCTATCATCCAAACCTTATATGGAATAGAATGAAAAACTTTTCAGGTTTGGAAAAGAAAAGAAAAACTGGGTGAGTTTGAAAGCAGAAATACAGGAGTATCATGAGGAAATCTGTTCTTCTATTACTGGCTCAGTCAAAAACAAGCAGTATTGGAAAGCTCATGAGAGAGTCTGTGTTTGTGTGATTCTAGTCTGATTTCTACAAGAAAAAGGGGTCAAAAGTTTATCCGAAGTTTAACCAGTATCTGAACTTTCCAATGCTGAGCTGAACTGAACCTCTAACCCAAATCACTCCTCCAAATGTGATGCTATTTAGATCTATTTTTTCAGTTAACCCACTTCATGCTCAGTTATTAGACTGCCTTCACCCTGTCTGCTCTTGCTTACTAACATGCATCTTTGGAGTTAATGTTCCTACTGTGGGGATGCAGAAACCGAGGCCAAAGTCATCGTGACAGACGTTAAACTATGCCCTCCTCTGGCTTGCTTTCCTTGTACTCATTCCACTTGGTGCCTTGGCACGCACATTAAACCATTTTACGTGTCCTTTACACTCAGGTACGTGGCTCAGCAGGGGAGATGTGGGCTGGATGGCTGCAATCACCCGGGCTGCTGTGGCTGCTGCGTTTCCTGCTGGATCATCCATCTCACTGCTACGTGGTGCTTTCCTGGTTTGCTGGTGGGTCTTACTCGGTGCGTTTGCCTTTTAACTGCCCAGCCTTGGGGGCTGGGGTGGCGGGTCTGTGTGCGTCTCTCCACCCCAAGAGGAGTCCAGCATGAGAAAGCTATGGCCCGTGGTGTCACTGCGGTACAAGTGCACGGGCATGGTGCCTAGTAATTATGGCAGGGTGTAAATATGGGAGGAAGTGTGGGGTCCCAGGGGCAGGCCGGGATGGGGAGATTGCTACTTTTACCTCAGAGCAGCTCCGCTGGCACCCATAGGACTTGCCTAGGGCTTTTCTGCATTATCTGTACATCACCAGTGTAAGGAGAGCAATCTCTTCGTGTCTCAGTGCAGATGCAGTTTGAAGTAGCAGAACTGTGTTTCAAAGAAGCCAGGCCAGCCTAAGAAGCAAAATAAATTCTTCTTCTTATAAAGCGATCCCCATATAGCTTTGTCAGCCGTAGGGACTTTAGGCAGCAGTTATATCTGCCATGGCGCTGCTTCTTCACAGCCCTGAGCCACATACTCTGCAGCAAAAGTCTGGTGAGGTTCCACATAGCCATGAGATTAAACGCAAATCCTCAAAATTATCTAAAATGTGAGGGAATAAAACCTGAAAAGTGAACTTTGAGGCTGTATAAATTGAGGATCCCAAACTCACTTGTGAATGTAATTCTTAGACTTAATCTGTGAATTGATAATTGTTGTATTAAAAGCAGAGAGGCTCTGAAATTTATTCAAACAGATACTGGAAAGCTATCCCTTTATAAAAAACTTCTTAGATTTCCCCAGGCATTTGTATTTTCCCAGCTGACTTTTCTGTTTCAATAAGGAAGAAAAGATGCAACTTATAGAGACACACCACTTCTCTTCTGTCAAATACTGCACATTCCAGAGTGCTTGCTCATGCTACATCCTTCCCTATGGAGCTGCTGCCTAACTTTCCCAAAGCCGATATTAATATCACAGACCATTATAATACAGTTATTTTCATGGAAGCCTGGGAGGAAGTCACGTGGCATTAATTGGTCCCTGGTGCCCATAAGGTCTCCATTTAGTTTGTTGTTTTTACTCACATAAGCAGCAATGAAGTGAAAAGCTGAGGAAGTAGCAGTGATTGTCTTAAATGAGTATTTTTTTAGTACCTGTTTTGTTAATGAATCATTGTTCCTCTTAATTGGATGAACATATTTATTAGGCAGTGCGGGGACACACGCACACACATTCTCCACCAGCCAAACTGAGTTTTCACACCTTCTCCGCACCTGCAAGGGCTGGGCTGCCCTGGGTGCTGGTGACAGTGTACTCTGTCTAGTGCCCTTGGGCCAGGCATCATCCCAGCTCCATGTTGGGAAGGAGCACAGTGTGGTGGCCGTACAGTCGTCTTCCTCTGTCTATGTGCTCTGCTGAGAAACTCAAAACAGTAGCAACACACACGCACATACACATACCCACGCGCACACACAAGACCACCAGAAGGGTCTTTTTTGCCAAAAAGAAAACTTCTGCTCCTGTCACCTGCCAGTTCAAAGGAAACCCAGCTCCTCCACTGGTGCTGCCTCCTATTAACCATATGTGCCCGATTTTGAGACAGCTAGAGCCGAGAGTGTCAAACTGGTCTGGTTATAAACTTGTCAGCGCATGTGCATGTGTGTACACTGGAAAACAGGGCGCTCTGTGTCTGACTACGTGCAATGTCAGTGCAGCAGGGAGGTGGGGAAGAGCACGATCCTGCAGACAAAGAACAGCACTGAGAGCCCAAAGAGCTGAAGTCTCATTGGTGACATGTAACTTCTACCAAAACTAGAAAACTCCCTTAATTCTGATGTCTAATTATTTGCAGTGCTCTAAGGATGTGTTTATAGCCCTTTTGTTAGAGCTGGTTAAAAAAAACAACATTCCTGTCAAACTTTTTTTTCAATAGAAGATTGTATGTTAACAATTTTTTTTGTCACAATGCGCACTTTCTGCCAAATTTTTTAACTTTTCATTGAAGAGCTGAAAAATCCTCAAAACCAAAAAGTTTTGGCCGAAAACAGCAACGATTCAATTCAGAAATGCTACCACGGTGCCTCACAGAAATAGAAATCTGGCTGTCTCATTCTTCTCAAGGATTTAGACTCCCCAGCTAAACACTAGCTCACAAGATGCAGCTCAGGGAGGACTGCCGTGATGCACCATGACATCCTTCCTTCAAGAGAGGAAAGGTGTGCAGCTTAGGAGCATATAAGACAGACAATGTCAGTGCCGACGTCAGTCAGCTGTCAGGGAATGAGTCTAAAGGCCATTCACACAAACGGGTACCTGAGGCAACTAATCCCCACAAGGTGTCATAGCAGCATTTCCTAATCGAAACTTTTCTCCCCCCTCCCCGCCCACCGAGGTTTTCAAGGTTGGAGGTATTTTGGATAAAAACCCAGGTTTTCAAACGTCTTTGAGAAAGAAAACATTTTTCCACAACTGGAAAAATGGTGTTTGTGTATTTTTTGGTATTTGCATATTTTTGTGCCTACGTTTCTTAGCCTACAATCAATGTGAAAGAAAACCTCTGGCAAAGAGAGTAAAAGACTGCATCCCTCTCATCCAATGAATTTTAAAACTACCCTGATGCTTTTGAACACTGACATTGTGAGACATGTTAGTAATAGCACCCAATTTTTGCCGTGTTCACTTCAGCTGCTTCCAAAGCTATTCTGTTGCCAAAATCTTCAGCTTCTCTTTTGCCCATCAGAAAAAGGCTCCGGTCTCATCCTTGAAAAAGCTTGCGTACTACTATCATGCCTAATCAATACCAAAAAAATCTTAGTAGTATCAAGAACTGACTAGTAGTGCTGATGGAAATGTTTTCAGCAGGTTGACACTTCATCAAGCAATGCTATTGAATAGCATCGGGACCTCCGAAAAGTTTCAGATTATCCGTGTCCCAGTCTTCCTGCCTTCTCCCAAAGCCCTGCCCGTTGGGTGACCAAGGAACCCGTTAGAAGCAAAAAGGCCTCACAAAAGAAAAGCCTGAGTTTTTTATCTGAAATCAGCCATTTCAATCCAATTCCATTCCTTAAAGAACTGAAAGGCTTTTTTGTTTTTATTCCAAAGCCGAATGAAAACAATTTTTGAACTTCAACAGTTGTTGCAAAATGGAATTGTCATCTTGTGGACAGCACCACTGAGCATATGGTGTTACTGTCAAATAAATCCCATTTAATATCAAAATGAATAACATTGCACTGATTGCATTCTTCAGTGTATTTTTAACTCACTCAAGCCCTGTCTTTTCTCATCTAAGTAGACCCTTCGGAGAATCTAGGAGTTTTGCTGCAGAATTGAGTCCATTTTGCTATGCAACATATTTTGCTATGCAAGCTATCCATTTTGCTATGACATTTGGCTTGCTTTGCAAGGACCACCGCCACATCAGGAAAGTCTGTTTGCTTCCTCTTCCTGGGAGCATTGGGCATTTTGCAAGAAAGCTTGTTCATCAAACTTTAACAGGTTAAAATTCACTTTTGCTGGTCCAAGCAATTTGGATAATCTTGAGAAATATTCTTATTTTTTTCCTAGGGGGCTTAGTCACATCAAAGGAACCCTGCATTGTTAGTGTGCATTTAGATATTTGCTAATGAAAGACTGTTAGATACCCCACCGTGGTTGGCTAACTGTGGCAATTTGTGCCTTCACTTCTGCAAATTTCTTATCAAGTTGAGATTCCTTGTAGGTCTCAAATCTAAGCTAAAAAATATATTTTAACATATTTGAACTCATGACATGTCTTGTGAGGTACGACCATGTAACTACATCCATTACACCCAAGGGGAGCTGAGGTTCAGAGGTGTGAAAAACTCACATCCTCGAGTATTTTGGCGCGAAGACCCTTAATGTCAAACCATGTTTGAGCAGCTGGCCCAAAAGAGGTCCTGAAAGTTACTCAGAAAATCCAGAGCAAAATAAAGAAGTGACCTGGGGTTTCGCAGCGCCCAGCTTGTGTGAGGCAAACACCTGCATCAGCTGTGCCTTCCTCATGAAGGTCCTAACTGTGTCCAGCTGTCAAGGAAGGTCTGATGCCAAAGCACTACACTTGCCCCCTGCTTTTCTTTACTTTAAAAAAGATAGAGGATAACTGCTCTGCAACTTGTTTGCATTCATTTTTATTTTGAAACTTTTTTTGTTCTTTCTGAAACAGGAACTGCACACATACAGATCAGGCCGAACAAGTCATTTCAGCTCCCTCTGTCTCAATTTCCCTCTCTGTAACGTGAGAATGATGAAACTTCTATAAAAGTATTGAGTACCTATGGACAGAAAGAGTAGTTCAGTCAAAGTTTACCTGACACATCTCAGTACAGATTGCATGGTTTTTTCTCTGTGTCCATGTTCATGTCAAAAGATATGGGGCAATTAGTACTCACGAACTAGCATCGTACTTTGAAGGGCTACATCCTCGTCTGATATCAGCAGGCATAGCTCCATCCATGAAGCTGTACCAATTAACCAGCAGAAGACCTACAGCTCTAGCAAGGAGCAAAGGCAGGCACAGCACTTCCCAGGGTTTTATGCTGACTTGAGCTCCTTTTGTCCAACACTTGACAAGGGGCCCAAACTAAATAGGAGACCAGAGGGCAAAGGGCAAAAGAATGATACTAATTCACAAACAGCCTCATAAAACTATTCTTGTTGGCCCTTTAAAAAGTTTTAACTGTCTGCCAAAATAACTACACATGGATGAGGTCACCATGAGCAGTCAGCAAGTCTTGCTATGCAAGAGAAAGATCTGTTCACATTTTGCTTAAATCAATAGAGGGGTAAGTACAATAGAGGGGATCTCAGTCTGGCTAGCTGGCCACCGTCCACCTATTTCCTTATCAGGCAGTCACCAGAAGTAGACAAATTTGTGCTTCAGTCTTAACTTAATGGCGTCCATAGGTTAAAAAAATACATGCGATCATGAGCTTGTTCCCATAAGACACTGATTTCCAATTCAGCAAAGTATCATTGGTTTCATTTGTCATTACCCGCTGCTTCATACAGAAAGGACCTACCTCGCACACAGGAAAAGAGCCTGTTGTACTGCCGTGGGTCAGGGTGCTCTCAGTGTTTTCTTCACATAAACTATCTTATGAAGTAAGTAAAAAAGTTTGCTGAAGAACACCACCTGCTTTTCTGTTTTCAATGCAAAAAAAAATCACTTTTTGAATCTCATAAATACATCATTTGCATACCAGATTACTGTTCAGTTCCAGATCATATTTTATTCAAAGTATATCTTAGATTTCCATTTTTGTCTTTTGTCATAACTTCCCTGTCCCATATTTATCAAACAAAGCTTAACTAACAGCTCTTTTTTTGTTTGTTTGGTGTGGTATGTTTTTTTTGCCAGCCACAAAGAAGATAATTTATTTATTTAGCTGGTTTGGCAAATGGTAAGATGTTTTTCTCACATAATTTTCTTTGCAGTTCTCTTTCACTCTTGCTAAATACATCACTCCATTAAGCAATGAAGCCTGCTACCTCCTTATAACCCCCCACGAGGATCACTTCATTTATCACAAAGATTTAGCAGTGAAGCAGTTATCATTTTATTTTGTTACTTTTTTTACAGGACTAATAAGGATAGTTTTATGAGGTTGTTTGTGAATTAGCATCTATAATTTCCCATTCACCCTCTGATCTCTCTGTCTGAGACCCTTGGCAAGAGCAGAACAAAATGAGCGCAACTGAATACAAAACCATGGGAAATGCTGTGCCTGATTTTGTTTTGCTCAACAGCTGGAAGAAAGGGAGCAACTTCAGTAGTGGTGCTAAGCTTATTATACCAGGTGAGGATTAAGGATTTCAACCAGATGAGATAATTAGCATACCTATGTTCTGAAGCAAATAGAGAAAACCAGACTAAACAACCTCTTCAGAAACACCGGTCCAGTTAAACAGGGTTAGTCTGAGCTTTGGATGCTCAAATATTGATGTGGGAAACCCAGCTGGGTCAGCAAGTGGCTCCAAGAGGGACAGAACTGATGGTGTCAGGTCTACGAAGTCCTTGACAGTGCAAATTTTCTGAAGGCTAGAAGGACTTGGCTCATTAGCCTTTTCCTCAATAAGAACGCTAGCGTGGTGTCTGCAGGAATTTTGTCTCTTTTAAACCTCCTACCCTCTCCAGTTTGATTGAGCTGAACCGCCAGGTTCAAAAGGAACTGAGGGAAAGGGCAAACAACTGCTCACTCATACACTCACACACGCGTGTGCGTACACACACACAGAGAACACGATTGCATAAACTCCATTTCCTTAGGAAGTAAGACTAAAATTGAGGTAAATGTTTACACAAAATAGCAAAGCAAAGCAGCCAAGACTTTGGAAGGCTTTCAGCTAGATCCTTGTCTTCTGTAAATCTGTGTGGAGGGCAATGGAACAGTACCAATTTGCACCAGTTTGGGGCATCTGGCCCTTATTCTTGACTAGTCCATTGTATATCCAGTCTTTACAAAATGAAAATGTCAGGTCTTTGAGACCAGGATCAAAGACGTGTTGGAAAGAAAGTTTGCTAGGGAATTGAAAACCCACAAGGGATAGAGCATGAAGGCTAAATAATATTATTTTAAAGTAATGGCTACAACATTTTCAGGAAGCTTGCTTTCCCTGGATACATCCCATTTTAAGGCATCACTGTTCAGTCTCATAAAGAAAGCTATTGCTGACAAAATAACCTCCAGTTCTTCTTGCTGTTTCAATTACTGCATTGATCAATTCGAGATGTCTGTTTGCTTGACATGACTGTGAGTGTAAATGATCTGAAATGCGATATGGCGTTGCAAGATGATTTGAACCACTCTTTGCATCTTTCTTTCTTCAGAAGGATGAAGGTGAGCCAAAAAAAGAAAATAAAACGCGATTTAGGGAAGCACCTACAGCAGTTATTGCCTGCCTTGATTCAATATCCTAGATAAAATTACTATGTTGTGTTTCATATAATAACAAAACCAAAAAAAAAAGGGAACCACTGAGTAAGTTCCTCTGACCATAGTTTATTAGGCAGCCTTTGTTCCCAAGTGATCTGTCTACAAGGCCTTTGCAAACTGCTGAATTTCTGTATATATGTAATTGTGTCTCCGACCTAGAGCAAGCAGGCAACTGGAACCTTCAGCTGGGGTCTTCGTAAAGAAGCAAAGAATGAGGCCCAAAGTGAATTAAGATTCGTGCCTTCTGTGGCACAAAATGTAGCTCTTCAGAAAAGATTATCATCTAATGTCAAGGAAATGTGTTTATAACATGTTCACTGTATACTCCAGAAGAAAAAGGTTAAAAGGTCAGTGGCTCCTAAAGAGTGTTGAGATGGGTACCCAACTATTTCTTTCTAAGTTGGTGGTTGGCATTGACATTACCATACTATAATCTTATAAAGTAATTTGAATCACTACCCAAAAGCAAGGATGTCACGTGGAAAAGAAGACACCTTTCTTCCAGTCAATGAAAAAAAGACATCTAAAACATAAACCCAAACCCAACTGTTTTGGTGTGGTCTTTGTCCTTATCTAATGAACTGATCTGAACCATAGATCCCAGAATTATAGGTGAGACTGAACAAGAAATCAGGTATTGTTATGTATGCACTTTCAGAGAAGCCAGGCACAAGATTTAGCAAGTCAGTGGTCTGGATAGTGTGGAGTTTGTCTAAGCAGGTATAAATTCTTGTGTATAGGTCAAAGTTATACCTGTAGTGCCAAACAAAAACATAATTCATATGTCAAAGCATGACGTGTGAAAATTATAATTCACTTTTGCCTGAGTATTTCGTTGACAAACAGGCTATAGGCTTTTCTCAGCTTATTCCTTGTTTCTTTGTGATTGCAAGAACCGCAGTGGAGAAATTAAGATCATACCCACCTAGCCAGATTCTGGTCCAAGAAATCATACTTCCATCCAATCCACAATCTGTAATCAGTTGATCATTGTTTATAATAAAATACAAACTCACCTAATTTCTTTCCCCAAATCCACATCAGATTTAAAGTATTTCATGTCAAATCCTTGCACCCTGTTGTTTCTGCTACTCACTAGACATGTATTGGAATCTAGCTGACCAAGAAGTGCTGGGAAAGTCTTCTTCTGAAAAGATATTTCATATTCTACAAAATAGTTTTGATTCATCCAAATTTCAGGAAAACTTATAAGATACAGCTGACATCAGCTCAAAATCCAAAATCCATGGAAACCTTAGGCTTTTGGAGAAGTTCAGGCATGGAGCCTAACTTGGGCACTCTCAGCTGCTTGATAACAGCAAATTCATGCTGCAAGCGCCTTTGAGGGACTTCATGACATGGCTGACAGGCATCATTTGAAGTGTTTCTCCTCTTGCAAATGATGTCACCAGACTGACACAGAGTGAAACATAGCCCGGCTGCTGCTCAACTTTCTCTTCACCGCTGTTTCTTCATGAATCCAATTTCCCGCAAGGGCACCTTGTTATCCACAGCAATTAAAATGTCTGTACGTAAGGGTGATACTGAGGAACTCCTTGTGCAGACTATCTCCTATCTTTCAGAGCTTTTTCAAAACCTCTGTCCCAGTTGTTAGAAGAAAATGAAGCTATATGGTTAGGAAAATTGTCTGAAAAGATGCAATGTTTGGCCGATTTCCTCAGATCCAGAATGTACTATGTGTTCCTTGGATAATGGACAACATGCTGGGTAGTTCCAGATAAGGTATCCAATAACTCTATTTTGTGTCCCCACTTTTCTTGCCCTTGTTCCAGAGAAAATTGGACGAGTGCCTGAGAAATAATTTTATTGTGAGGAGAGTTATTATGAAAACGTACTCTGCTATTTTTCATTGACCTCTAAAATGAACTCCCTAATTAAGTGCAAATGGGAAACTGACTTGGAGCAGGTTGTCTCTAATCTTGGACAAGACAGACACAGCAAAGTTTATGAACTTGATAGACTGAACCTGCCAAATGTCGATTTTGCTTTTCTTCCATACACTGCACGTAGAATATCTATAACATGCTGATGAAAATTATGAAAAAAGGGGATTCCTTAGACATCTGTTTGCACTGAAGTAGAAAAAAAAAGCAGAAGATATTCCAGATGATAAACATTTGTGCAGAGTAATCTTTTATGCAGTAGCTTTTATCTTCTTCTTAAAGAATCTTTTCTTCTTACTGAGTTGCAACATAATTGTAAGAAATTGCACTCATATTAAAAAAAAAAAGATGTTGCTATGTGCCGTGGAACTTATTTCCACTGAACTCACATATAGGGAAACTGGGTTAACAGGGAAGAACAAGAGACTAAAATTATTTTGATAAACTGCAATATGCAAATTTCAGTTCTTGCTTGAAGTGAACCTAAGTCTTACAGTGAAGTTATAGGAAAATATGAGTACATTGCAAATGAGTGTCTGTATACATGCAGATAGAACTACCAGAGACTTGCAACTTCAAAAATGATGGACAAGAATTTATGGCACTAGCTCACATGGACATGCAGGCCAAGAGGGAAGTAATATAAGCAAAAGGAAGCCACTGTATGGGTTCACTCCTTCTGCGTGGTCTGAACGATGACAGTCCTGTATCAGAGAACCACTTGAAGTACAAGGCTGCAAGCTAGACCTGAGAATACCCTAAGAAGTAGGGCAGGTAGCCCTGCAGGCTGCTGTGCCTCCATGAGGTCCCCCTGGGCGCCCTGCACACGCGGCAGGCACCACTGCGGTGGCCAGATGGTAGGCACCCTGCAGCTCAGTCTCAGTTGCTGTTCTGTTTGCTCTCTCTGGCTTCCTCTATGTTTTTTTTGCTTGTGATCCATCCATGCTTGTGATATCCATAAATGCTCCTTCGGCTCATGTGTTTCACAAGGGAGAGGGCACTGCCAAGGCAGATCTGACATCAGGCCAGTGGACTACAGAAGGTTTTTCTTACTACTCAACTGTAGGGCATTAAGAGCAATGGAAAACAAGAGGACTCCAAATACAACTGTGAAAGCTAAGATAATTGAAATACAGGCCATAGAATGAATTTAGTTTCTATCTGAAAATTTTCAGAGGTTTTTTTCCCCAGACCTCTGGCTACAGCTATGTGACTGTGTTTCTGTTATTTCCACAGCAGAGAAAACCAGCAGTAGCTCTGCTGATATTAGTGTGATCCTGATGGAAGATCAGAATCAGACTCAGGAGACTTATCAATTTTATCCAAAAATATGTAGTCATCATAATCTGAAATGTTTTGTACTTATTTGCATAAATTCAAATGCTGTTAAGTGGTACAGATATGAAGTCTCTTCACCAGTGCTTGTAACGCATCTGCTGGAAAGATCACCTTTCATCAGAAAGGAACACTTTCTTTATGTGTGACTAAACTCCTTTGAAATCTTTTTTATTTCCCAGGGATGGTTTCTTCCCTAGAAAAAAGAATTCTCTTGCTCCACATTTAGCTCTTTGACTTTACCTTTCGTTAGTAACTAGCATAGTACTGTCAGGCTTCTTGATAGTAAAAACGAAAGGCCATTTTTGTCTTTTGTGTCTGCAAGCAGAGACAAGCTAGAAAGTAGAGTTACAAATGCATGAGGAAACTGATGCTTCTCTCATTACAACAGACTGTTATGGTAAATAACTGATTTACACCAATGCAAGTGATGTGGAAAAGAAGATCTGCAGTATTTTAAGATGAAGAAATACGGCAAGAAACGTAAAGCGACACGAGAAAGGTCATTAAAACAGACTCTGGGGTTAGAATTTGCTCACACTTCTGCACTGCAGTGCATATAAATGTTTGTTGCACCTTTCTTTGCACTCAGGTGTAAAGAAGCATCCAAACATGAATGCATGTTGTATGCAAGGTATCTAAGGACTGTGTGGGTGATTTCAGAGTGTTCTGAATCCAAGGGGAGCAGGACTTCTCTAACACAAATTTACTACCTGCCATTTGGCAAAAAAAGTAACTTTCCGTTTTTAGTACTCTCTCTTGCAAAATATTGAATGGCCTCATTCTAGCCTCCTGATGCCTAGAACCTTGTACCACGTGGCCCTAACTATGGTAATATGATGTGCATAAACCAAATGGTACCTCACAAATGTACAGATGGTACTTTCACTGAAAGTCAATAGTGGCCACACATGTGCAGGCATGAGAAGATATCGCTGTAGAAGCTGCATACAGAAACCACATCTAAATTTTACTGTGCTACAAAACTGCTCCTTAAAACTACTTTCAATAATAAATGTCATCATTTAGTCTAGCAGATCAAAACATGACATGGAAGTCCATCTGTGCTATTCAAAGCCCTCATGCTGCCAAGCATCTTAAATCTAATCTAATTTGTTTTACATGTTCTTATTAGCACCTAATTCTGGGTTACATCACTAAAATCTTTCTTAGGACATTGGCATTTCCCCAGTAAGTCTATTTTGGCTTGATTTGTCTTGACTTTGTCTTGATTTTGGCTCTATTGTGATCTTTCCCTCCGGATTTAATATAAAGGGGTTCCTGATATTTATGGAACAAACACCTGCTGAAGTCCCTTGGGCATTTTGAGTCCAAGAAGAACAATAAAAAAGGCTTATCTTGTGTGTAAAACTTGGTAAACTGATTTCTTGTAATAGGCAGGAGCGCATCATTATTCTGAATTGGGGTTGTTCCCTAGAGTGAGCCCCGAATGTCAGGTGTCATGAGAGCGTGAGAACACTTACCTAATAAACAGAGATCTCTCTGACAGTCTCTCAACTGATTTTTTCACCTCATAAATATGTCACTTTAGCTCCATGCTCTTTTTGAGAAATTTTTCACCAACTCTGATGAAATGGAACTATCCTGGAAGTATTTAAAGACAGTGCTAGGCTTCCATTTATGCTTTTGTTGGAGAGAAGACATATTAATTAAAAAAATCGGGTTCTTGATTTGGGCTCAGATGTGTTGGACCATCATGTCCCACCTTCATTTTGTCCTGAAGAGACTGGCTCCATGGTCAAGTGCTGCCATGTGGGAGAGAAAGTTCAATTGGAGTTTGTCTCTGGGCTTTCAGAGTGGCAAAGGCTTTGGAGAAACATTAAGCAGTGGAATAGAAGAGACTGGAAATCTATTTCAAGCTCTGTTACAAATTTCCTGTGTCGCTCTATAGGCAATATTTTAGGTCCAGGTTTTCAAAAGTCATCAATTAGATATTTGGCAAATTGATTCTGAAAGAGTGGTGGTTTGTATGACATCCAACTGCTAGTGTTGCACATCCTCAGTTCATGGCTCTTACAGAATTCTGCAGCATGCCCCATAAATACTAACTTTGAATACCAAATAAATATGGTTTTAATCTCTTTTTTTTGTAAATGTGATCCTTCCTTCACATCATAGTAAAGATAAACTTGATGCTGAATATGCATACAGTCTTCAGAGCAGGACAGGGATTACTGAAAGACTTCCAAATAGGAAGGGATGAAAAGTGTGGAATTGTTCAGTTTAGAGGAGAAGGCTAAACAGGAAACACAAAGAAGAATTTTAAAAACTAATAGAAGGGATAAATAATGCTGCTGCTTTGCCTTTCTTTATGCTTCAAAAGGGACAACGGATCATGTTCTGGCAATTAGATGGGCTACTGGGCTAAATGAACTTCTGCTTGAATCCCACTGGGCGATTCCTACAGCAGGCACAGAAATGTGATGTGTGATGCAGGCCAAACCGAGGTCCTGCAAATGTGTTCTCAGTAATTACTCATCTTAAGGGAGTGCAATGCACTCTTAAAGATTTGTAAAGTGCTTGAGATTCTCTTACACAGGGTGTGAAAAATCATAAGTGTGTGTGAGTGCATGTGTGTCTGCACATGCTTCCTTGAGAGGGTTTTAATTTATGGGCAGAGACTTTTGCACACAAATAAACACAGCCAAACATAGTTTCATGTCCTCTTGAATTAACCCATCTGGCCAGACTTCAGTGTCATGGACCGGATTCATTCAGATAAAGAAAGAGGAAAATAGAAGGATTAATGAAGCGAAATGGAAAGTTCAAGTGAACTCAGGGAAGCTGAAGGTGTTTGGACCTAGTCTACAGAAAATGTATTCTAAACGTCAGATTTTATCACAGTATCTACCCAGCACAACTCTTGACACAAGTTCCAGTCACAGCAGTATCTATGGGCTCTATACCATATGATGTGGAACCTTGCACACCATATAAAGTAGTCCCCTGGGCAGCTATTTCCTATTTTCCTTGCCTTGCTTTCAGTACTATCACAACAGCAGTGGTTATGCTCAAGATTATGTGTCATGTTGTGTTACAGCTTGATCATGTCACGTTTCTGTCATACCTTGACATTGGCTTCAAATTCAGTGATCTTCTATGTAAAATCAAAAGGATGAGTTATAAAATGAGGGACTTACCATGTAAGTAAACATGAAAAGTAGAGGATATTAATTAAAAAAATGGGAATGTAGAGTTCTTTTAAATATTGATAGCACTGGAATTTAGCTCTGTGGTTAAAAAGCACTCAACAAAGCTGTTTCTATGCTTAAAACAAGCTCTTAGCAAATGAGGTAATATTTCACCAGGGTTTATTTATCATCATATTTGGTCTGATCAGGTTTAGTAAAGGAGATAAATACAGAGTCTAATCATTCAAATATTAACCAGCTGGTACACAGGCATCCTTTTTATTGCTGCTTAAATAGCAAAATTGTGACTCCTTTTACTCACAGAAGACCAGAGTAGCTCACAGAAATGTCATCATTGAAGCCGGCTTACTAACTGCTTCCCAAGGGAATTCACCCTAACCCCTCGGAGTTTTCAGTGCCTATGCTGTTGTTATCAGCAAGCTGTAGAAAAGGATCAAAAGGAAGATGTGTGCCTAGAAATTGAAAATGGACTTAAAACCCCTCAGTCAGCAGCTGCTGAAAACTAGACCTGCCATCAAAAGTTTGCAGATATGAAAGCTGCCTCACCTTATTTTTCCCTGAAGTTTTCCTTTCATGTGAAATAAATGCATAGGTTCAAGCAACACGGAGTTGAAAAGCGATGCTTGTACCTTACTCAGAAACTTAAAGAATTTCTTTGGTGTCTTTCCCCTTCCTGTTCCCCTAGATTTAACAAAGTCTCTGCCTCCTGAGCACAGTGAAATTCAGCTTTGGTGATCATGACTTTAATGCTGCAATCTTCAGCCTACTCAGTTGGGCTCCTTTTACCTTCAGCAACACGGTATCAGGGCCCCAGTGATCTATTCTTAAAAGCCATTTTTGATATGTGCTAATCTGTTAACCTCTTCTTTCTCCTCCTAGTGGCTATTATAATAAGAGAAGTTAAGAGTAAGGATGATATTTTTAAGGGAAACATGGTATTCTTGGCTTCACTTGTTGGTACATAAAAGCTTGGGAGTGTGGGAGTGTGACCTGCTTGGTTTCCAAGTACACAAACCGTACGCCAACATCTGAGTAGACTTTATCAGGAAGATGGCTCAGTTCTCTGCCTGTGCCTGACTAGTCCAAAGGGCTTTTCTCTAGCCCAGATCAGGATCTGCAATCATTTATAGAACTGTTCAGGAAATTGAATTTCTTTTCCTCTGAAAAAAATATGGACTTTTTTTTATTTCAGTAAAATCATTCACAATCCAAGAACAGAAAACGCAGCCTACCAAAACCTGCTGTTTCAATTACTGAAAACAAAACAAAAACCTCCAAAAAACCAAAAACATATTTCACTTACTTGCAACCTCAAGTACTGTTCCTAAGACTGAGTTTGTTTGTTTTAAAGTTCCTTTTTACTGAAATTTTTCAACTAGCTTTTAATGAGCAGGGCCTCAGACATGCTGTTGTTGAAGGCAACAGGAGATCTGGCACAGGATCAGTCCTGCAATGATCAAAATAAGGATTTCCCCAGATGATCTTTTGTGTAGGAAAACTCTACACAAAAGTTACAGAGGAGGACTGAAATAGATCATAATGGAGAAAACATCCAGAAAACATTGAATAGGAGGCAGCAGATTTTCTCAGCGTAGGCATCTGTATGTTAGTAGTGATCCCATTTAAACAAAGCTAGCAAGAAGGACCCTCTCCTGTTACATACTCTTTTGGGCTTCAAACAGCGCAGATAAAGATGCGATACCTGTTCCTTGCCACAGCACCCGGGACAAACAGTGCTGACCTTCCCCAGAGTTTTCATGCATCAGTATTGACCTGTTCCTCTGAAACCACTAATCCTTGACTACTTCTGAATTAAATAGAATATTAAAAGAGATTTCCTCCTGAGCCCAGTAAAGAGCTTGAAATTATTCCAACTCTGCTAGCCTGCTAATCCTTAAATTATATATGTTTTTTTAATCTGGTCTAAGTGGGTGTCTCTGCTTTTAGTCACTGACAGACATGCCTTAATTTTGGTGACTGTTATCCTGGAATTTCTTCAGCTGTACAGTGAAGGGTAAGCTACCTCTCTAGGCTCATCATATGGCCACCATAAAAAAAAAAGAAGACTGACTTAGATTTTAAAAAATGGGTGCTTAGGAACAGTTCTCTAGGCTGGGCTGTGCAACAAGACCTTCCAAATATTTTGACTTCTAATGGCAATAGTCTTTTGAGTTTTTTAGAAGATATTGGCCCTGGAGCTTTATTCAGGCTCAAACTTAGTGCCTGGATTTTGCAAGCTTAATGATCTGCCTGTGGCTTGCGCGGCCAATACTGCGAGCCGGCAGGCATTCAGTCCATTGGAAAATTGGGCCAGTTATCTAAATCCGGCCTGTAGAAATCTAATCTTAGCCAGAAGTTTGCACCATTTGTCAGCACACAACTCTTCCTTCTCCCCTCAGAGGTTTTCCAGATTGCATGTATCACATTTCACTGGGGACTCCTCTTATTTTTTGAGTAGCCTTATGCTTTTTTTTTTTTGGTTGGTTGGTTGGTTGTTTTTGTTTTTGGCCAGCTCTGTCAAGAGATTTCATAAGGTAACTTCATTAAACTTAAGGAAGTTACCACACTGACAGTTTGCAGTGTGTTGTGAAAGGTGTACTGACTTGGAAAGTCTGACTCGTTGTCAAAATGAAATGTGCTAGTGCTGTGTGTAAAAACCCACTGACCCCTCAGGGAAAACAATGAAAATATTCAGCAAAGACACAAGCCTGCCTTTGTGTTGTGTGTTTTCCATTTCTCCTCTTCTATCTTTTTGCTGTGGAGGCCCTCTGATAGAAAATTAAGGCTTTGGTTTTTTATTTCCTTAGTAAAGCAGGGCACAGAACTTGTCGCAATAGCAAATCAGCCAAACGTGTGAGCGTAACTGCTAAAAGCAGTTAAACTTCTCTTATTTGCAAGGAATCTGAGGTGTCTAAAGGAGTTGTGTTGCATGGCAGCCTTCTTGACAAAGTCCAAACGCTCGTCCATGCACTGACTCACACCAGGGCCATAATGTGCTCCTGGCGATTCCCAGGATATCTGGAACTAAAGAACGTATGTGCTAGTGCAAGTTCCCCAAGGACCTACATCTATGAAAATGTTCACTATCAATGTACCTGTTGTAAGGTGTTTCTTACGTCAGGTGCTTAGCTTAACCTACAAATGCTTATATTGGATCCTACATCTCCTAAGCATGTTGCAAGGGAATGAAAATCACCTTTTATAAGCCAGTGAAACTGCCGAGAGGCAGTGGAATCATCTTGCCTACCCAGTGCCCACCTCCATCACTATGGAACAGGAGTAATTGCTGGTGTACTGTTTGTCCTTCCATGCTCCTGATGCCAAGCTGAAAACTGTTTTTCCTTAAGGGCTTGCCTTCTCCTGTGGGTAATGCCCTGAATCTGAACAATGCACAGGGCCTTGCGTAAGACTGAACTTCACCTGAGCATGCCTGAAAGGTATAAACAACAGCAAGCTGCAGGAGTTCCCAAAGGAGGTGGTTATTCCGTCTTCCAGTTGCATGGTAGATTCCCCTGTATGAGATCCATGGTGTTGATCTTTGTGATAAGTGCTGTAGGAGGGACCATACGTATTTCTTCAGAGGGCCATGCCCCATCTTTACTTGTACATTAAGACTTCAAGAACAAGCTGCGAGCCCCTCTGCCCAAAGAAAGGAGACAGTGCT
Source organism: Chroicocephalus ridibundus (assembly GCF_963924245.1). Lineage (NCBI taxonomy): Eukaryota > Metazoa > Chordata > Aves > Charadriiformes > Laridae > Chroicocephalus > Chroicocephalus ridibundus. The sequence goes on from NC_086286.1 coordinate 19,308,817, forward strand.
GCATAAGCAGCAATTTATCTCTCTCTCCCAATCACACACATTGCTGTTTTGTAAGAAGATGACTGATACATGCCTTCAAGAAGCAGGAAAATCCAGATCTCACTGAAGCTAGCGACAAAACATTCATTTTTTGACAAAATCAGGGTTTCTCTGTTCTCGTTCTACCTAAGTATATGAGGTACATTGGAATGTCATACTGCACTTTGAGGGGAGAAAAACCTCCCTCATTGCAGTAGCTAATAAGGTTGGACCCTGATGGACAGGGGTTTGCTCACTTGACTTTTCTTTCTGAAAAGCTGCCATTCTTTTCCCTGATCCATATAAGACACACCTCATTTGTTTATTTCCAGTCTCAGGTGCTCTCATGGCAGCTCTCTGGATCTGGGGATGGTGCTGACTGCACCATGGGTGAACTATTGGTCCTTGCGTTTTAGCTCACATATTCCCCTGATGGGTGATCCACCATTAAACAAGGAGTCCATGCTGACTCTTGAAAGAAAGATTAACGGTTAAAATTTCAAGATGAATGTGTCTGGCAACGCTTTCACTGCTATGCCATTAACAGACAAATAGCAGCACAAAACCTTCAGCGATAAGGCAGTGTATTTTATGAAGCAGGAAGCATAAATTACACAAACCGAACAGCGGACCGTTAAAAGGCAGTATTGTGAAAGTCATTTTCTGCATTCAAAACACTTTCTCCTTTGAATTTTTCCTCATCTATTCCAATTTTTACTCGTTGTTGTAACAAGTAGAAAGAAAACAATACCAATGAAGTTGCATTAGACAAGTTAAAAACCAGCAGGAGGTCAAAGCCAAATAAGCCTGTTAGAAATAACTTTGTTCTTTTTTACTAAGAAACCAAAAGAAACTCTATTGATAAAGCAAAAGGCTAATGCTATATCCATCTGGGAGCAGACTTTGTAATTTTCTTTCTGTTTCATCCCCACTGCAACTCTGACAATAAATACAACAGGTGCACGGGCCTGCAGGGTTTCCTTCCTTTACTCCAGAGGAAACCATAAAGGAAATACATGGCTGGTTTCTGGGGTGCCCTGTGAGCCAGCTGAGAGGGAAAATGGGTCAACGAGTAGCCAAGTGGGACAGCAACTCAAGGGGGAGTATCTGGCACCGTGACCAGGCCTTGGCCCAGGCCCAGGCTGATGCCCAAGCTCAGGCCCCAGGCCCAGGCCATGACCCAGGTTCGAGCCCAGGCCCTGGCCCAGGCCCTGCAGCTGCAGCAGACCCTGGCCCATGGGGGTGCATCAGGCCCCGTAGCCATGCCAAACCCCCAGGGAAGCTGGCAGCCACCGAGGGGGGGGATGATGGAGCTGTCTGTCAGTTGCTGCTAATCCACTAGAGGCCATTGTGACACAGAGTAAAGGGTGCCTGGCAGAACATTTCACTCCAGTGCTGCTCAGCTGTCCTCTTCATTCACACCAAAATGATGAGTTAAGGAGTTTGTTTAGTAGATATTCAAGGGGCAGTAGAGTGGAGAAGTGATTCCTCTGGAAGTTGCGAAATTTCCCATGTGTTATGGAGGAAATTCTGTTAGGCAGAAGCATTGATTTGCTCATGTCTTTTGTGTTTCAGCAATACAGAGTGTATCTTATTATGGCGTTTTGAACAGGATGTGCAGTACTGTGCAATTATTTGAAATCTAGAAAAACATCCTAATGATTTCTTTTCCTATTTGCAGTATTTTAGAAAAGCAGTTGCCTAAGGATTGTTGAGGAAATACTGTGACGGCAGTTAGAAGTTAATTAGTTCACACTCTCTCTCTTACTCATCCATGAAAATGGGACAGGAAAAGGGTGATTTTTGAAGGGGAAATGTGTTTATGCTGGGGTGGATGGTGAGCTATCATAACTCTGGCAACTGGGAAAAGGGAGAAAAGGAATCAAATCAGGGCAAATACAGCTGTCAGGAGGATAAGACAATAGTGAGAAAGGGAGAAAAAGAGATATCCAAGGGGGCAAGGCTACTGGCTACACGAGCCTGTACAACCGAAAACAGACAAGTGATCATCTCTAACAATTGCTAGGCCTGATGTCTGAAGAAAGATCTGATGCATTTTACTTGTCATTTCCATTTATCCCTGCAGCTACCTGAAGATACAACAATAGCATAGAAATACCATGAGGCAGTCAACCAAGTATAGAGTGAGTCATCTTCCATTGAAGAAAAGCCCTGCCAAATTGGCTAATTAGTATTAGTGAGATAATTCTTCATCTCTTTTCTGTTATGTACTATACACTATACAACACACACAAAAACTTTAAACAAATTAAATATATATATATATTTATATGAAGATATTATTTCAGAAATCAGTTTAGGAACTTTTTACATCTGCATGAAAAACACACCAGAAGGTCTGAGATGGTGCAGTGTTACCATGGCAAACAGATTGTTTCTTGTGGTAGCAATATCATAATCTTTCTTGTTTTAGGATTTAGGGAGCAGTAAACCTAATGAGCCTTTACCTGATCTTCTTGAGACTTGCATAAATCAGGAACAATTCCACTGAAGTCAACAGGCTTGATAATCATGTAAATCGTTATATGTGGGTGCAGGATCAGGCTCCCTGTCTCAGGGGAAACATGAATGTTGTCTCGCTTACCTCTTTTACCTGAAGCACCTGGAAACGCATTCATGTGTGGAAAATACTTCTCTGGAAAACAGGATAGCTTCTTGCATGTCTGAAGGGACTGATCCCACGTGTTTTTAAGACTGTGCAATGGCTCCTCATTGTGTGAGGGTGTCGGGGAACTTGGTCAGAGAGTGGCTGTCAGCATCAAGTCTAAAATTAAGGAAAGCAGGAAACACTGATTTATTACCAAAAAGCAAATCTTTTACTTATGAAACAGAAAGTTTGCACACACTTGTTTTCAGACAAGAATATTCCAAGGAGTATGCGAGAGACAGAGAGCAAGAAAGGAATGCTTGCTAGATAGGCAGGATTTTTTAAATAGAAAAACATGAATTTAATGAATAAAGCATCGGACCTGCACTGTAGGCCCTGTGTTTTTAAAGATTTAGAAAGCTAATATAATATGAATCCAGCCATATAATCCTGTGTTCAAAAAATGTGAAATAATAATAACAATGTAACCTCATCCTCTGTATTTTCTCATTTCCTTAGGGCCACAGTTTCAAAAGGTCTTAAAAAACATAGCAACAATACATTCCAACACTTCCCTCTGATTATGGGAAAGCACCCTTCCCTCCAAGCCTAGGTAAGTGTTGACGTGCTCAGTACCTCCTTTTCCTCTATGAGCAGTTAGAGGAATGGGTCACATGTGTGTGTGATAGGGGTCAGGTCTTTATTTCAGCTTTTGGGCCTGGCCCAGCAAGCATTTAAAATCAGGCTTGGGGTTTGTTATCTGAAGAAGTTTCATGGGTTTTCACTGAAATATTGTGTGGTTCTTAGCACTGCTACCAATAACGTTTCGGGGAATTGATCTTCCTCTGCAAACTTGGATATTAGTCTGCATATGCAAGAGAGTGCATTTCCTTTTAGAGTAAAAGGCATCCCCCCAAGTTGGTCTTTTAAATGACCTGAGAGGCCCTCATCCTGCGATAACGCCACCCTGCCTTCCCCAGGCAGATTCCTCTATCTACACAGCAGCCTCGGACTCTTTCTAGCGTTATGCACGACCTCAGGGATCTATCAGCGTGGAGCTTGCTGGAAGATGGATGGCTCATAGAAAAGTGAGGGAAGAGTCAGACTTGGTTGGCAACGTTTAGCAACCTCTCTTGGGAAAGCTAGAAAAAGCCTGGATAACTGACAGGAATGGGAGCAGGCATGGACAGACCCCTAATGCAAACTCTGACTAAATTCGAAGAGTCCTGTGGACCTCAGTAAACCACAAAGAAAACACTGTCTTTTAGTAATGATCATGAGCGTCTCTACTTGTGCTAAAAATTTCATTCAAGATTCTTGGGTAAATTTATAGCTATTTACTTTGTTCCGTGAGTGAGTAAACTGAGGCATCAGGAAGCATTTGGCAGCTAATTTTGTGCAGAGAACAGCTGCAGATCTGCATCCATAATCTATCAATCCTGGTCACTAGATAACCACTTCACAAAGCATCGAGAGTAAAAAAAAAAAAAAAAAGAAATCAGCTTTCTTTAAGCAATATAAACTGAACCATGGTTGTTGTTTTGCTGTTTGGCTTTATTTGAAAATATGGATCTGTTTTTCTCTTGTCTTTGATACTTGTAGGGCAAAATGAACTGTACTCCAGTGCTACTGTATTCTAAGTAGCTTCTGGAAACTAATTTAATTGGATCCATTCCTTGATTTTAAAATAAGGGGATGCAAAATTGTTTTGAACTGTTGCTTCATCAACTAATTTTGGTTCAGGTAAACCCTCTGAGGGATTTGTGTTTATGATTTTGTAATAAATATTCAAAATACTACTATCAAAACAACCTCTCCCCAGCTAGGACAAAGCCACACCACCACCACAACATTTTGGTGACTTCAGCAGCACATGTTATGACAGAAATGCTTCAGTCTTGAGAGTAGCTACTTCCCTATTTTTTTAATTGTCTCTTTGTGCCAAGAATATTTGCCTTTCTTCTTCTTCTTCTTTTATACACATGAAACAGAGTTCTCCATTACATTGTGCTTCAAATCTGCTTTTTCCAATGCCTGGAAAAGACTTGTTCTCAGCCCACGCTGTAGCTCTCTGGAGTAAAGCTTTTTGTGTGCAGTGAGGAGTGCATCATGCTTCAGCCGTAACTGGAATGTGCACAGCTTTGTGAAGTTTCTCAGAATGACTCAAAGAGTGGAAGCAAATAAAAAACCACAGAGATATTTGTATCTTAAATGTGCTTCAAGTAACTGCATTATTACCACAGCACCTCCTAGGCTTCCCGTTTTTGCAGATTGCACATTGTCACCACTTCCTAAATAGCTGTATTTATTTATTGGAACTTAAGGGTTTTATTTAACACCTCATGTAAAAAACACTTCTCCTTATCCAAGTCATTTAGGCCAACATCTCCAAATTTGGGTGCCTGTAGCAACCCACCTTAATCCTTATTTAGACATGCATGCAAGTAGCGTAATTTTCAAGGGAGCCAGCAGAAGCATTTGTGAAAACCGTACTTCTAATTTCTTTGCTTGCCTGGCTTTGAAATTAGGACCCGTCTCACCAGTGCATTTAAAATGCCAGTTGATATGAGAGTCCTGAGTTATGGCAGGGGCTGCAATCAGAACACTCATATAATTATAAGTTAAGCATAAGCTTGAGTGAAATGCTGGATTTGAGGTTTTGTTGTCTATGACTGACACACATGGAATTGAGGTGAGATTGCTGTAGGAATGAAAGTTACGTGGTCATGTCTCACTGGAGTAGGGGTTCGGGGCATAATTCCCATTAACCTCTTCCAGGATCCCAGCACTGGCACTTAGATTTGGTAATGTCAATGTGAACATCGTCATGTGCTCAGTCATTAAACCCCAGAGCCAGCGAAGGAAAATGTTTTGGGAGAAGCTAGGAGCTAGTTGGAAACTTTCTGTGAGAAATACCAGAGATCTCTTCCCTTACAAAAGGAGAATTTGTCTGTGACAGACCACACACTTGCTCCCACCATTTGAATGCAATGTAACTGGGGTTGGAGGCTGTAAGGCAGACACACAGCGGGCTGGGTCCAGTGGAGCCGTGGCAGCAGCTGAAAATCTGCCTCGGGTGGCTGACGGCTGCCGTGTCAGAGAACCACAGCACTCCTGGTATGAGCAATGAACAGCAGTGAGTTGGGGAAGTGGCAAATTTTAGATTTTAATCTGGCAGGTTTAAGCCCCTGCCAAGTCTATAGTGTCAGCCAAAACCACAGAATTTCAAAATGTGCCTTAACAGCAAACCGAAAAATCAATATGCCTTCCTCATTTTCCTGCAGCATGACAGAAAGACCATTTAGTCAATAGCTGTCTTTCTGTCAGTCTCAGTGGGCATTGTATAAAATCCTGATGGACAAAAATAAACAGAGGGAAAATGAGGAATCTACTTGCACCCAGAAGGCTCCTTTCTGATAGGAGCTTCTCAGTGAGGGAAGCAAATGGATTTCATGCCAAGTAAATAGATAAAACACAGCAATCTTGCATGTAAGACATCAATAGCAATGTAAGGTCTTACCTAGTTAAGTCCATTTCTGCGTAGTAGGTCATGTAAAGAAATGCTGAACTGTAAACCTTTATTTTACAAGTGGTCTCAACAGTAGGTAAAAGAATAGTAAGTTAGGAGAGACTGGATTGACAGCACTGTAGAAATCTGGGTTGGTAACTGTACTTAGATTGCCAAGATCCTAAGAGCACTTACATAACAAAACTGCGTTCAAGGAAACATTTGCAGATTGAAGGGAAATGATAAGAAAGTAAATTATTTACACAATTTTTTTTCAGCTATCTATAATTGTGGTTTATAATGAAAATAGGAGGCCAGATTTGATCTCTAAGTGAGAGCAGCTCCATGGATCTGGCTTGTAATTTACAAATAATTTATCTGAAGATAAATTAGGATATATAAAATTATTCATTGTTTGCATGGATTAATGGTAATTCATATATATATGCTTTCCTGCTCTTTTCACACATACAATGACGGAAGTTTTGCAGACAAAACTAAAAATACAGTCTCTCGGGTCAGACTGTTTCTACCACCGTGTTACTGAAATTTCTAATCATCATCTCATGACAATAGTTTCAAGGGATTTATGAAAAAGTAGCAAAGAATACACTTTTCTGTAATTTACTATTTCCTGTAATTCATCATACCATTTTTTGCCCAAATCGCTTTGACTTTTTTTGGGAGTATCATATATCACAATCCTACTGCGAGTGACCCTTTTTCGACTGATACTCTCCTGCCTTTGTGCGTTGTTTATTAATGCTGTTTCATTGCAAAGATAACTATAAAACTAAAAGGCAAAGCAAGAGACAACTTGATAGGGTAGGGTAGTTGACTAGAAGGCTACCTCTGCGGGGCTTTGTTTGGTTTACAAAAAAAAAAAAAAAAATATATATATATATATTTAGTTAATTTGAAAACTTTAGGGATTGCTGACCTAGTTGGTGAAATTGTATGGTCTGGGCTGCACAGAAAGTCAGGCTGGATGGTCTACTGACCCATTCTGGTTTATGGTACTTGAACCTACTTCAAATCTATTGAAACCACTGACAAATGTTAAACATAGCCACGCCAAGTACATTTGGAGTGGATTCATCTTTGAGAACCATAACTAATGATGTTAAAGCAAAGCAAAAATAATGGTGGCAACACTGAAAAGGAAATGCAAAGTAACATATAACATAAAGGCTGGCTAAGGTAGGAGTCTGCGTTATCTGCTTCACCTACAAAGCTCATGAGAAGTGCCTCAGTCTCTCATTTTATGAGTGGTTTGTTTACTAAATTAGAAGATGAGAAATAACATATGTCTTGGGTTTTTTGCTAAGCATAAATAAAAACCAAACCACATTTTTTTGACGACAGGAATTATTGTCTACAGAGGACAATCCAAACATATTAAAGGCGGTGTTCCAGGGTGTTTGGGTGCCCACCCATGGGTTTTGATGTGCAGTTTCAATACCTTTACAAAATTAGGTCACTTGAACACAATGAGGAAGAAATACAGATTAGGAGGCAATGCTTATGACATCTTTTAAAAATTGACACTTTCATAATGTATTTATGAGTACCTGGAAAAATCTTTCAAGATTCCCAGCAATTATTTGAGGAATGGCTGCACTCTCAGTAATCTTCCTATTGTGGCAGAAGATGATCAAATAATTAAGGAGCTAGCTGGGAGCTGGAAATTTTGCAGTTTCCAGCACTGACACAGTCTTCCTGTATGACCTTGGCTAAGTCACGCAATCTTTTTGTCACTCAGTTCCTCATCTGTGCTTTAAATATGTGAAAAAATGAAGTATTTTTATTTGTTTATCTCTCTGGAAAGCTTCTCTAATGTCACACCTGCTGAGTGCATCCTGATCCACAGCACACTCATTGATATGTCTTTGTGAATCGCACAGTAAAAGTCAGTCTGAGTAACCAGACCTCACCCACAAAGATTTTTAGCAACTTGCACGCACCAACAAGGAACTGATGTAGTCCTGAGCTCCCATTTAATGAGGTCCTGTTCGCCTGGTAGGTGGTAGCAACCTGATGAAAGTTTTACAAGTTATATTCCTTATTTTATAAAAAGGAAATTACTCATAATTGGAGCAGTTCTAGGAAATGGGAAGTGTTGTCAGTCATGTAGTAATTACGCAGCTAGTCAGAAATAAGCGTAGGGGACCAACAGTGCAGCACGTGGTATTCTGCTGGGTGAGAAAGCACCATTGCAGAAATTACAGCAGAAGCCCTCATCCAACTTTACAGCTCCAGACAAGTGTATTTACAAAGCATATTGGAGCTATGCCACACAAAGTCTTCTCTTTGCCCATGTTAAAATATAAAGAATAAAACCAAAAGCTAGAGGAGTACAAATCTTCCTTGGAGTCACACCTTGCCACCAATCTTTTTGAGGAACAGATGGAATAGAAACAAAACTAGATAAGGCCTCAACTGAAGATGCAGCACAGTTTCTGAGGAAGGGAGACTTTCCTCCTTTATTGTCACACTTTCCTTTCACATGTTGTCTTAGCACCTCAGAGACAGTAGACACATTGACCGTCACTTCAGATTTGATGAGAACCATGAAATTGGCATCAAAAGCAAACCACTGCATTTCAAGTGCTGCTCAAGCCCCTTTTCTGTATTTTAAAAGGCAGGAACTGATTTTTCTCTATTTTTATGTCTTCACAGGTATCCAGGTTTCTCTTGTTTGAAATTGACTCTTCTCCAGGATTATGTGACCATTTTACAGTGAGCAGTTTTTCTTTTCTTGTTTGTTCAATTTGTGGAATTGCCTGAAGGGAGATCACAGTTTCCTCACAATTACTTTGTGTGTTGTTTGTTCTCTGAGCTGACTGGGAATGTCCAAAATTTGTCCTGCGGTGCTGAGCTGTGACCAATCATGGAAGTCACATGGAAGAAGTGACGGGTTGATCCTGGAAGGCAAAATGACTGGGAGTTGAAGGTATGTTAGATATTTTTTTTCCTTCATGACATGACTTCCCACAGTTATACGGTGACTGGTTAGGTGGCATTAATCTGGTTGCTTAGTCTTTATCTTCACCCCATGACCTAAGCTTGCTGATGTACACAGCCTCCCACCCATCTCAGAAGACAAGTGATATCTACCTTAAATGCTTAAAAGAGTTTAACATCTGAGTCTATATTTATTTTCAACATGTTAAAAAACAATTTTAAAAAATTAACCTATGATTATATAATTGTCCTTATCTCCTTGTTAACATTAATTATCAATAACTTCTGTCATATAAGTGACTGAATTTCCAAAGGATTCATTTCACATGTACCCTGGAACCCCTCTATTAGGATTGTCCTTCCTGTGCACAGAGGTGCCCACACCACTTCTGCCCTCCTCTTGCTTTGAAGTTTTTCTATCCAGCAAGGAGATCTATCCACCTCTTGGTGCAATGGACTATGTTCGCACCACATCTTTGAATCCAAGTGTCTCAATTCTATGGCTGCCCGATACCCTATGAGAGTCTCTAGTGCAGATGAGCTCCTGGGAATAATATTTTGCTATCAGAAGGGCATAGTGTACCTAGGGAGACAGATTTGACTCATTGCACTGGAAGACAGACAATTGCACCCCTAAATGGCCTGTGAAGGCCTTGAAGAGGCATCTTGCTAAGTTGTAAAGGGCTATTGATATTCTGTCAGCTTCAAAATAAAAATACCAGACTTGTATGCTTTTTCCATGTCCTTGGAACTTCAAGGAGTAAACGCATTCATTTCCTTTCATTTTGCATCCATCTGATTGCTTTTAAACGTAGTTCAGATCAAATCTTTCCAACACTGATACCTGTGGCAAAACTCCCTTCTGACTTTCATAAGACAGGGATTTGGCCCATAAGAATTAGTGTCTAGGGAGGATGCATTGAAATAAATGGTGATTGTCAAAGCACATTGGAATTTAGAGCACATTTGTTGCAAAGATAGAAGCTCACTGGGGTATCTGATTGTCAGAGTCAATTTTATTTTCCTTACTGCACATATGCACATATTTGAACCTTGTCATGCTGCAAAGGGAAATACCTCATTAGATTTCACTAGGGTTTCTTCAGAATTGTTTATACACTACAGTCAATAAAGATTTTTTTTGTTTAATAAATGAAATACTGGAGTCGCCTGTTCTATCAGGAAATCGAAGGAAGTGCATTTATCCCTGGTAAAGACGAAGCTCTACTTTATAGGGTGCAGAAAGCCTGCAATGTGTATTATTTTTCAAATAGTTGAAAGATTTATAGTGGTAAATAGATTCTTTTTCAGTCTCTTGGTCGTGTTGTCTGCAACAAAGCAAATGTTACAAATAAAAATAAGAGTAAACCCAGAGCATTTCTACGTTCTGTATTTTCAATTATGATTTTAACAGAAATGAATCACTTGTCCTTTTTTCTTTGGAAACAGTTTTACTTCCCTTTTCCCCACTGGACATATAATTTTGATTTATAAACACAGCAATCTGGAGCAAAGGGAAGTTTTAAGCACAGTACCTGCTGCTGCTGAGGCCTAGTTTTATTTTGCTTACAATTTTTATTTTTATTTTCTTTACATTTTCATATCAATTATAACTTTCTACTTTAGAGATTAAAAACATGGTTGCAGATGACATATTTTGCCCATTCCGAATTCACACAGGCCTAAGGTTTCATCTTGCACCCAAGGCCTCATTTTATAAACACGGTGAAGAGTTCTTCCAGTTAAAATGTGCTTTTAACTGGGATAAACCTGTCTCCCGATGTTAAGACTTATAAATCTTCTCCACGGTGCTATTTACAATCCAGCTACTGCATGCTTACTTTATTGACTATGAATGAATAAATCAGTTTTCCACATCACCCCATTCTCTTTGCTGATGTTTTGATTTGGTGTCTATCCAAAAGTCTCTGATCATAGACACATGATTATAAAACCATCTCTCGCACTGAAAACTATTTAAGAAACAAGCAATGGAATTAACTTCTTTTAGATATTGTTTTACGCTGCACATTTGAACTTGGGGATATACATTTTTCACAGGGCTCAGTTCTGCTGGGCAGAACACTCTGATAAGACTGCAGAAGCCAAGAAATTAAATGAGGGGTTTTTTCATCATTCACTACTTGGCTTGAGTTTCCACAACACAAAATCTATGTCTTTACCTCAACTGGAGCTCTTTGAGTAGATGCAGGCATCTCTATCCTCTAAAGACTTTTAAATCCTTTAGAAGAGTTTCACAGGGTTGTTTTGATAAAATCAGGATTTTTTTGTTTTGCACCACTCAGGTGGAATTTTGCAAAACTATAAGAGGGAAAAGAACTGGCCATCAAAGCTTTACATTATTTTTTTCCCCCGTTTCCTGAGTATCTAGGAAATCCAGAAAAGGATTTTCATTCACAATTTATGCTTGAATTTTGAAAACACTCTTTAAAAGTCTGTGGGAGATCCCTAGAACTACTGGGAAACGTTTTATATACTAGGATCAGAGACTGCCTTGGGTGTCAGCAGTAGCATCTGTCATTCTTTTCTCCCCATTACTTTAGGGAGAAGAGGCTGACATGGGCATTTCTAGATCAGGATCTACTCCTTTCCTTTGAATCCAGGGTGGAATGCAAAGCTAGAGGGAGCCTGCGGAGTGCAGGCAGCATCTAGTGATGGAAATAACACAAGAACCAGCCCTGCAAGGCATTTGATCTCACAGGAAAAGAGCCCCTGAGAGCTGAGCATGATGGAATTCAAACCCCATGTGAAACCTTTGCTCAGTTTCAAAGCCAAAATCCAAATCTTATCCTACAGCTCATCCAGAGGTGAAAGGCCGCTGCAGTGTGACACTTGGCAATTCCCCCTGTAGGACAGGTATAACACAGTTTGTAAATTGAGCCTTATATAAGCACATTGTAATCAGAAGAGGACAAGCATCCTTTTTAATTTTAGAGAAGAGTAGATAGTTCAAGGGAATGTGGGATATGCAGAGACCAGTGGATGAGCTGTCTTGGAAGATCTTGTTTTCATTACTCTTGATCTTGGAAAGATTTATGATATCAGTATTGCCTATTCCAAACAACATGTCTTTTTGTTTATACTCAGCTAAGGCCTGTGCACCTAAAAAGGTTGCATTACATTTCCTGAAACCAAATTCCTATATTTTATTATCTGGGATAGAGAAGTACCGTGCTTGCTCACATTATTCTTCAGATTATACTCAATCTTGTTCCAAGGGAATCAGACTTTGTTGTGCACTGACAGATGTGCCTGGCAATTCTATCTTAATTATATTAAGTCCTTCATAACATACTTGGAAAAGAAATCAGTTTCTCTATCAGTCACTGAAAGTCCAGGTAATATTTCAGTGCGCATGGCTTGTTCAGGTCTCAGTGGTAGCAGTTAAGGTGTCAAGGAATTGGATTGAATTCACTGTTTCATTTCAAAGAAAGAGCCATTTAAAGGTAACACAGGATTGACTCAAGCTGCTGTCACTGATGATTTTATGCTCTCTGACATTTCCCTTCTTTTCCTTTAGGGAATAAAACATGGAAGAGGTATTCTGTTGGGATATTGTGCTGATCAGGCCCTCAGTAGCACTCTTGTTACGGGTTATATCTTCCTTCTGTGGTTTGACTGCTACCCATCTAACTGTAACCCTTTTCCTGAATTGCCTCAGTTAGGAGCACAGTTGTGCTACAGTGTCACTATGTAATTTGGTGACGGTTTAGTCAAAAGAGCAGTGAGGACAATTTCACTCACTTAATATCTCAGTTGTCTTCATTGTCTCTTCACTGGCTTTATAGGAGATTTACAAAGCACTTAGAGAAGCAGCATAAATCAGATGAATCTGGGCCTGAAAGATGAATATTTCCCTACAACAGCCGTCAACAAATGGCATCAAGGCACTAATAATACAGCTAAAAAAAAACCTAAAAACCAAGCCGGAGAAAGTCCAGCAATTGTCCATTGTAGAGAAAAATGAGAAGATTCAAATTTTGAGGCAGATTATCTCCCTGTGACTATTTCAGATGGGAAAAATTACTCTAGAAAAAGAGAATAGAACATTAAAAGTCCCAAGAGCAGTAACAGACAAGACATTAGCTTAAACACCTCCTAAAAATTAAGAATGAGAGTTTGTCCTGGAAAACACTGACATCAGCAAGTGACCTGTCACAGGGACGGGGAGATACAGTGTAGAAAGATAGTGAGGGTACAAAAAGAATCATGATATCACAAGTAAAACAACAGTCACAAGAAAAGCTGAAGACAAATGGTAAGGGAGCAACAGCAACAGATGTTTTCCCTTAAGATCATAAATGAAAACAGAAATCCTGATGCACAGGAGCTTTTCCGGAGAAATACATCTATATCAGAGCACAAAACACAAAGAATAAAAGCAAAACAGTCTCCTTTTTGCAAAGAGAATTAAGGCAAATACCCAGGTACCTGGTGATGGGTTATTGTTTCAGGGGCAACACCCGCATCTCTTCCCACCAAGACATGCTGGGTTCTGGTGATGTCTTCGTCACTCACTGCCCAAGGGCAAGGCAACTGGCACAAGGTTTGGCCTGAGGCGGCGGTTGTGCCGTGCTATGCTCAGCAATGGGAAGCAGAGAGAGGGGAAGGACAGCAGCGCTGGCTGCATGGGCTGGGGCAGAGAACAGGGGTAGTGCAAGGGGCGAACAGCTGGGTCGCCTCACCCCTATGCTGCCAGAGCTCCTGAAGCTAGAAGTATCCTGGCTGAGCTCAACCAGCGTTGCACCACACCTTACTAGTGAGTGACTAAGGCTAGAGGGAGCCCAGCCAGCCCAGGGCTCTGGCTCACAGGAGGATAACGTAGCAGGCTCAGGGAGGGCCTGATCTGGGATCACTGGTGGTGGGAAGAAGCCCCACAGGAGACACAGTGTTACGTGTGCTGGTGCTCTCCCTTAGACATCTGTATCTGGCCATTACGAAGGAGCTGAAGGCACCTTGGTTCTCACCCACGGTGTCTGTTTCTGCATCCCCGTGACGCAATTTTCTTGAGCCTGTCATGATGCTCGCAATACATTGTGTCATGGTTTATGTGCAGACAGGTTAACACACCCACACACCAGATATGACTCAAATTTGAGATCCCTGCAATTTTCATTTTCATTGTAGAGTTTCTTGTCAAGTGCAAGACAATTCCCTCTTAATGAGGCAACGCTCTTCAGACAAGGAGGGCCAAATAGCATCGTCTCCAAAACCAGCCACCTTTAGTCCTCTAATCAATTAAAGAAAAGCTAAAGCATTCTCATTCTCCAACTCTCCTACCATTGCTAGAGCAGGCTGACTCTTCCCTTCCCAGTCTCCCCATGCCCACAACCACTGCCAGCCCATCCTCTCCAAGGAGCGTGGTCTGCTGGAGTATTGCTGGACCCCTGTGTGCTGCATCTTGGGCCGTGAGGTGCCCCTTGGAAGTCATAAAAAGTTGTATATGAAGTGCCAGAGCAAAGACCGCACTCAAGTGAATGCTGACATGTTACCCTATCCTAGCAGGTGAGCACACCGCTGGCAGCTGTGGGGGAGAGTGCATCCACAACCACAACCCTGACTCTCCACATGGTTCTCTGCTCTTTATTTTTCCCCTAGAACATCCACATTTGATCTCTGCTCAGGAAAAATGCAGTGAAAAGTGCTTTCTCAGACCAACTCCCTTTCAAGACTGACATTATCAGTTTGGAATATTCACAGGGCTATTGGGTGTCCGGAAGAAGGAATGGCTGGGATCTGAGTGTACCATTCAAACCTAATCCAAACATCTCCCCAGATTTAACTCAGCCTATCAGGAAAGGTAATTTAGCACCTGGGGAAGATAGGGTTTGGAGCCTGCATTTGGCACGCTAGCCAGCCACCTCTGAATGGACCTTCCAGATGAGATACTCTGTCACAAAAAAAGTTCATGGAGGTGTTAAGTGCAAAAGCATTCCTGAACCAATAGCAAATAAAAAAAGAAAGTCCCACTGTTGCCAGGAAAGAATAGTTTTCTGTGTGTTTTTCAAAATGTTGTTTGCATAAATAGCTGGAAAAGAAGGAAAACGGAAAAGAAAAAAAAAAGGTACCACTGTGATTTTCACAGTTCTGATAAACATGGTGCATATGCAGAAGAGCTCTGGAAACCATCTGGTTGTGCAGTCAGTGTAGTGCACGCTTTGCTGGGCTATAGACATACCTGTTGTGTACAGAAGGCTAACAGAGCTTTATGCTATACAGAGTGACTGATTGGCAATGGAAACAAGAATATATACATGTGTGTGCATGTGCTCGTGTGTGTGTGTTTGGATCATTGAAAGAGACAGTGGGAACACTTTTAATGAACCTAAGGGACTTAGGAGCCTGTGCCTCATTTTTAGAAGTGACTCCTTGTTGGAGATTCAACACAATGCCAAGGCAACACCATAAGAAGTTGGCACTCCACAGCCAAAGGACTGTAACTACCTTTGAATGCTTGAGCTGAGAGCTCATCCTACTCGTGTGGTGTAAATTGAACCTCAGGATAGCCCCATCATGGCCGCAATGCACAGACACCCGGCACAGATAGCTTGTCAAGGGTTGGGTGGTAAATTGTCATGCTACCATAACTCAGCTGTCAATGCCTTTGGTTCTACATGCATTGTTTAACAGGACTCTTAAATTACTTGGGTGACTTAAATGTTTTCTGCCTATTTGGGGGGAAGTGGGGTAAGGAAAAGAAAAAAAAAAAGGAAGATAGAAAAGCTCACAGTTTGAATCAACAGGAGAGCTGACCATGAGCAGATTTGTGAAACATTATAGCACTGTTATTGTGGGTTTCCAATTGCAGAACCAGGAATAAAACTGACACAAGATATAATCAAAGAAGAAGTAAAGGACTGGAAAAGAAATAATGCTAGTCAACATTGTTTTATGAACAATCAGTCTCCTTGGACAGATCTGATTTCATCCTCTGGTGAGATTATAAACTTGCTTGATAAAGGTGACTGCATATATGTAACAGACAATTTTTAAGGTTTTTGACTACTACTACATGACATTCAGACTTTCAAAAATTACACACTATAATGCAGCATGTAAGGTACTGAATGGTGTAAAGAGCCAACTAAGCATCAGGGCCCAAAAAAGCAGTCATCATCAAATGGGCATGGACAGAGAGGCTAGGTGCTCTAAACTCCTCTTTGGATTGGTCAGGAGACATGACTGGCTGCAGAAATCTTTGTTTTTCAGGAAAAAGAACTATCCAGATGTGTATATAGTTTAAGTATCTGCAAACAATGTCACTCACACAGCCTCAAATTCATTAGCCTGCAATGGCAATTAAACTCTCCTTTGGATGTGTCCAAATGAAATATTCTGGGGAGATATTCCCTGCTTACTGCAGGGGGGTTGGACTAGATGACCTTTAGAGGTTCCTTCCAACCCAACACATTCTATGATTCTGTGATTCTATGATATTGAAGAAACACTGGGATTCAGTTTCTCAAAGGAAAAAAAAAAAAGGGAAAACCTGCTAGTTTGTGGAATAAACATTAAAGAACACAAATTGGTTTGGGTTTGACTCTTAGAGCTATTCTTCCTTAAAACTGAACTTCCTAAATTCAGACGCCAATGGCATTTGAAAATCATTCTGCAAAAATATGTCTCCTTTGCCACTACAATACCATTGTACTGATACTTCCTAGTTTTTATCCAGTGTTTCACAATAAGCAGACTTCTTTCGTGAAAGAATATACGTCTTTCATGAAACACCTTGAAGTAGATCTCTGTTTAACAGTTCTGTGTAACCTGCGAATTATGAGCTTCTTTCATTATTTTTATTGTTAATTACAGTGCAAACAAAATGAAAAATTATTGGGGGGAGGAGAGAAAGAGGGATCTTGTGTTTTTACTTTAAGATTGTAAAAGGTCCCTCCCATAGGAGAAGGTAAACCACATCAGCATTGTGAAAATTGGTGAGAACAATGTGAGTATAAACTAAAGTGAAAGAGAGCTGAGTATTTCCACCAGACCTAGAGTAGCAAATGAAAGACAGCAATTTCAAAAGTAAAACCAATTTTTTCCCAAGAAAATTATTTCTTTCTCTGAAACTATTTTTATTCATCACTTCTGTAGCAGAAATGCTGGCTTTGTAATCTATTGTGTTGGTGTGATATAGATGAAATTTAATTCATTAGTTAATATAGCTCCTTGAAGTTATGCATTTCAGTGCATTTTTAACCAGATTTTGTTATTCTAAGCTAAAACCAGGAAATCTGTGGAAAGAAGGTGAAAACAATTACAGGTAACTGAAAAAGTAGCTGCATAAAAATCTTGCTTTGTAGCTTAAATTTTAGACAGAGTGTACATTGTAGATAAAGGTTTAAGGGGAGGACAAGGGAAGTTCTGATTGTTACGTAGTACAGCACAGAGTTTGTTCAGATCCGGTGACCAGGGGGATTTTACTTGGTCACTGGGAGCACACAAGGTCAGTGACTGGCTAGTTGGCCGAGTGTTGAGCATCATTCCGAGGTGCTAATGGGGTGATTCTCCACTTAACTGATACAAGGGCCTGGGGGTATCATAACAGGGTAATTTTTAAATTCAGGCTTGCATTCCTGAGGAGAAAGAGGGGCACTGAAATGAATATTGCCATCGGTTTCCCTTGCAGTCTCTTCCACTGAGCATTAAACCGATTAAGACCCTTTCTTTCAAAAAACCTCCTCTCCTTCTCTGTCCTACTTTACAATATGGACAGTCCCAAGTGCTGTGCTGAGCCCTATCAGACAGTACCTCAAAGAAGAATTGAGTAAACCCGCTTGGTTTGGCAGCGTAACCTCACATCTCCTCACCGATGCCCGTGGAACAGCACAGCACCCTCGCATTTGCTAGCATTCAATATTAGAGCCAGATCTTCCTCTGTGTAGCTACTGCTGGAGATTTAGAGTGTTTCTGCTTTTCCTCTCACATCCCTATGAGCTAACCACATACTCTTGCTACTGCTGTTCTGTAACTGTCTTGAAAAGAAAACAAAATAGAAAAAAAATAGGATCAGAAATCCCCTAACTAATTTTATCAGCTAGAGAGCTGGCAAGCAGAAGTTTATGTGTTGTAGAACCGAAACAGGTGTGGCTTGAGCATTTTCCACATTTGGTCTTGGCAAAAATATGAACAGAGGGTATTAATTCCTCCACACTGATAATGGGAGCTTGGAATCTGTTATCTGAAATAAAAATTCTTGGCAGAATTCCTCACATACTCAAATGGGCAAGAAAAACTGATAATGATGCTTTTCCTTTTCTTTTTCTTTTTTTTTCTTTTTTTTTCTTTTTTTTTTTTTTTGTTAGGAACCTTTTCTAAATGCACCGAGTTATGTGTGAATTTTATTGAAGCATTTTTTGTTTAGTGTGCTTTACGTGTGAAAACATCCCTGCCCCTCTCTTAAACAGTGAGCTGGATCCCACGGGTCTATCTCCAACACACCCCACTGATAACGCACCCCATCTGTGCGTATGCGTGTGCCTCTGTGCTTGCGTACCTGCCCCTAACACGTATGCAACCAGGTTTGGTGCTCTTGCACTGTAAGAATAACCTGTTGTCACCAGCACCTCTCCGCAAACGTAAGAAACCGTATATAAACCACTCCTTCCACCCTGTGCAAGCCTCCTGTAAACATCCTAACCCTGGGGCGACACAAAATCCTTGTCAAGAAAATTAAAGCTATTCTGTGTCGGCATTATCTATGCTATTTGTGGATGGTATAGATGATATGCTATATAATGTGAAGACTATATCCCACATGTTTCTGCTCAGCAGAGAACATGACTTACTCCTTTTCTCAAATTCCTCCCAAAGAACCTCTCAAGACTCATTGCTTCCACAATGCAGAGAGTAATTTGGCCAACTAATAAAGGACTGAAATGCTCACAAGCATACCTGTAGTAGTTCAGCGTAGGTGAAACAGTCACTCGAAAACATGTAGTCAGCTCTCGGAGCAGGGCTTAGGCTTTCCCCTTACACACCCTCACTCTTTGGCCCCTAGATCAGCCTGGCTCTTGAACTCCCAACCCTCTCACTGTTACCACAAATCTCAGCATCTTTGTTGAGGTTGCTCTCGGGGGCTATAGGAGGCACAGTGTTTTATCCAGGGGAGGAAAGCACTCCATTGGAGGTCCCCTAATCTGTTTGGGTTCTCTACACACCAGCCCATTGGCTATAGAAACAGGACACTTGTTCTGACCATGTTCTAGAAGAAGATGATCCATTTGTCTTATGAAAGACAAGGTTTGCTGCTGGATTTCAGACACCGACTCCCAAATGGACAGACGGCCTCTGTGCCACGCCAAATGAGAGATCAGGGTTCCTCCTGTATGGGCTGTGATCTGTGTGTGGCCTTTCACCAAAGCTTTAGGGCTCACAGAAACCCGTCAAAGCAGCAGGATGTTCATAGATTTACAGATACTCAAGAAACACGGTTCTTCAGACCTAAACTATGTTTCAGTGGTTTCTTCCTGTTACATTTTTCTGTAAGGAGAAATAGTACAACGGTAGTAAATTATCTTTGGGGTTTGGGTTTTAGGGATTTTTTTTTCCTGTTTCTCCAGTTAGTCTTTGGTAAAGAGGACCTTATAGTTTAAATACTCAAATTGAAGTTCATACTCGATACAATGTTTATCCCAACCTGAAGTCTGAATATTTGAAACACAGATTTTGTACCCCAATACATGTCATGGCTCTAAGTGCTCTATAAACACTACATTTCCATCCTGTTTGAGATCAAACTGCTCAGCTCATTTCTGGAGTTCCTGAAATCCTCACATTACAGCTCTCATTTTCAGCACTATCATTTGTTGTTACCTAAGTTTGAGGGCTGGACTCAGTTCCTTTTAGGTCTTCAACATCTTAACATCTTCTGCATAGTTTCGTTAATTTAATGCTCTTTAGTTTTGCCTTTGGATTTGCTTTGATTTCGCTTTGCTTGCTTTGGTTACATTTTCCGGTGGCATTCTTCTCGCTGGCTGAATTAACCTCTCTCAACACAACAATGCCTTATACCCAAACTCAGCTTCTTGGTAGCAAGTCCCATAGGAAAAGCCAATGGTAAACGAGGGGAATTCTCAATGAAAAGCTTGAGCCACGTTTATTTCTGCACGTACAGGCTTCAGTAACCTTTTTCATTCACTGGCCAAACAGAATACAGTGGAAAGCCCGTAATCCATAGATGGCCAAAGGATACGGGCTTATTCAAAGGCAGCGCTCAGGAAGGGTGGGGTAATGCCAAAGGCCTAACGTAGTGCTTTACAGCTATGAAATCCCAGCAGTTTTTGCCAGCTGTAGCAGGACTCCACTGTGTGGGCGCCAAGCCGCGGGGCCACACACAGGCTCCGTGGCTCAGCACCCACACAGCCAACGATTTTTTTTTTTAAAAAAGCGAAGAAAAAAAAAAATATGCTGAATCAGACTCTCGGAGTCTAACCAAAAAACATGCACATAAACTATAATTTTTATTATAAAAACTCTGGTCGGGAACAGAGATATTGTAGAAAAGCTGGAGAGGAGGGGAAATATTCCTAGTGTTAAAAGCAACCTAGAGTTCATGGCGTTTGACCACAATAGTTTTCTTGGCTGCTATGGTTCTATGACTGATTTAAGAGGGTTTAAGGTTAATAAACCATAGTTGCATGTTATTATCTGTGCAGTTCTTGCACTCTCGCTAGCAATGCCATTTATTCATAGATTTATGATGATCACCATAGTAGTATAGAGGTTACGAGTTTTTTAGGAACATTTGCTGGTGGAAGGAAAAAATGAGAGAGGAGAGGAGAGAGAGAGAGAGACTTGATCTTCTAACCTGTAGTGCTGCTACATTGAGGCCATAAAAGGCATTGGTCCATAACCTGGCCCTAAACCTAGAATGCACACCAAAAAAACCCCAAACTTCTCCTCAGCTAACCAGCACGACCATAAATTCAAATGTATCAAAAAACATTGCTGGTCTCAACCTGATTGACTGATGGGTGGGTCACAAAAAGTGCGGGTAAATAGAAGAAGAAATAGCAAAATTCAGATGTTGTCCCTTGACAAAAGAGGTAGCCTTTGCCTTTAATAGCTTCCACAATAATTGAATTTTTTTTTAAGATAGAAAAATGCAGGGGTGGTTTTTTTCTTTTTCTTTTAGTCTTTCATTGCTTCAAGACTTTAAAATCATACTATAAAAGCTGAAGGATATTAATCTGTCATAAAAAGCTTAACACACAATGATATAAATGACAGTAAAATGATCTACAACAGCACTAAACCACAGAATAATTATTAATTATTAAAGCCTCAGCTCCAAAATATTCTAAAGGAGTTTTCCTGCTTTCTGTTAGGTCAGGAAGAGAAAAAAGTAAGAAAGAAAGAAAAGCCTATAGTCCGTTTCCAGTCTCTCATGCTTTCTGAGCTGAACTCTGCATACAAATCTATATTTGTAAGACACCCTCATCTACCAGTTAATCAAAGCCCTGGAAATTCAAGGAAACCTGTGTTTATGTAAATCTGGCATTTCTGTAAAGTTTTGAATGAGAGCTAAATAGAGCAGTTCATCTCATTGAAACTAATGGCTTCTGCCAAGTGGTTTTGCAGTGCTGGGTCTTCTGGCACAGTCAGCATTTAGGAATTCATTTATGAGCTGGGTTAGCTGGAGACTCTGGAATTCAAATTTATGTCTAAGACTTAGTGGTTTATTCCTGATAGGTCTCTGTAAAGAAATTGTAATCAATTTACCAAACTCGAACTTTGTAATATGCAGAATAGAAAGCTAGCCTTTTTTTCATGATTTAGGGCTTGGGATTATTTTTTTTTCCTTTCCCCAGTGGACAATTGCAAACTGTACACATGTACATTGTGTAGCTGAAGGGGCTTTTTAATCACCCATTCATACTTGCTTTTGAAAAAGCTTTGTCCTTGTGCTCTTGACTTGACTTCCTACGGGCCTGATCCTGCTGCCGCTGAAAGTGCTCACATTTTCTTTCGGGGGAACAGAATCTCACTTCAGACGGAGTCACAGTCGCACATAAAAAGCAGAGAAAAGTGTGTCTTGTCACACAAGTTGATTTTCTTTCAATCAGTATTTGCACGAACACGCAGTCAGGCTCTATTAAGTACTTGGTTGATTTGCTTAAAAAATATATGTCTCCAGGAGCTGGCCAGCATATTTGAATATTGGCTTTTTTTCTGAGTCATAAAAACCTAGACATTTTTAGCAAGCAATGAACAGGAATTACTCTACCCTTTCAATGCAACTATAAATTTGCTCCTTTTTTCCCCTTTTAGAAATCCTTTGAAGAACTCATTGAATAAATTAACAACTTGGAAAGCTGCCTGCTGTTTTTGTTGGCTTTGGGTTTCAGGGAGTTGCTTGGTAAACAAAAGTCAATGGATTCAAACAGTAACAAAGTAATTTAAATGATTAATCAAGTGTTAAAACTAGCTTAACCTCTCCTGTTTTACAAACTCTATATCACCCTCACTAAACTAATAGAGGAATAAGACACCCGTCTGGAAATCTCATCTGAAATATTAGATTGAGAATCAAAAATTCAGCCAAGCAATGTGGTTTGTAGGGATATCCTGGCGGATAATAAATTGCATTAATCTTACTTAAATTTTCCATCTAAATCATGTCTTGAGACCATATTGCACTGAGGGGAATGTGCCTCGCTTTGAATGCATTGTGCTACTGAAAAGGTTATTAAAAGGGGAAAAAAAACAGATAATGACTTTTCTTGTTTTTCTTCTGACTACTTTTTCCAATATTGAGGAACCTATGTTAAATATTCTGGCACCTAATGAAGAAAGTCTGCTTTCTCCTGCCAGTCCTTATGTTTTCTAATAGAAGATAAGAAACTCACATACTCAGAACACTTGAGGCAATTTATTTTTTTTCTTCTGGACAGAAATTATATGTGTGGACAAAAATAACCCCAGAGTTTTCCCAGCATCGTCAGAGCTAAGTATTTTCCTCATCTTGCTCATTCAGAAGAATTTCACTTTTCCAGCTACACGGAGTATGAAAACAATATCGGAAAAGCTCCCCTGGGTTTTTCATCAGCTTGCAAATCTGAAAGAAGTCCAAAGGTTATGAAGTCCTGCCCATCTTTTCTGCCTCTGCTCACCACCTACCACACCAGTGTCATTTCCTAAGTCTTAAATGAAATAGAAGATATTACAATGAAAGGTAGAGTTGCTTAAAAGCACAGCCCCTTGGAAATTGGGAGTGGTGCCGTCAGCCATTCCAGCAGATGGGAAGCGGAGCTCCGCAGGCAAGACCATCACTCCACTTGGTGAGTTTGTCATCGAAGCTGATGGAGGGGACCGCGCTGATCTCCTGAGTCTGCATGGGCACATGCCTGGATTGGGGCTGCAATGGCGGGAGCAACCCTGGGGCTCCCGTTCAACTCAAAACAAGTGGCGAGGGGTCATGCCAGCGTGGTGGCAAGGAGAACAAGCCGGCTGGTGTCCAAGGAAGCTGCTTCCGTCGGGCTTTGGTGTTTTGCCTGAGGTCCTTAGTCAGCTAAAGGATGAGCAATTACAAATTGAGGAGGAAACTGCTGCCAGTTGGCACCAGAAAAGCCATAGATGTCTTGTTGGTGCGGGACACGGTTATGGCCATGGTTCTATTTGGGGAGACAGGAGGGGAAAGAGAGATGACAGAAGAAGTAATACCCCAGAAATCAGCAGGATGGCCTGATGTGCTGGTTAGAAGAGGTGGCAGTGTGGCTGTTGCCAGAGCTGTCCACAGAAAGATGCGATTATCACCAAACACATCAGCAACCACATCATTCAGGGCCGAGAGGAGGATTATTTCCAAAGACCGTTACACAATATTATGCAATGTCATGCTGACGAATTATTTTGTCCTCTTCCTACGAAAATTTGGCCTTGGAAGCCCTGAAAAGTTTTCAGCAGCTCCTGTCAGTATTTCATCCCCAATCCCAAGTCTCAGAGCTCTGTGAGAAGAGGAGTGCACTGGGCTGGTCTGACGTGAGAGAGGGAATTGATCCTTCCGATGGCTCAGGACCCACCTGGCTGCACGACTGACACGTTTGGGCAAACAGGGGCTGGGGTGGTCCACAGCCAGCTCCTCCCAGCCACAGTCCTGCAGCCCTGGGCTAACCAGCTGTGCGACAGCAGGGCAGGCTTAGTTCCTCCTGCAAACCTGACTCTCCTGTATGTCCCATTATGGGTATCTGAGGAGTTTGCTTGCTTTCACAAATGCTGTCAACTCTACAACTGCTGCGGTCATCACAGCAAAGGACCGCGGACTTTTCGAAGCCCCACAAGAAGGGCTGTCCCAAAATATGTTTTTTGCTCTTTCTGCAGCATCAAAAGCCCAAGTATGTCAGATCTATTTTCCATGCAAATTGTTTTTGCACAACTAGGAAAATACTGAACCAGCAAATTCTTCTTGGGAAACAAATTCCCATTAAAATCAATGAGGCAAGCTTCCCACTCGTTTCTGTGAAGTTTTGTTATATTAAACAGCCTTATTTCACTTGTATTTAGAACTAACAACACTTTAATATGCTGCTGCTAAGTCACAAATCAAGCATAAAAATGAGTCATCTGAGCTCAAAGTTTGTACATTTCTTTACACAATTGTTGTCATCATCTCCAAACTGACTTTTTAAACTCTGGTAAATCAAAATTAAAGTTATGCTTCAGACACAGTAAATACTTTCAAGGCACCTGAAGAGTCTTAATTCTTCCCTGAAGTCCAGACACACAGAAGTGGAAAAAGGGGGAGCAACTTAAAAAGCAATGAGGCTTTTAAAAATCAATTTATTCTCATTTAAGGTCATAATCTCTGAAATAGCAATCTGACTTGATTTCAGGAGAGGATTAATGTTGCCTGGGTGGTTTTTCCCTTCCTGTTTTCCCTTAACACATTTGGATTTGCTGCGAGTGCAGCCTTCACTGGGGTTTACAGTGCTTGAGTTAAGGTAAGTATATTACCATGTTGGGCTTCTTATCCTTTGAATATGGATACGTGTTCTCAGTCTTGGCTTCATTTTGATGTAAGGTTTTGTTCTTTTTCCTGTGTGGGAAGGTATCATAGATATATATGCTCAAAAGGTTAGGCCAATTCTGAACTTTTCCAAAAATTCAGCAAATTCCAATTCAGAATTAGAATTTATCCCCTTATGAGTAATACCATGGGTCGGACCCCATAGCCAAGCCGCCTCCAAGCTTGCATCCTGTGTTTGGGATTACCTTTTCTTTGAGGGGGCCAGGAAGAGCAGCAGGAATGCTTTCCACCCCTGAATCTCCTGTGCGTTGACTTTGGGAGTGTGGTACCGACGTGCTGGCAAAACCATTACCCAGCGCTGGGGAGTTCCTTCTCCTTTCCAGACAGCAATTTGTGAACGGTGCTCCCAGCCCCATCCCCTGGGAGTGATGGGTAGATCAGGATGAGCACTGGGAGCTCAGCTCCCGCATCTCCTACAGCACAGGGCTGCTCTCGCATCTAGTGGTGCGGGTAACAAAGCTCCCATTGATCTCCAGGCCACAGGATCAGCTTCGTGCAGGCCTAAATTGCTCATCTGTTTTTAATGCGAAGAGCGATTTGTTTTCTTTATGGACAGTGTGGTTGCAAAACCATGTTGTTTAAGATTAAACTTCTTTCATCTGGACAATGGCAGCAACAACAACAACAACAAAGAAAAAAATGCTTTTGAAAATAACGAAAAAAATCAAGTAACTTTTTTTTTTTTTGTATAAAAGAAAGTAATTACATCCAGGCATCCAGGCTGACCACAAATGCCAAGTTTGTGCTTGATGCAGTTTTAACTGGCTGAAATATTATTTCTAAATAAACAGAGTTTAAAATGGAAATTCTGACGAACCTTTGACTATATTGCTATTACTATCATGTTAAATCATTGTTATTGTCCTAGTGGTGTCAGTGCATAGCTACAATTGCTTGTGGAATGATGAAAGCTCAAACCCAAAAAACTCAGCTTCGTATATAAACTTCAGAGTATTCAGCTAGAGGAGAATTACACCCACCCAACTTTTTAGCATGAAGTCATACTGGATTTGTTATAATAAACAAGTTATTAAATGTAGCTTCTCTCCTAAATCATTTACATGCTGTACAGCTATTCAAGGAACTCTGGTTTATTTTTTACCTTATCTAGGGTGTTCATCGCAACAGTAATAGTTGGTGCAGTGATGTAAAAGAGTGTTGTCCACACTGACCTTTATTTCTTGTTTTGCTGGAATTTTTTACTGGAACCTTTCAACAGGGATCTTTTTTTGGGTGTCAGCTATTGCAAAAAGGCTTCAAAAAGGTAAAAATGGTTAGATTTGGTTTAGATCATTTATTTGTGTATTGGCACATTTGGAAACCATGGAATTAACTTGATGAAAGTGTGACTATGGTAATAAAACTGGACCATGCAGCGTTGGACTCTCCTAACTGAAAAGACTTTTTTCTTTCTCACACGGACTCACAGATTCTTATTAACAAAATTAAATTCACGCTCTTCTCATGCACTGTCACTGTGCAGTGTCTATCGCAAATATTTATAATGGTCTCCTCCAGCTCCTGCATATAGTAGTCATGCAAGCAATAAGTAGGAATGCCCTCTGGTTTCTGCTGAGAGCCCATTTAGCTGGGCCTAGTCATTGAGAAGCACCACACACAAAGGGGAAAAAAAGCAAGATTTCTGCCCCAAAGGGCTCCCAGTGATGCCTGCTGGCAGCTCAGAGCCCCACCGCCCCAGGTGAGGGAGCTGGGATCCACATCGGGCGCACAAGCCCACTGCTCCTACAGAGACAGTGATGCTGCACCACCTTCAGCATCATCTGCTGGCACCTTTACTGTGAAATAAACATTATCTTTTTTGCACATACATGCAAGAAAATTTTCTGTTATGTGCCCAAAGATCTGCACAGGCTACAGATTTTAAAACTATCCATAGGTTTAGGCAGTCCTTTACCAGTAACAGCCAAATCACACTGTCTACCCAGCTCCTTACTGGCACCTTTTAAAATCCACCAGGGCTGGCTGGTGCCTGCTGGCTTGGTGGTTCGGTGAAAACCCAAAAGAGAAGAAAGAAACCAGCCTCAGAGTACACACAGAGTAATCCATCTTGCTGTGAGTGCCTATCTGCAGCAAGCGTGTGTGAGCTAGCCATCCTGCTCTGCACCGTTGTGAGCTAAGGTGCTGCTCGTGCAAATTCATCATTTTAAGTGGAACGCTGACAGGGAGTTATTTATGGAAACCTGTGTCTGAGGAATATGTGTATATACATAGTGCAGCACAGGAGGACACATACACCACTGTCAGAGTGCAAAACCATTCAGTGGGCTTTGTGCAACGCCAGTCTTTTTGTCTTGGAGGAACTGCGGTTTGAAAGATACTTGGCAGTAGCTTGAAAGCTCGCTTTCTCATCTAATCGCTGGCGAAAACGACTGCGGTGTCCAGGTGTTACAGCTGGACAGTTTGTCTTGCTCTGTGCGTTGCTGCTTCCTTCCTGAGATAATAACGAAACCATATCAACCTACTGTGATGACCACTAGGAGGAATTTTTCTTCCCCTTCTCTGTCAGCCAGTTCTTATTTCTTGCCAGTTCTGTCTCCCCATATTTACCATGTTACATCCCTCCTTTCCTCTAAAATAAATGGTCTGCGGGAGGGCGACAGAAGGGGCCCGATGCGTGCTTGCCCCTGCTGCGTATGAATTACAAGCCAAGACAGAGCATGGATGGGCAATCCTCCTTGACTGTCCTCATCTCTGGAGACAGACGGACAGACAGGTGCGGAAAAGAGAAGGAGGAAAGGCTGGAGAAACTGGAACTCTCACCAGCCCTTCATAATCCATTACTTCTAGTACCCCTTGTCTCCTAGAGCCCTCGTACATCGTAAGCTAGTTTCAGCAAGCTGCCTGTCAGTCTGTGGATGGCTTGTCTAAAGTCTCTGAGCTTTCTGGCTTGCTGACCTGGACACCTTAAAAAAGGGCTTCCTTCCAAAGGTGCTGGCACCTGCAGTTTTCTCAGAAGTTATTTCTTCGTAGTTTTTTCCCCTAACTGAACGTTTTCTTCCTTCATCTGTTCAGTTTTTCATCATTCATTCTTCTAATTTTACTAGAGAAAAGGTGGTGCTCTGAACAAGACAGAGATAGAAAGCAAAACGCAAAAAAAAAGAAGGAAAAAAACCCCCTGAATTTCCAATAGCTCAATTTCAGTTTATTTTAGTGAAATAATCCAAGTTTGGTTTCCCTTTATGTCTAAAAAAAAAAAAAAAACGGCCTGAGTTCTCATTAACATGGTGCTATTCCTGAGATCTCTGGTTCTTACTGCATTTGCTGGAGACTAAATACGAAGTGCGGAGAGGTGCCAAACTGAGTGAAAACATGCTTTTCTGAGCAACAAGGCAGTTAGGGCTGGGCTTGGTATAGACCTAACTTTGGCTGGATGGCTGCTATGTTGCAAAGCAGCTGTGCCTTGTCCCACAGCAATGATATCCTGCATCGAATTCTTCTTCTCCAACTTCACATTTTTTGGGCAACCCAGACTCAGTTTTAATCCTGGCTGTGACATTACTGGGCTGAAGTAAAACCTAGAGGTGTAACACTTCAGAAGTCAGACGCAGTCTAAATACAAATCTAGACGCAACTTTACAGTTAGGACATGTCTGCGGCCCCGTTATCTGAACACACTGTAATTAATAATAGCTAGGGGAGGGCGTTTCACCCCTAGGTCCAACAGCACCTGGTAAGAATGGATGTACTCTTTCTCCCATTCAGCAGATGAGGAAACTGAGGCTCAAGGTGACTTGTTTCAAGCCACTTGGCTTATAGTCTGTAGCCCGACAGTCATTTTGGTGGGTCATACTCAACCCACGAAGGAGTCCTACGCAGGCAATAAAGCTGCAGATCTTTATTTGAACTCATACTGCAATGGCATCCTGATTTACAGACTCTTCTGCTGCTGGGGTCAAAAATTAAGTCACTTTTCAGCCATGGGGGCAGACCTGCCAACTGTAATTAAAAGCTTTCCTTTGAAATATGTGTCAGACTTTACACATGGTGAAAAGTGCTTCTCACAATATGAGCTTTCAGGCCGCTGCGCTGAACAACATACATGCGGCTAACCACTTCTCTGTTGGGTCCCAACAGCATCTGTTCCTTTGCCAACATTTTACTGGCATTCCACCGAAATCAGTGTAGCGTGCAGTTCTGCCAGGTAGGGCCAGAAGCAGTTAAGAGGTTAATAGTCTCAACCCGACTTCAAACAGCGACACAAACCTCAGAGGTGAACCGAACAGACTGCTATCAAATGAGGAAAACAGATAGACTTTGTGATGATTTGACTGATTGCAGGAGAGGTTGTCTCGTGCAGATGATACTCTTCCCACCCCTTCTCCAAGACGTATGCTGGCTGGCTGGGAGTCATCGATCACAGCTTGCACAAGAGTCTTAAAACCGCTAATTCAGAGAAGCAATCAAAGGTAACCGTGTCCATAAGTTATCTAGGCTCTTTTGAATACCCTAGTGTCATCTCCAGGTTTTGGGAAGAGCTACCTCCAAAATTTCAGCTCCTGCTGGGCAAGTATAATACCATCCTGGCTGCCCCTCAGCAGCACGCTCTGGCTTCAGCGGGGGCTTTTCCTGACGCAGACGCCTCACCCCCCGCTTTTCAGGTGGATTAAGCTGTCTGTGGAGAATCACACAGAAGGCTTTCTTGTGAGATTTCCAGAGCTCCTTGTCTCCAGCCAAGTCAGAAATACTGCAAGCACAGCCACCTTGTGGCATTGGAGTATCTGCGCTTTCGGTCCCGGGAGACAACAGGAAGCACAGAGTCAAGCCAGAATTTAAAATAAATACATAAAAGTTAAGCAAATATTTTTCAACCTCTCCAGCAGGTTTGGGTTTTGTTTGATTCAAGGTAATAATAATACTTAGCACTTACAGTGTAGTTTATAGTTTGAAAGCACTATACAGACTTTAACTACTTAGGTTTTGGGCAATGGGCTGGATCAGCTCTTGTTTGATCTGAATCAGTTCTCCCATGCCTGGAGAGTATATTTAAGAAGTCAGAAGGGAAAAGCAGGAATATCCTTTTTGCCTTTTGGGTTCTTCTTTCAGTTTTTGCCACTGAGCCCATTTATAGGAAATCATTCCGCCTCTTTCTACCTTAGTTTACCCAACAGAGAGCATGTTCTCCAGCCTCACTCGCAGGCCTGTTGAGAGATTTAATTTCAATGATGCATCTGAGGTCCTCTGACAGTTACTATGCAGATGCAGATGTTTCTCATTCTTTCTCACTTGCCTGGTGAAAATTAAAGCCTAAATTGTGAATGAAATACATACTGGCAGCTAAACAGCTCAAACCATCCATGATTACCTATATTGTTCTAATAGTAATCTCATCCACTGCCTGAGGCACAAGGGTTTTGAAAAGGTTACAGTAAAATATGTAAATAGATGAACCATATGCATGAAAAAAATTCTCTCGGGTCCTAGCGTATGTCTATTGTGGCTTCAGCTCTCCTTCCAAACCTTGTTTTTCCAAGAGTCAGCTTTAAAGCTCGGCATAGCTACTGGACCAGTTTATGATCTAAAGACATATTTACAAGTTCAAACCACTTCAGGAGCTAATTATATTCTGGACATGCTACAATATTTGGATGCCAAAACGTCCGTATTCTTTGAAATGAATGTTTGGTAGCTTTCTCAAGAAGACCTCGTTTCACAAACTCCAGTTACAACAAATGAACACATGTTCCTCTTTTTGTTTCCTCTTTTTTTGCTGAATTTGAGAAAAAAAGTAATCGTACCGCAATGGAAAACACTTCATTTTCTCATTAAAAAGTACATTTCAGCAGCTTTTCATCACACTGTCCTGCCACCCTCAGATTTCTGCGAAGGAGACGATCTTCTAGTGGGCGGCACGGCACAGCGAAGGCACGCAAATGACCATGGAAAAGCAAGTAGTCTTTCTCCACTGACTCTAGTCGGTGCAAGGAGAGGCAGTAGTCATTAACCAAGGCTTCTTGTTCCTCAGTCAGGTGGCTTATTCTCTCACCTTGGCATTTCTCACGGAGCCAGCAAGTGGACAACCTGAGTGGAGGTGGACAGGGTTGGTCTCACTGGACCTGGTCCTTCCCCCATACACTATATAGCACCAAGCCAGGCACTGCTGCCTTGATTTCCCCATACTGTGCCAGCAGGCGGGCAGCTGGAGAGCCTGCGGATCTCTGTGGACACGGGGGTTGCTGGATGCTTTGCTGGACGTGCTCAGGCCACAGCAGAATTAACTTGAAGCCACCACAGAAGGTAATCAAGGCCAGAGCAAATTCCTCACAGACTTCTGCACACACTTGGTCAGGTTCAAAGGGTGAGACAGCAAGGACAGACAGCAGCAAAAGTGGGAGCTCTGGGGAGAGCCCATACAGCTGCTCATGCTCCCCGGACAGGAGGCTAAATCTGATGGTGAAAAGGAGCCCAGCCCTGGCATGGGGGAGCGCATCGTGTCTCCGCATGGTGCAGGCAGCAGCCGGTGAAAAGGCAGGAAGCTGCCAGTCGAAGAAAGCTGGAGGCCGAGCTGCTTTGCGTCCCCAGGGCTGAATGCAGTGTTACTCGGTAATGAGAGGCTACAAGCAGTGGGTGACATGCCAGCCCAGTGTGCACATGTCAGAGCCACGTCTGAGTGCAACCTATTTGCCATATCTAGAATCAAGTTTTTCAAGTTTTCCTTCTCACAACTGATCATTTACTGTCCCTATGATTTTTCTTGCTGCTTATTCTCCATAGACGTTGCCACCTCTTTGATCTCTACATAAATACACGCAGCTCTTGAGCACACTGTTTACATAGATTAAAAGGAATCCTAAACCTTACATGTACACACTGATAACCTCAAATCTGATTTGTGATTGAGTACCTGAAAATGGCTTTTACGCTCTGGAATTTTAAGGTTTACAACAACAAGCCAGATGTCTTAAGCCTTAGACAGCACGGGCTTTCCCCTTTGAATACAGCAAACACCAGCTTCCATGGCAAGGTCGGATCTCCAGCAGCGGTGCCTCTGAATACCAGAATGGCATTCGAGCCTGTGAATTTTACTGTGATCCACAGAGCCAGTTTTATCTTCTATGAGGAGGATCAGTTTATGCATCATCCTGACAGTGCAAATATCTTGAGAGAGGTATGCTCTACTCTTAAGCTCTTCTCCGAAACCAGAGAAGCCAGACCTTAAAACATAACACGGTATGTAACGCATGAAGTAACTTGAATGCTATTAAGTCACTGTTGAATTTGTACAATTTCTGTATATGTTCAAATCCTGATGAACTATATTGCTCACATTCCTTCTCAGTAAGGTGGCCTCGTCTTTGCAAAAGAAAGGAATGAGAAATGTTAGCGCAAATCTCAAGATTATGAAACTAGGGAACACTGCATATAGTTAACATATACATGAAGACCAGTAAATTTCACAGCTTCTTGAATTCCTTGATTCATTACTTACTGTACTTGTATCTTCATAAGTATCATGATTGATTCTTAGCACCTTAATTATAATCAAAAAATTGTATTCCGAACAGTGTTCTTGCCAGTAGAGCTGCATACCAATATAGACTGCAGTAAAATGAGGGAACAGCTTGTGCGTCTACACCAACACCAATACCAAAACCACTCCAACTTACTAGACAACCTCACAAACATTCATAGATCCATTACTTACAAACTGTAGTCATTAGAGGCTATTTTTTCTCGTGTACACTGACCACAGGACTTCCCTGAATTAAATCTTGCTTGAGCTAAGGTAGATCATTCAGAAAAAAAAAGCACTGTAAGGTCAAGTCACAAAGATTTTTCTGTAGTACCTGTACTGGGACTTGGGCTTTTTGAGCACAAGTACCTGGCAGTGCCAGTATTGACCCAGAGTTACAGGAGCCTTTGATGTGCAGGGCATGGAGACTCTTAGGTGAAGAAGAATCTATTACCTCATTGATGAGGTTAATCCTGTACTACCACATCTGTGCTGAACACTGCACTGCTTAGCTCAGCTCATCTAAGGCAACATCAGTTTCAAGGAGCCTGTGGTTATTTTTAAAAAGCCACAAAAGCTGTAGAGAGGCTTCCTTCTACACATTTGTCTCTGGAAGCCTCTAGACAGGTAGAAAAATCATGGCAGAGCAGGAACAGGAAAGATCTTACCTGCTACACAGTTATTTTCAGGACTGAGATGCCACAATGCACTTGATTTAAATGATGCTGAGATCATATATTAATGGAGTGTAGTGCATGGAATGAGCTTGCATCAAATTGCACAAAATCCTGAAGCAGACGGTGTTTGGGGAAGATCATACATACGCTGAATAAAGACAGGCTGTTTATGGCCTGAATCGGCACATGAAGTTGACATGCAGTAAGTCATAAGTGCATGGAAATTTACCTCACCAAGAAGAGATACTGTGATAACATTTAGCAGATTTTTTTTTCCACCTGGCACTTGACACTTTAGTCCTTTTCAAGTGCCTGACCACCTCCATGTGCTTCGGAAACCTCTCTGCCAATCCCAACAAGGCTTGAGAAGATCACAGGAGTTTTCACATACTTGGCTGCCCCAACTTATTAAACAGTCTCCTTATAGGATGTTTTTATTTTTCAGCCTATATCCCAAAAATCTGATGTTCTTGGACAAGAAAATGTGATTGCGGGTGGGCTCAGGAGTTTCTACCCTCTCTGCTTTCCTACCTGGTCTAAGGAAAGTTCTTCAGACTAGAAAGAGGCTTCTCCCAGACTTCTCTGGGAGGTGAGTTCACACCCCTAACTCACACTGAATGGCTCTTAGCCATACGGACAGCCAGCCCTTCAGCTGATAAAAATGCGTAGAGTGCCAGAGGTTTGCCCCTTCACTCTGTGAAGGACGACTCATGGCATCAAAGGCTGCAAAATCAAGCTATGAATTTTACAGCTGTAATGCATGGATCACCCACTAAACTCTCCAAGTGGGACCTGTGGATCTTTAAAAGCACACTTTTTAGTGAAAATATCTACATGGATCCAATGCTGACTTTGAAAAAAGGAATTCCCTCTGTCCCACAAAAACTCACACCTTCCTCACTCCACCTTATTTTCAAGGGAAGCCAAGGCAAAGAGAGAGGCTTTGTAATGTGTGTTGAAGGTCAGAAAAATCAAACACTCATTCCTGGTAATGCCTTGCCCTAGACAATGTGTAGGAAATCCATGCAGCCCTGTTAGTCTTGAAACCTGCTGGATTAGAAAGTTAGGGTAGAGTACATTTGTGCTAGTGTTTGATATCAATCCCTGAACTAGTCTTCTTGACCCCACAATATCAACTTAAAGGGAAAAAAGGCACTTGCAGAATGTGACTTAAATCTTCCTGAGACAGATGATGAAGGTCGTGGTTGGCCAAATGAATCATGCCCTCATACAGCCTGTATCTCTCCATGAAGAGGTGTCAGAAACTACGCTGTGGGCACCTGCACCGGAGATGTTAAGTCAAGTGAATTCCACTGGAAGAGACTTTCCTAAAGATACCCAAGGCCTCTGCTTTAAAGAAATGATAATATTGCAAGAATTCCAAAAATAATTATTTCCTAAGTTACCGAGATTTGATGAATTCTAGATCTTTCCTAAATGATGTTTCCTACTAGAGTCTTCAACCCACTTTCCTCCTGCTTTCCTGGAGTCAACTTTGGATAAAAGAGAGTGAGTCTGAGAACCGATGACTGTTGAATCCCTGCAAATATGGGTCAGTCTAGGGAGTCAGAGCTTGTTTTCTGTAGCTTTTTGTTTCTCAGGAAGCTGTCTGAATGTCTTCACAGCCTACTGTACTCTTTTGTGCTTGCTTGGCTCCACTAGCCAGCATGTTTGAAGGACAGAGGCAATACTCCAACTATCCCTACCCAACCTATCAGTCTCAATTCACATCCGTCTGTCTAGGAGGCTTAATGGTCTAAACCATGGTGGCTTCTCTTCTAGCTACTCCGCACTGATACCTCAGAACAGAAACAAAGTACAGGAGTGAAAGAAGGAGA
Source organism: Chroicocephalus ridibundus (assembly GCF_963924245.1). Classification (NCBI taxonomy): domain Eukaryota; kingdom Metazoa; phylum Chordata; class Aves; order Charadriiformes; family Laridae; genus Chroicocephalus; species Chroicocephalus ridibundus. Next base: position 19,343,949 of record NC_086286.1, read on the forward strand.
GAGAGGTAGCTCTGTATGTCTTGCTACTGCTTTATATCCATGTGCACCAAGGTCTGAACCTCGCAGCAGTTTTTACTATGAGTCTGAATATCTCAGAAGAAGAAAAATGCATAGTTCGGTGTTTTTCGTTGGTAGCTAAAGACATACCAGTGATGCTGCTGTATGGCCTTGAGTTCCTGGTCAGTGCCCCATTTCCACCTATCCTGGCCAACACTAAGTTGTCATCTTTGTTCACTCCTGCTGAATCCTTTCCAGCAACATACCAAGTCTGAAGAGCATACAATCTCTCAGGAGTCATAGGTAGATTTCTCCTTAGTAATACCTATAATTTGAGCCAGAATGGAAGAGTCTGGTGGACCCTTACAGGAAACCTCCAAGGTTGGTGAACACCCCTGTGTGATTTTCTCTTGTTTTGCCATTGCTAGTCCACCAGTCAGGAGAATTGTTAGTGAGCAAGGGAGCTTGAAGGTACAGTGCACACCAGAGAGAAAGTGCTGCCAACTCCTCTAACTCATCTATATCAATCCTATTTGATATCAGTGAGATATATTAATCCAAAGAATGCCTGACTGTCAGCAAAAAGGGCAACTCTTCAGTATTTGTGTTCCTGCAAAGACTGAGGACAGGGTCTCTAACTCTTTCTGTCATGGAGAACTTGCCCCTTTAATGTGGGTCCAAAGTCCCTGCAACTGAACATATGCTTCCCAGATGGACCTAATTAAGACTATGTGGCGGCATTTGGGGGTGAATAAATAGAGAAGAAGGAAACTTGCTTAGTGGGAGGTCTATGGAAAGAGCTGCAGAGGACTAAGAACTGGGAGACCACTAGAGTGACCGGCTGGTGTCTTCTCACTGAGAGCCACAAAGAGAGGAAGGCTTGTGGACTGAGTCCTTCATGTTATGGAGTCAAGCTTGAAGGCCAAAGGACATGGGGAATAGGAGAAACAGAGCAAGAAATAAATCTCGTGGTGTGTCTGGAGAGAGACGAGTCTGAGACATGGCAACAGAGACATTCCTGCAGGGAAGGACAAGGGAGGGCTGCAGCTAAAGGGGCTATTCATGAAGGCAGATTAAGAGCTGTGTAAATGGCAGAAGGTGACATAACTGCAACATTTGTCATGTTTTAATACCTCTGTTTGGGACAGAGCTGGTTCATTTTCAACCATTTCTAAAGCTGATGAATGCTACTTCTGTTGTTTCTCCTCAGAGAGTGATGTCTTCTTAAAGGGTAATATTGTAATATTCTCAAAGGAGTAAGTAATTAGATTTTCCTTACCTGGTGCAAGGCACTTGCTCCGACTCCCTCTCCCTAGATAGGACACCTGACCAGCTCTCACCACTTGGTTCACTCACACCAAGACCTAACTGTAGACAAGTGGGAATTGAGAACCTGCAATTTTGGAAACCAGTGTTTGAAGGCATTGGTGAGTTTGGAGGAGAGTTAAGTTAACAATAAACAGAACATTATTTGATATTACCAATGCGACATGATGCAGAGGAGTGGCTGCAACATCATGGTTGTAAATTCTTTGGACCAGTGACTGCTCTTGGCCATGGATGCAGCACCTGGAAGAATGGGGCCACATTAGGGTTTCTGGGAACTCCTGTCATGCTACTGATGAACAAGTGTGGACTTCTCCAGTCAAATGGTTGTCCGTCATCTCTCAAAGGAGGCCTGCACTTCAGCTCCTGCATGCACATTTAGTTCTGACTTGCAGACCTGCTGAAATCCAGTGGGACAAGTGACATCACAGTTGTGAAACTGGGAATGGGTTTCATACAAAAACAGTTTCACACACCAGGCTTTTTACATCGTCTTGAAAAAGCCCAAGATTTGTACGTTATTGGTGCAAGTTCATACTCATTGCTAGTCTATTGGAATGGTTTTATTAGAAATCCTATAATCTGCCACAGCAAGGTGCACTGATCCCCCTTGGGACAATCATCTCTCTACATCCAGCCTGGGTTGAGGGTCAAAAGCTGAAGACTTCAGGTTGGCCAAAGGGAAAGTGATTTGTGCTTTCATCTCATCCTTCAAAAGATCACAGTCAACACAGCAGAGGGAGAGCCATTGTGGCATTGGCAACTTGGTATGTGTGCACAAAGAAATCTGAAGACTCTGGAAATGAAACAGTTCTCCTCGGCTGAGGAACGAGTCTTCCAGAGGCTGTTCAGGCAGTTTAGTGAGTCTCTGAGCAGAAAGATGGGACGCAGACAGGGCTTTGTGTGTCTCTACCAGGCCAGAAAATTAAATTTAGAGTAAAGTATTGGAAGACAAAAAATAAGCACGAACACAGTGGTTACAAAACAACCACAACATCTCAGGCAAAACAAACATTAAATCTGGAGGAGAACTGCATTGCTTCCCATCAAATCATCCCATTTACCTACAGGCATTCTGTGAGACAGCACTAGAGATTACACGAGTTTCTCTGTGTAAGAGCTCTAACACCATGTCCTTCCTGCTTCTCTCCATCTCCCCAGTGTTCTCCTCCCCCGGTTCTGAGTCCTTTCCAGAGTCTGACTCCGGTCTGCAGATCCAAGGATGGGATTTTTTTTCTCAGGGAAGACTCCCTTAGACCTCTGGGCTGCAACAGTTCCAGGAATTTAGCTATGGGAGAGCAAAACCCCAGAAGAAATATGAAGTTCGGTTTTTAACTAAAATTATGATTTATGAGGAACAGCTGAACAGACTGTGCGAGGTTTTATTTAAATAGATTTGATGGCCACAATGATTGAGTAGAACTGTATATGCTTACTCTGTTGTGAGACTTATACACCACATATGTAAGTACCAGGCTCCTTTTCCTACTGTCTCTATGTTTAGCCTTACACGTGATAACCATGTGCTTTCAGCACCTCACATACACTAATGGGTTTTTTTGTCAGAAAGCCCCTCGAGATTTGAGGGGTGGAGAAATTAAATGAGCAGACTAAGCACACCCAGGAAAGCTGTAGGCAGGCTGGGACCAGGCCCCAGGTTTCTCACATCTCAGTGCCAGTTGCTCCTTTTCCTTCTCATTCTGCCACTGTAGTGGCCACTCTTCCTCACCCAGAGCTTCATCATACATGTCTTCATCATACATTTCTCTGTTATTGGCACTAGTGACCGTTTATCACTGGGAGTCCCTTGGCTGCACCACAGGATGGTGAGGAGCAAGTTGGGGACACGTCTGGGCCACTGGAAAGCTCAACAGTCGCCGTGGGGGCTGCTGCCACAGGGAGTACTTTGCTGTTTGCAACTTAGACAAAGAACCCAGCTGAACTCCGTCCACAGAAACAAGTATTAACACACAGAGAAGAGCTGATGTTCTTCAGAGAAACAGGTGGAAACAAGTAGCTTAAAAAGTCACAGAAGAATCAATGAGCCCACTCAAACATAACCGGTGGGCTCTATCTACTTAATCTACTACTTTGCCACAGATAACCTCACTCACTCAAACACAATTCTCCCCAGTAGGCAGGTGCACACACCTGGACCTGCCCTCATTTCGGTAATGCAATATGGAGCCTCCTCTCCAATGGCAGGTCTAAAGACAGGGAAAACTATTTAAGCTTTTAATAATGAGTTTAGTCCCTACCTCTGGCTAAACCATGCAGAAAGGGAGTAACTTGGAGCCGTTTTCATTTCTGTGGGGTTTTTGTTTGGGCTGGTGCACTAGATGTGAGGGGTTTAAGGATATCTTCTCTGTCTAAGTCTCTTATTACGACGGGCCAATTTGTGATTGTGTTTGACTGCCTGAAGATATCAGGTGGGATTTTCAAGAATATCAGTAGGTGTCAAATTGGGCATTTGATAGCCCATTAGAAATCACCTGTAACTTGCAGTTGCCAAGTCTCCTTAAAAATCTGGCTTAAAGACAGATTAATCTGTCCTTAGGCACACTGTGTGTCACTTCTACATCTGTGGATGAGCAGGGAGCTGAATAGTGGTTTTTTATATCTCAACAGAAGGTACTAAAAACCAATTGGGTTTTCTACTGTAAAATTATAGAGGAAATTTTTCTGTAAATTGTGATTGGCAGGCTGTCTTCAGTGAGTGTAGTAATAAACATGTGTCTACTTTTGCTCTTCTCCTCACTTTCAAATTTAATTGTATATTGCTTATAGAGTTACATAATGTAGAAGACCCATAGATATGCGAAAGTGATTGCTTTTCTTGCACTTCATAGGTAAATGATCTGCTCTGAGACTAACACTGGTGGAAGGTAAGCATCCAATTTTTTTTTTTAATAAATCTATGTAATGCATTATTATAAATTGAAACATAAAATTATATAAGATGATTAGGGGACTCGAACACCTCTCTTATGAGGAAAGGCTGAGGGATTTGGGTCTCTTCAGTCTGGAAAAAAGACAGCTGAGGGGAGATCTTACCAACACTTATAAATACTTAAACGGTGGGTGTCAGGAGGATGGGGCCAGGCTCTTTTCAGTGGTGCCCAGGGACAGGACAAGAGGTAATGGGCACAAACTTGAGCGTAGGCAGTTCTACCTAAACATGAGGAGGAACTTCTTTATTTTGAGGGTGGCAGAGCACTGGCACAGGCTGCCCAGAGAGGTGGTGGAGTCTCTGTCTCTGGAGACATTCAAACCCTGCCTGGACGCGTTCCTGTGCAACCTGCTCTGGGTGACCCTGCTCTGGCAGGGGGGTTGGACTAGATGATCTCCAGAGGTCCCTGCCAACCTTATGATTCTATGATAATATATAATCTGTTTCTAACCTATCTGTGTCCAGATAGCTAATACCCCTTATTTATAATGATCGTACTTCTCTTGGAATGGCAACCTGAAGCAAGATTAATGTCTCGGTGTAGCCTGTGTATCAGTAGGTGTAAGGTTCAACATTCAACAACATGTGTCATGAGCGTTTACATCAGCTCATGTAGTGGTCAACCAAGACTAGTAGAGCTTTATTGTCTCTTTCAGTCCAGACAAGGTGTAGAACAGTATTGGAATCCACTTCTTCCTAATCCACCATTTATGTTGCTGCTTCTAAAAGAGACAAAACCTCTTCAGGGCATTGCTTGTGTTTTATTAGTGTTAGGGTCAGACCATGGAGGTCAGCTCCACATCCTAAGTACTTCAAGTCCAGCAGTATTTGGAGGTAGAGCTGGTCTCATATCAAAGAAACATACCACCTGGAAAAACTATGTTTACATACTAATCTGTTTGCCACTACATGCTGATACATTTGAGCTTAAACCAAAGACTTTATAGATATGTAGGCCTGGAAATCAGTGTTGCTAATGAGTTCTACATCTAACCTGTAGGTAGACAGTGGCTCAGCTGCTAAAGTCTAGAAAAAAGTCACAGTAAATCCCTGTGACTTGAAAATGTGATGTATTCAGAGGCAAACGTGCACAGTGCAATGAAAAAATCTTGCTTCACACATGGTAAAAAAAAAAAAAAAAGCTTGGGGGAAAACTTACTGCTAAGGTGGGTTGCATATGTGTTTTTGCAAGTGTGTTTATGTAGAGTTCTCGGATCACAAAACTAGAGGCCTTGCTCAGGCAGAAATCCAACTGGCTGAAATGGAAATGTTGCCTTATGCAGTCTGCAAAACTGGGCTGGGAGTGTGTGTTTGTACATTCTCCGTGCATGCTAAAGGTCAAGGAAAAGGTTGCCAGGACCTCTTATTTGTGTCTCCCTCCCCAGCATGTAGCCAAGATGCAGGTAAAATTCCCATGACTCTCAAGGAGGCTGCAGAATTTGGCCCACTGGGTATCAAAACAGCTCTGAACAGCAGAGTACAGCTAAATTATTCCAACACCAGACAAATGGGTCTGCCTAACCAAAGCCATAACATTTGAATTATTAATGTCCTCTAATAAAGGGGATAAAGTGTCTGTAGAACAGAGCGTTTCAGAGCTCTGTTAAAGATCATGCCTATTTTAATTTAGAAGTTCAGCTTGAGGAGAGACAATGCTGTCATTGTGTTACAGAGATTTAAAACAAGTCTGTCTTGAGGATTTTCCTCTGTCCTTATCTGTAATAATAGAATTTAAAAAAGAGTCAGAGCGAGAGCAGCAGCACTGGAAAATATCTTTCTCAGAAACTATAGCAGACAGGTCACAACATTTTTAAACAATGATAGTAACATTTATTCTATCAAAGCCATTTTATGTTTTATTTGGAACTCTGGCGCCTTTATTTTTTTAAGCTCTCATAACATGACACTAATTACAGACATCAAGATGCTCTATAGAAGATACCAGTCAAAATCCAGATGCTGCTTCTTTTCCTTTCTCTGCACTCCCACCCCAGCCCTTTTGTGTGCATTACATCATTGCATAGTTTATTTTAAAAGTGCCTCAAAAATGCAATGATAGTAATCGTAGACAGCAGGAAATTGATGGTGAGCACCTCTGGTCTGCAAATTCCTTTACAGCGCACTCCCGCTGCTCATCAGAAGACCTTCTTGTTAGCAGACACTTGAAAATACAGTTTAGGTGATGTGTTAAAAAAACTTTGGGCTAAAGTAATTTTTGTCTTAGGACTGTGTGTACATGCTTCCTCCCCTCTGTCTCCTGCACCAAATGGAAATTACCAGATCGGTCAGAGGAACAGGTAGAAGGGTTTGTGCTGGTCCGCTGCCGCAGTGTGCAGGGCCAGGTGGGAGCAATGCTTTCCTCTGGCTCCCCCGGGGAGCTCCCACAAGGTGCAGGTTTGGGGTGAAACACCTGAGAGAGACCCACAGCTCAGGGGTGTCAGCCAGCCCAGAGAAGCACAAGATGATCTGCAGGCCACATCCCCTTTCTGTCACAGTGACTACAAGACTTCATTACTGTTTCTTAGGGAGCTGGTGCGCTCCAAAGCTCTTCAGGTGATGGTAGCCCTCCACAAAACAGCCATAGCTGAAATAACCAAGGGCCCCCAGCACAAAGTGAAGTATCCCATGACTTCTAGAAACCTTGATCAGCTGCCTGTAGCAGGTGGTAAAATTACCATCCAGCCCTCGAAATTATTGAGTTTCACTTTGACTTGACTGCGTGAACATCTGTAGGCTATGTGTGACATTTCAGCCAGGGTAACATCATCCAGAAGAGCATCTGGGCCATGACCTGGTCTTCTGCATGCCCCTGCTGCGTCACGGGGCTTCCCTGCAACTCACACCATGTCACCCTGGGCCTGTCTGGTGTCACTGAAATGGCCGGCTTTGGTCAGGATAACATGGGCTCCGCTCTGCTGCGTGTCATAGATCACTTAGCACATCCCTGGAGCTTTGTGGTGACACATATGCACAGCCCTGCCGTGCTGCGGAGCTGAGTGGCGGCTGCCTCCCTCACATTTTCCCACAGGCAGACAGCTCACAGGATGAAATCCCAGCCCTGTGTAAGTGTGAATCAGGATTTCAGCCAAAATGTTGCAACAAACACATTTGTCCTGCAGAGTAAGCAAATAAAGTGGCAGCGCTGCACCAGTAAAGAACAGGAAGCTTTTGATGATACTGGCTCCAAGTTTTTAGCCTATTAAGATTTCCATTACCCTCAGGGTCATTATTCAGTAATAAGTAAACACCAATAAATCTGAAATAACAAGTGAAACACATGCACTTAAGCAAAAAAATAATCCCAGTAAATGTTCTTTCCTTTAGCACATTAGAAACGGTCAGCACAGCACTATCAGGGTGATTATGAAGCTCTGAAATACATCCCATCCTCCAAAACAAACGTCCTGTGAGCCTGCCCATATGCAAGCTTAGGTCTTTGCAGCCAGGAAGAAGGGAAGAACCATGGTTAGGAATCCTGTTGCTGATTTCCTTCATGCCCGTATCTGAGAGGTGCCTTTCCAGTAGTAATGGCAAGGACTGAAATAAATGTGGTGATTTTCCTTCCCCATTCCAGTCCTGTCAGGAGTGGTGAAATCTACACGCGCCTCTGTGTCTACATTGTGCTGTCAAGTACTTATACTCTATTTCACATGTATGGAAATCATGTGTCTTTAAGTACCTACAAAAGTCATTTTCCCAATAGAAGAAAGATTCTCTTGCTGCCACTGCCTGTGTTAAAATACCTCGTGGACCTGTGAGCAGATGCAAATTCTTCCTTTTTCATTAAACTGTGGAAGGTTTATTCTACATTTTCATAAGTAGTCATTTTAATTTTTCCATTTTCCTTTCTTAAACAGGAAACCTCTCCACTGGTTCTCCACTTTCTCTAAGCTCTTTGTTTATATTCTACTTCCATTACCAGAATTATTCTTACATTTTTCCATCCCCTATTCTGAACAAACATTTACACTGACTCTGAGTGACTCTTATTATATATAAAGGGAAACAACAAAGCAAGAGAGAACAAAAGGAACATCTCTGTGGGAAGACGAAACGTGGCGGTTACCTCCATGCTGACAGTAGCCTTGGAAGGAAACCGTTTGCCAGCCCTGAGCATCCCTGACCACAAGGTCACACTAAAAATGCAAAAAGATAGAGGCATGTGAGTTATAGAGCTATACATGTCATGGTTCACAAAAGTAAATAACCTTTTCACTCATGAGTTTTTACCTAGTTATACAATGATTAATATATGTCTGCTGGGCTTCTCTCTGCCCACTTGGGCGGAGGAAAAAGGATCCAGCCAATACAAGGGATGTGGTCCTCGTTTCTCCTTTGGGCTACCAGCTCCATCAGCCCCACGCTGCCCGCAAAGGGAGTGGTGGGCAGGCGGGAGCAGGAGGGCAGGGAGCAGTGTCTTGGCTGTCTGGGAAGAAGCAGCAGGGAAGCGACACAGCACTGCAGAGCAGGAAAAGCAGGTGCCTCTGGACACATTTGGCCACCAGAAAAGTGTTCACAGCCACAGGGACAAACGGTATACTGGTAGAGAGGGTTAGATGGGCTCTCTGGGAGTCTGCAGTTGGAGGTCAGTAGCTTGTGGTTACTGTTACTTTCACTTACCCTATCAGGAGTCCTTTTCTCATCTCCCCAAGATGTGTTGAACCCAAAGCATGACTATTGAACACTGATAAGCCTTTGCTTCTGCACCAGCAGTGCGCACCACCTGCCAGTTGTGCTGTTGTAGCAAGGAATTGTCTGTCCAAGCAGCTCACGGAAAGCTTTTTTTGTTGCAGGAGAGGACAAGGAAGGCTGTCTCCGAAGAGCTTGTCTCCACAGCATCCCTCCGTTTGCAGCAGGTAGGACTTGTGCACACAATTTACAGCCTCCTGACCCCCTCAGCATGTCACGAGACATGGAAATCCCAGCAACCAACAGAGAGGAAGAGCTGAAATTCTTCCCTGTCCTTGACTCTCACCGTCTTCCTTCCTTAAGCCAAATGCCCCACTGTATATCTACTGGGTACCATGTCCTAATGCATTAAGCACACAACCAGACACCACCTCCCCTCTCCTCCTTCTGCTGCTGGTTTGCTATTTGTCCCATAAATATTCTCTTGTCGTGTTATTAGTTGGGTTACAGATAACCTATAAGAAGAAGGGAAATCTCCATGTTTGCATATATGTTCTCCACTTTTTTCCAAAATCTGAATACTCAGTTTGCAAAGTCTGTAGACATGTCAGGCCATTTCCACAGATGGTCTTTAGAAACTTTATTACTATCCGTGAGAAACAAGAAAAGAATCTGCTTCGAGGTCCCAGGATGGATTTGCAGGCCTGGTCGTTGAAAAAAATTAGATGTTTTTACTTGAAATCTGAATATATTCGTTCTGTAAATCATTGCCTGACAATAAACCCACGCTCGTTTCAGAGTTGCTTTTTACTGTGAGCACTTTACAGCCTAATTTCCAGAGAGAAGATCTTTGACTAAAAAATCATGTGATAAAGTTTCTTGACATAGTTTATGCTTTCTATGTGTTATTTTCAGTTTTATCCCAAAATACAGAGAGTGCTAAAATTGTGACAGTTCTGTATCTTACAGAGCTGGTTTTAATTGCGTCTTCCATCTTTTTGTGTTTGCAAAATATGATTTACAAATGTCTAGATATTTATTCTACTGAAGTTGTCTTACAAGGCAGCCTTTTAACTGAACAGCCGATGTTAATCCCGCCCACACATCCTAGTAAAGGAGCACGATGGTTTTTTAAACTCTGGCTCAGTGTCTCATCTCTTCTGTGGTGATGAAAATGAATATTGCATCTATGGCGAGGCATGTCAAGCTCTCTGTGGAATTTATTATGCTCTCTGCACCAAATGTTCTACCAGCAGGTCTGCCTCGTGCTATTCAGAACATGTACAATTAGAAAAGAATTCAGCTAACGCTGGAAAGAATGACTGTCCATAACTCATCAGGTTAGAAAGCTGGAAGCCCTAGAGCAGAAAAGAAACGAGTGGAATATTCAGACGAAGAGGAAAAACTCATTTTCTTCACTTTCTTACTGTGAGAATAACTATTTTATATGTAAGATGCAGTTCATTTTCTCTTCTTCAAATAGGCAACCACATTCTTGATCACTGCAGGTAGCAGACACAGGACAATAGCGATGGTCCCAAGCGAGCCACAGCACGACCTTTGAGTAGCTGGAGGGGCAGTTCTTGCTTAGGAATGCACTCTCCGGTCCTGGGCTGACTGTGTTTCTGTTTAAAGTCCGTGGAGAAAGCTCCACCTTGTATGAGTCCCCAGGATCTCTGAGGACCAATGCAAATGTGCAGAGGTCTTGGCTTGTCCCCTTCAATGGTGCCGCATACTACTGATAGCAGAGAGCATTAGTGGTGGCTCCTACACAGTAACTTCAGCAATCTTTTCCTGTACCACATTCTTATGTGAGACCAAGATTGCTGAAGTCAATAGAGAGATCTCTGTGGTGTGCTTGAACCGAAATTTGTTCCTAGGTGATAAACACCAGGATCCTTATTCTGAGCTGGTTAACTCTGGTCTTTGTTAGTGATTTCAGGATTTTGGACTTCACTTCTGCAATATCACAACATCTAATTTAATGACTCTCCATATCTAACAGGCTTCTAACAATGAGGATCACGTTTTTTGCATCCTTCTTTTGTCCTCATTGTAATGTCTTTCCCAAGTTTCCCAGCTGCATCAAATTCCTTCCTCAGTATCAGAACCTAAGCACTGATGTCTTCTTATTCTTAACCCTCCTAGGTTATGATTTCTCTCTGCAAAATGGAGGCCAACTCCTTTGCATATAAAAAGAAGGGAAGAGGTGGCTCTTCACAGACATAGGCTTCAGACAAACTCACTCTTCATCTTCAAATTGGAAACATCTGCGTTAACATGACTGACAGGCAAGATAAGGCTTAGGGTTCATTTAAGAAATTATTTTGAAGATCTTCCCAAGGAATCATTTTTCTTCCCTTATAAGTAAAAGTCTTGATTGCGGGTTTAGATATTGGAGATTCCTGGGGAAGGAGGGGTTAGTTTATCTGTATTTTAAAAAGCTGATAAAGGCACTGAGATATCCTTTGTCACATTTGTTAAAAATATTAATATTTGTATTTTGAGTGTGAGTATACTTCTGCCTGTCTCATTAGGGCTGAATCTCTGCTGGTTTCATTTTTCTTAATATTATTCTCATCTGTAACTTGACTGCCAGAAGAAGGTGCTCATCATACAAGTCTGTCTTCAAGGTTTCAGTGGCGCAGGCTCCTAGTGAGGGGGAAGGGCTTTCCATGGTAACATCACTAATAGAAGCTGGTCAGCATAGGAGATGGGGCTCGGACTTTTTGGCTCATCCTGGTGAGTCCAGTCTTCTGTGTATGTGACTAAGAAGTGTCCTACTTCTTATATGGTCCAGGAACAGATGTTTAGGGAAAGCACAGAAGAACTAGGGCATATATCACAGAGTGATTCATCCCCATTACACTCAGCTAGTTTCTGAGAAGCGATAGTTTTGGACTTTCTGAGATAGACGTCACACATGGACAATCACTTTGAAGAGTCACTGGTTGACCTATCCTTAATGAATTTGTCTCATCCCTTGCAGAAGTCATTAGTACTTTTGGTCTCTACGAGGCCCAGCAGCCAGGAACCTCATCTTTTCCTCCATTACTTTCGTAACTGCCGCCTCACAGTGTAATTGTATGAGTACATTGCAGTTAATCATTTCTTTGTGTTCTCTGCCAGCTTCAGCATTTCACAGGGCTCTGTCAGATTCCAGCTCTGCCATTTCTTTTCTGCACTGAAGAGAGCAAGACCTTATAACACCTCCTTGTAGAGAAGCCTCCAATCATCTTTATCACCCTTCTCTCTAATTATTGTGATATTTTACTAAATTACGGTATTCTTTTTAAGACACAACAAAATTTTACGTCCCGGATAGGTACCATTGTAGCAATACTAAATATAACAGCATATTCCCTGTATTGCACTCTCTAGATCTCTCACTCCATCTTTCAGCTGCTTGGTCTCTCATGATGCTTTTTTGGCCATTTTTTCTCATTTTCATTTTCCACGGAGACACATCCCCTACATTTTCTTTCCCCATTGTTGTGTGATGGGAGTGGGGCAGATGAAAGACATTGTCTGCTCTTCAGGTCTGCAGTTGAAACAATATCCTAGAATACAAATAAAAGTATAGCACAAAGCAGAAGATTAAAAGGCTTATGTAACAAATGATTATTAAAAATATCTACACTTAAACAATGGGTACTTATGATGCCCCCCTCATTCCTTGCATGGTGAATAGGACCATTTCTGTGTACTTAATCAGAACACATTTTAAATCACACTGTATAGTATACTTTGTGGCAATACACGATGGCCAAAGTATATAAAATATGATGAAGTTAAGAAGTTGCAGCTGAACTAACAATATATTCTCCTGGAAGGAGACATCGAATAAATTGTGGATAGTTTTTGATAGCCAATTAAAGTTCTTATAAGAGCTCTGCTGCATTTCTCTGCATTCTTCAGTCATAACCTTTCAAACAAGTATTTGCAATTGCAAATATTCCCCTAAACTTCCAAGGTATTAATAAGTTAATGTGTCTCTTGCAACGACCACTTAGCATAATGAATACAAACTTCAGAGATTGTTTCTCATCAGGAAGTAATAATTTTATGTAGTTTTTTGGTGACAATAGCGATTTCTGGTTTGGGAGCAGTCGTGTACCCATGTTCACATATATTTCTTCAAAGATTGACAAGGTTGATTTAGAGTCAGACACAGATTTTTCCAATAGAAAGGAGACAGTTTTCCATAATGGAAAAGAAAGAATTTTTTTCCCCTCAATTTTGTCAAAGGAAAAAATGCAAGATATGAACCAAACAGTTTCCAACTGCAATATTGTATGATGAGTATTAATTAATGAAGATAGAAGGTATGGTCTTGTAAACCATTCACAGAGAAGATTAAGCAGCAGATCTGACTTTTACCTTAGAGTTTGTCATTAAGTCATTCAGAAATCCAGCTAATCACTCTGGACTAGATTTCATAAAGTACCAGATGACTTTGCTTGTCTCATTTTTGCCTGTGTGCACCATCAGAGAGGACCAAGATTTGGTATTTAAAAAATGAAGCTTCTAGAGAACTCTTTTAACGCTGTAGATTCTCTGAAAATCTGCAAAGCCCTTCTTAAGACCTTGATCAAGCAAACCCCTTTTGCTTATGTGTAGATATGTGATTGCTTTCTTCCAGTGGCTGACTCAAAGGGGTCCACACTGCTCAAGCCACAGCTATTCTGCTGCAGGCCCCAGGGTAGCCATGGGTTGCCCTGGAAGCAGCTTTCCATCTCCCTCTCACCTCCCTCTTCCTGCCTTGAGCTTTCCCAAGCATGCAGAAAATGTCTTGTAGCTCTCACCAACCAGAAAATTTTGCGGTGCCATCTGGGAGTTGGCCAACTCTTGCCTGCAATCTTTAGTGGGCCACTTTCTTTAACGTTAGTTGTAGGATTTTTGTGATTTGTTTCCCCCAGAAGGGATTGTAATACTAGCCAGCTTCACATCTTACGCAAAGCTCAGTTAGTGCTTGGACAGCTTTTTGAGGTCCAGAGATGAAAAATACACAGCAATACAAAGGCTTATCAGATGATTACAGCTTCAGAATATAATTATTCAACTTGAAATTCAGCTATAAAGAAGCAGATTGATAGAGAGAGGGTAAACACACTTGCATGAAATCCGAACCCATCCAATTTTTTCAGTTCAGATTATATTAACCTCTTCCCTTTCCTGAGTCCTCCTTCCTTCCATGCATCAACCTTAAGCCAAATTTGTTGTTCACTTGTGCCCATGCAAAGGGCTTCTCTAGTGCTGCCTTGCCAGCTAGGACACATCTCATTCATTTTCTTATTCTTTACTTGCTTGTGAAAAATATTTCCTTCTCCGTTCTGGGGGCACCAGGGAGGTAGCAGTTAAAACTTGATGCAGCAGTCTATTTCTCTGTTTTATCAGATCAAACCCCATCTCTCATTGAAGAATCATATTCGCAGTCTCTCATCACCATGGAGATTAATTGCTGCAAGCATGACAAAGACTCACACAAAGTTTTAGTCATCTCTGCAATTAATCCCGCTTTTCATCACCCCTGGCTTCACCTACTTTCCTGCAGTTCGATTCGCAGATGATATTCTGCACAAGAGAGTGGCCGTCTTCCTACTACCACAGTAATTGCACCTCTTCTGTGTCTGAGGAGGCATTTCAGAGCCCCTTCTGCAGTAAAAGCAGAAGTGTTAAACTTGATGGAAAAGCACTTTTCCTAGCCAACTGTAGTCCTGGAAGCCTCAGAGCTGATGCTGGTCCTCAGTGTGTCTTTCCCTATGCATATTTAAAAAAAAAAAAGAAAGATCTAATTATTGGGATGCCGATCCAGATCAGATGTGAATCACAAACTATAAATCACAAGCTGGTAAAAATTTCCTGATTTCATGTATAACATAAATGGAAAATGACAGCAGTCTTTCAACATCTTATTTTTTAATACTCTTCCACGAGCCCTGTGGCAGACTATATTGTGTGTGTATATATACATGTTTTTATATATGTGTATATGAAACAGGACTTTTAAACAAAATTATTCTCTTTCTTTTTAGTCTGAACCCATGCAGACTGGCTAAGCTGTTAATGGACAGCTCTTAATACAGCTCAAGAAGAGGAGACCTCTGATGGCCTCCCAGACATCTTGGAGATAACTGAAGTTAAAAGGAAAGGCTCCGTGTCTTGTGTGTGGGATCCAGAGTCCAGGGGCTTATTTTGCTCCCACCTCCTGCCTCTCGCAGGTTGAGTCCCTGGCTCACCCCACACATCAAGCTCGCTCCGGCTGAGAGCAGCTTGTGGTCTCCCATCTCCACAATGTGCTCTGGGAGATCCAGTCAGACCAACTGTGATTTCCAGCAAGAGTCTGAGGAGATCAAGGTTGTACCTGCCCATGTGGGCAGTAAAAACCAACAGAGCAAGAACCCAGATTTGCCTCCTCCCTGCCCTGCTTTGAGGGACAGCGGAGGATAATTTCACACCTGCACTTGTATCTCAGCCCCTGATGTATCTCTGGCTGTGCTGACTGTATTAAACAAAGATTTTTCTAGCCCAGCGAGGTGCCCCTCTCCTCAATCTTCTTGGCATCAGCTGCCATGCTGGCATTCCTCAAATCCTTCCTGACGTGCTGCCTTTGCTCTCCACCTTTCATTCTCTCTGGTCAAATGTGAACATTCCCAAAAAGTGATGGGTAGGGTGCCGTCCTCCTATCACAACCAGCTGGTGTTCACACCGCACAGTGTACCCAGCTCCCTGCACCTCCCCAGGTCACTGTTGGCCCCTTTGCACCGCAGCCCAGGCTCTTTCCAAATCAAACAGAAGAAGGAGAAACTCAAATGTGCCCTGTGTGGCACCTCTGCGAGGCCCTGCAGCACAGTTTGGGAGAGAGACGCCCTGGCACAAGGTGTGCAAGAACAAGGATTAGAAACCATGTATTTCCCCTGTACAGCTGAGGTTGTCATATAAAGGCAGTTCCAGGAGCTGGAGCTTTAGGAAAAAAGCGGCAAGCATCCCCAGTAAAATTATGAATGTCAGCAACACTCTTTGTGTTTATGAAAACCTTAGTGTGAGGCCCAGCAAAGAATAAAGATGGAGCTAAGACTACAATGAGACTTGAGAAATCCAGGCTTGACCCTTTAATTTGCCACGGGATTTCTGTGTCACCTCAGGGAAGTGGATCCTGCTTAGTTTCACTGAAAATGTCGAGTCCACTTAGTTGGGCAAGGCCGGGAAGAGAGTGCTCAGCATCTTGCAGGATGGAGCCCTCTGTGCTTCGGTGTCCTGTATGTAAAACTCGGACAAAGCTACTTCTTCTGTCCTTCTACTCTCCAGTGAGCAAGGTGTTCTCTGCAACAGGGATTTTCCTCATGAACTTGACACACATTCAAAAAAAACTCAGTAACTATTAACCATAATTAATCCTCTGCATCGATTTCTGCATCAACGTTATTCTGAAGGGGTAATGTTTTGTTGCGTAGAAAAATTACGTATGTTGAAAAAGCACCAAATATTGACATTGCTAGATGAGTCTGTCACCAGTATATATTTCAGGGACCGCGTGGGGACTGTGTACCTGGAGGATGCCACATGCTGCAAAGCAGCCGGTGATATGAAACTGAAAAAAACCCCATGATTTGCTAATTTACAACTAATAATTAAAAGGGCCTGTCAAGGAGCCAAGCTTCCTCAGCATGTGTTTAACATTACTTCTGAGAAGGTCATTGCTGACTTCTCCGGGAAGGGAGTTCCGGAGAGGGTACAGTAAGTGCACGGAGTTTAAATGAGCAGCCCCGGCGCAGACATTTCGCAGTCTTCAGGGATGCACAAACAATTCTGCCTCGGCGGCGCAGAAACAATGCCCTGTATTCACAAAGACTACAGGAACTTCAATATTGTGTGGAGGGGAGGGGAGGGGGGTGAGGGAAGTCTTGAAATGCGGATAAATTGGTATTCACCAAGTGCCATTCCTTAATTTACAACAGTCTTTAACTTCGGAGGCAATTGCCAAGGTGCTCATAAAAAGAGAAATGATGAATATTCAGGATGTCTTCTGAATCCATTAGGCAACTGAGGATGAGGTCTCCATATGTATAACTTCTGCTGTTTTCACATGCTGGTAGAGAGAGTGCCAAGATGGCGTCAGGAAGAAAAATGGCTCCTTAAGTTGCCAATGGGGAGAGAGGAAAGGGGAAAAAAAAAAAGTGTATATCAAGTGCATGGAAATGAAAATTTGTTTAAGTACAGTAATTCAACCTAAATGTGCGCTGCATGGCACGGCATGAACCTGGCTCTCAGAGCTATCTGGCACAGCCAGTTCTGCGGACAGGTGTGCGTAGGATCACTGTCAAGTTAAAAGCAGTCACTGAACGGTTTTCTTTTTCCACACCATCCCCTCCAAGGGTCTAAGAGAGCCTAAAAGAATTCAGCTTCAGGACATGAAAAGTCTCAGACTGGACCAAGAAGAGGAAAACTCAACCTACAGAGGCTGAGAGAAGCACTAAGTGTCTGGGCCAGGGTAAGGAGCAAGTCAGTGATGGAACAGGCTTTCTCCTTCATCCTCTCCCCCAACTCCCCGTTTCCCTCCTTGACAACCTTTACCGACATCCTAGATAACGTAGACGAGGCACTTACAATCGCAGTCAGTAACTGATGAGGAAAACATGCTGTCCAGTTCTTACATCCCAGAAAATAATGTCTCCTGGATGCCATGAATCACGGAGGATCACAGGCCATTAATCACCAAAGGGTGGAAGGGACGAGTTTACAGTCATGTGTACCAAACACAGCCATTTCTCTGGGGAATCTCAGACCTGGCATGATTCATTTTGCTTTCTCAGGGAGGAATTGCAAAGGTTAGAAGAATAAATAATGCCACAGCCTCCTGAGTTCAGCTGGTAGTGAGGCCAAGCCTCCCATTGAGGACTGGAGGCTTTGGTCACAGGATGTCCGTATTGCCACAGCAGGCATGGGGGTGCGTAACAGTGACACTCCTCTGGTTCCAGAGTCGGTGTAAGGGTACTATTCGGTCCACCAGGTTTTCCCTGAAAGACTGTAGAGAGTCACTGGAATTCGCAGGGAAAGCAGAAGGGTGGCAGCCTTCATAGTCCCTGTCTCTTGAGGTTGTCGGTGTCCTGATTTGGTAACAGCTCAAGTTCACGGCCTGTCTCTGGAACCACTCTGGGTGCTTGTGTGATGAGACATCCCAAATGCTGCTTTCTGGAAGGAAGGGGCTATCCCCTGAGAGGCTGCCTTGCCTACAAGCAAGGGGCAGATGGTAGTTACCTGCCTTTCCAGCCATGACCGTAAAATGTGTCGGGCACAGTGGGAACACACAGAGAGGTCTCACTAGGGAAGTGCTTGATGAATTTTAGTAGTTGTTGCTGCCCTTTAGGCAGTTAAGAGCCAGCAGCTGATGACCAGACAGTGCGTGAGGCTCTACTACAGACATCATCAGGTCATCAGGTCATCATCAGATCCATATAATCATCTCAGTGACCTTCAAGGGTGTGATTTACCCCTCTCCTGCTCCTTAGTACGGGCGTGGGGAGGAGGATGTACCTCAGACCTGAAAGATGCACTACCTGCCTATCAAGAATGATTAGATTATAGTTATGGCTAGTTTAGTTGCTTAGGTAGCTGTTGGTATTGTTTCTTGCTTTCTTCACATCAGCCTCCCACCCACTTGAAATAAGAAATGCCAGCACACCTGGAGCAGAACAAGCAGTTGACTGAGTAAAGACAAACACAATTCTTCAGACTCAGAGATTATCGAGCCACAGAGTTTGAGTTCAGTTCAGTTCAGGGTTGAGTTTTCCCCTCTTTGCAATTATTTACAGAACACTTTGTGTTCACACAGCTCAGCTTTCTAGGGTGCTTGTTTTCTTTTTAGAACTGTTTTTTCCGACCAATCACTCGTTATTTCCCATGTGGGACTGGTCACCACTGCTGGTCGGGCTGTTCCTAATCTGTGATGAAACGGGTGAAACACGATACATGAGAGAGGGTACTTCCATCGTTAATCCCCAGCATTTACATTCACACACGAGTACCTTGCCCACATGCAAGCACGGGCATTTGCGAGAAGAACAATGAGAACTTGGCAATAGGCTGAGCACCCCCCATTTGAGTGTTCGCAGGAAGCTGTCAAAAAGGAAGAGAGTGGTAGAAACACGCTGAGTCCAGAGCGCCTCACAGAATTGTTCCATGGACATGTTCCACAATTGTCTTTCCTCCCCGTGAAGCTGCAATCACCAGGAGTGCACAGGGGCATGGGCAACACAAGCACATGCTTTTCCCACTGCTTCTAAGGTTAATATGAATAATGTTCCACAGTCTGTTATTGTGGAAATACCGGCAAGCATCCTGCAAAAGCAAGCCAAAAAATTATAGCTAGATGTTAGTGTGAGGGGACCAAACAAAGCATCTCAAAGATGGCAGAATAACACCACTGCGGTGACTAGCGGGATGAAATAGCTCCACAGGAGTTTTCCCCCATCCACTGTCAGCAATCATCCCTTATGCAGCACCCTGAGGAGTTCAGCAACACGGCGCGTTCTGGGCTCACAGCAGCAGAGGCTGCACTGAGGCGTACAGCTCAGCCCGTGAGCTCCGGTCTGTCAGTGGTGTGATTAGCCATGGTCTGAGAAGGTAGCCAGCAGTGTCTGCATTCCAGACCACAACTAAGAGTCTCTTTCACAGTTCATTGCACTGCAATGAAAATTAATTTTCCTTCATCATTTTATTCTTAAGAAAAAAAAAAAAAAGAAAGGAAAAAAAAAAAAAGGAGAGACTTAATAGGAGGGAAAACCCACAGGGCACTTAGTTGAAGGGGCTCTCTGAAAGAGGCTCTAAAGATGGAAGTCTTGTCTGTCATCTCAGCTGCTAAGTAATACTAGTGGTGGGACTCTTGGAAAAATTAGTACAAATTGCATTGCAGAAAAGACTGATGCGGAGATGTTTCTGTGTAGTTTTATGGTTGCGGTGAAGACTAGTGGGCGTTAAACTTGTCTTCAGGGGTATAATTTGGGTCAATCTCATCTTTCAAGTCTTCAGTCCCTGAACTTAAAAGGCAGATTCCCCACTAACCACTGCCCTGCTTCCAGGCCTTGCACTTACAACACTGTGTGCAGGTATCTGTGCCACCAAAAATCATGGCAGCTCTTCCAGAAGTGTCTGTATCCAGAATGGTTGGGTACATATTTTGGAAGCTATGATGACTTTCCCAGGCCTTTCTTCCCAAGGCAAAATGAAAAGCACTGGTTGGAAACAGAACCTCTGTACACTTTTCCCTTGCTATGAATACAAGCTTCATCTATTTTTCTCCTTTTTTTCCATCAAGAAAAGTATCATTTCATATGAGTTATTGCACATGTTAGATGTTGCCAGTTCGGACCAGATTATTATCCTATTACCTGTGTATTCTTTAGCATCTATTGTCATAGTTCAGGACATTTCCAGCTCCAGTTCTACAGTTATTTCTCATGGTTACCTATGACCAAGTGCAATGAAAAGGCCCAGATCACTTACAGATTATCAATGCTGATGCCGGTATCCACCATTTTCATTCCTCTACCATGGGAGATTCAGGTCCAGATATTTGTAGGAAGGTCAGTGCAGGACTCCAAGACAAGCAGAATGAAAGGACTGAAGTTCTCTGCATTTCTACCCAACACCAACTGCAGCAGTGGAGACTTTCCATATTGTCACGTCAAAGTGCTTCAGCATTGATCACCTCTCAGGAAGGCTTAGTGGTTTATGCCTCATGATCCTCCATGCCCATTCCTCTTTCCATGCCTAGGCTTTTTTTTTACTCTTAAATAGAGGAACATTTTAGAGTCAACTGCAGAGAACCATCTGAGCTTCTTTGCATGGATGAAGAGCTGACTGTGACACTGCTGGGACGTGAACCTTTGGATTTTAGGGTGTTCTGTTTAGAACAAGCTTGGCTTATTAAATGACAGAGTCATCTATTCAAATGCAACAGGCTTAAGCTTTTTCTTTCTTCTAACAGCATAACTTCATTCACTTCAATGGAATTGCATTTGGTTTACACAGGTGTGAGAGGGAAATCAAGTAGCATATAGAAATGTTTTCTTTTGAAATATTTTTGGAGAAGAGGGGTAAAAAAACTGCTTTTAGACCAATGCAAACATTTTCATGGAAATTTTCATTAGGGTTAAAATTTTCTGGACAAAAACTGGAAATGATTTTTTTTTTCCCTGTAAAATAGTTTGATTTCCAAAATCCCACAAACATTTAAATGGAAATCTAAATATTTTCACAAAAACTTTAATTGTATTTTTAAAGCTTTGGTTTCCATCTTTTTATCAAAAACTGAAGCATTTTGTCAAAAATACTTAGAAAAACTAACTTTTTTCCCCCAAATTTCCCATAACAGCTTTTTTTAAGCAACTTTAATAGAAAGATTAAAAGGAGTATGAATATGAAAGCAATAAAAAACTGTCACAACTGAGACTGACAAACTAACTGTGGAGGTTAACATATATGAAACCTGGGATGAACATGAGTTGTTTAATCTACAGGTTTAAGATATTTCTGCTAACATACTTCACAGAGGGGCAAGTGAAGGGCAAGGGGAAGGTTTTTCCTAAATTTAGATTTTATACAACTCACATAAAACAAAGAAGGAAGTTAAAGGAGAATGGAGGGAGACAGAGTGAAAACAAAAGGGGAACAGAAGCAATAGCCATCTCTGTACGTTTTGAGCCCCCTCAAGATGTTGATGTCCCTAGTATGACATACCCAAGAATCATATAGCCCATGGGTTCCAAAACTCGGACACGTACCCTGATGTCGGATGATATCATAGCAAGTGAGCCACAGCCAGGCCATGGCCACATGTGCAATTGTAAAATTCTGCATTCTGCAGCTGAATGTTGGATATTTGGGTACATGGCTGCCCATGAGGAATTTTCAGGACTCCAGTGCTCACTTTGTCCAAAATAATTGGAAACCTCTGATCTAGCTACTGTGTGCTTAAATATTAAGTGCTTAAATATATAGTTCTTAAATATTAAGCACTATAATGGACATACATTGGTACCGAGTGAGCAGGGTAATAGTTAAGGCCGTCTTTCTCATTTTTCACAGCAACAAACAATCTGAATAGATTACTTCATTTAAACAGTGATCCAACACAGCAAAGTGCTTGAAATTTCATTCACCTAATGGTAATGCCACTGCCATATAATACAAAAGAATAGAGCAAAACTTAGAAAATAAAGAATAAAGCCCTGAATGGTGAGGCCTGAAGACATGGTTTACAAAACCAACTCTTCCAAATGTGAGAAGAAAGTTGTGGCTCTTTTGTTGATGAACCGTTTCTCCAGCAACACCATAAGAATTAATTATGATAAAACAAGAAAGTACAGTTGCACAAGAACAACAGAGAGCCCAGTCTGAAGAGGGATCAACCCTACAGGGCTTTAAGAATATGGTTCGTGAAAAAAAGAAAAGAAGAGGAAGAGGACATCTGTACAATCTCAATTTAAGACTGAATGGCTCCATCACAATCCTACTTCCACTCGGTATTGCTACCCAGCATTGGCCAGAATATGCGGCCACACTGCCAGCTATCAGCAAGTAATGCTGGCTGACTGTGGTGGGGGCCAAAGACACACCAAACTTTCTGGACATGCTTGGCAGGACCGAGAGGAGACTGAATTTGTCTCTCAACCTCTTCCCCTGGTCATACCAGTAGGGGTAACTAGAATTTAAGTAATCTCACAAGCTAGAGCTGAGTGAACGCGAGAGGAACAAGAGCAGGTAGAAACCATTTGGACAAAAGTTAAAAATAAACAGGAGAGTGTGCATTTGCTGTGTTGTGTTCCCAACAAAAATAATTTTTAATAATATAAGATTTATAACACGCTGTAATATTCTGAAAATTTTGTAACATCATCCCAAGAGGCAGGCTGTGACTGCTTTGCTTGCATTAGAGGGACCATAGCAAAAAGCACTGAAATCATCATTTATGTTTAAAAAAAAATAAAAGGGAAGAAGAGAAGAGAAAAGAAAAGAGAAGAGGAGAAGAGCAAAGAAAAGAAGGTATGAAGAAGAAACTGAAAAGGGAAGAGAGGAAATGAAAGTCATCATGCCATATCTGTCCCAGAAGAACGAAAATCCAGAAGCTGCTTTCTTTCAGGGAAAAGAACCAGGAAGGAAGTTTTCAGCAAAATAAGGACAGCGAAAGGGAGGTCAGGCTTCCCCCTGAGCAAAGAGGGAGAATTTCTTTCATGGGGTTGCTGTCTGAGTCTAACAGGAAGAGACTTAAGAGGTTACATCTGCTAGGGTTCCCCAAGAGATCGCTGAGAGTTGACTTGACTGCCCTTCAGCCATCTACACAAGGAGACATGTTTCCCCTATCAGACGAGTATAACAAGGTTGAGTGACTACAAGATGAAACCAGCAGAATGAAGGCACACTGGTTATAACAGGGAGTGTTTTCAGCAACCTCCCTAGATGCCTGGCAGATTCTCCCATAAGGTGAGGCCTCTGAATCAAGGCAGTGTATTTTGAAAAGTAGGTTTTAACTTAATCTAAGGGGACAAATTTTTATTCAGGGTTTATTCAATTAAAACCCATGGCCTTTGTTTGACAGGAATTTACATTAGATCACTACAATATAACCATTTATTCTGCCTTAAAATCCATAAAATTGCAGAGGAACAAAGCTTATGTCATTGTCCTTTTGCAAAGTTGTCATAATAATCCTTCTTTCACAAGAGGATTTGGAAGCATATAAGCAAATAAGTGCCTTCAAATCAGGCAGCTGGGGGAAAGTCCATGTCTCTTGAAGCAGTGTTTTCTCCTATGAACTATTGATGCAATTCAGGAGCATTTGGTCTGCAGGAGCACAAATACATTTTAACATAACAACCAGGAATAACCACCAAAGTGTTCTCTTTTATTACGGCGTCCTGAAGTAAGTAGGAAAGAGACAAAGAGACACTCCATCATCCCACTGGGCCAGAGAGCCAGCTGCAGAGAACTCTTCCTTCAAAGTCAGATGCTATCAGCTTAGTAGAGAAGAACTGCTGACCCAAACATCGCTTCCCAGAGGGCTACGGGAACTATGAAACAGGCTTCAAACAGCAAACCAAGAGTCCTCAAAGTATAGCCAAAAATCCTTCAAGACTAAGGAACATACATTTCATACATTTCATGAGCCAGGATGCAAACCCAGTCCTAACCTTGCAGGCAATACCAAAAGCTTCCTATGTTTCTGGGCATAAATTATGCACTGATTGATGGGCATTGGGAACAGTACTCCTATGTAATGGCTTTTCCGTATATACCCAATATGAATCTCTTTGCACCTTTTTCCTAGATCCTCTGGTGTCGGCTATGGCCAGTCGCAGGACACACACAACGAGGTGGTCTGATTTTCCCATTCCTCTCTCATGCTCTTTGCCTCTTCTTTGGTTTTGGTGTGGAAGGAGACTGTGTCCGCCTGGGTGTTTTGGAAGGTTCTGCTGGGTGCAGATAGTACTGCAAGTGTCATCGTTATTTTTGCAATTAGAGTGATTATTCTGTGCTCAGATGCCATGCAAGAAAATGAGGTATAACTGCCAAGATAGCTGGCAGAGAGACTGATAGATTATAGATTATATGGTGTCAGAGACACAAGCAGTACTCATCTTAAGTAAGATTTTAATACCTTTAAAAGCTGTGATAAATTATAAAGAAAGGTAATATAAAATGTAGGATAAAGTGTGGGGTCATTTTACTTCAGGCTCTCTACTATGTGGAGACCAAAGAAGAGGGGGAGAAGGGACGGATCGTGGGTTTTATTGCTTGGCTGCAATGTCAAAATTGGGTTGGTTTAAAATATTTATGACATGAGAGAAAGAAAATCTGTGAATTACTCAGAACTTGATGTATGTACTCTCAATGTGCTTCGCATTTGCTTTGGTTGGGGACAGCAGAGTGGGGAATTGAGGATAACTTGTTTACTGCCAAACAGCTCTCCGTAGTACCTAGTTTTGTTATGTATTAAAAATCGCGGCTGGGGCCAAGAATGCTGGGGCTGGAATTAAAGACGAGAACACACAATAACTTTAAATAATGGCAGAGAGATTTAAATAGCACACATCAGCAGAAAAGAATGGGGAAACCTACAGTACACTGACTTCATTGATACCCCATTTATCAGCAATTACTGACTCCATTAAAGGCAGAGTTTACAGCAGACAGAGAAACAGAGCCTAAAATATGTCCCAACAGATGGACGGAGAGTGTCAGTGATGCCGTATTTCAAAGGCATCTGCAACTTTGTTATCATTGTACATGGAGTCAGAAAGACAGCGAAAAACACTGGAGTAAGGGCCAGCAAATGATTTACTTGACCCTGCATGGGCAGAACTGACAGCGAAAACCTCATTAATTCCTCAGGTCATTCTGGAAGACATTAATTTGGTTTGGACTCAGGACGAGGGGAGATTTTCCAGACATACACCAGGAATTATGAAATCTCTATAGCCAGAGGAAAGTATGTCCAAATCACTTTCTGCATAAATCAAGCTGACTTTCTGAAGAAGGATAATATGCCTAATCAGGGGAGTTATGGAACTTCTTGTACTTATTAGACAGAAAATAAAACAGTATTTTATTTGATAATCAGCTTGGGGAAGATTATTTTTTTTTCTCTTTCTTTTACTGCTGTCTTCTCTTGCCAGAGATGAGTTGGAAAAAAAACTCTGACACGTGAATAATTGTGAGTGCTGTGATAGTATTTGTGTGTTCCTGTGGGGACATGTGGGTATGCACATAAATATATATATATGGGTAATATATGTGTATAATTTTAGTCAACCCACTGTATTTACACATCTTTTGGCCTTTTACCTCTGTGCTGCAGAATGCCAAGTACCATCACCTTCCCTGTACAATCCTGTTTAACTCTTACGTACCCTCAGCCAAAAGCATCTGGGTAAACAGGAGGGCAAGGAGAGCCTGGGGAGACAGCCCTCAGGTCATGCTTCTGCTGCTGCATGGTCCCTCCTCCAGCCCAGCTCCACATGGCACTGGTGGGACCCTCGCCTCAGCAAGGACTGATCAAAAACAGGGGCTCCAGCCTGCAGGACTCCACGCAGAATCATAGAATCGTAGAATTGCCTAGGTTGGGAGGGACCTTTCAGATCATCCCATCCAACCACCAACCTAACTCTTGACAAAAACCATCACTAAACCATACCTCTAAGCACTATGTCTACATGTCTTTTAAATACCTCTAGGGATGGTGCCTCAACCACTTCCCTGGGCAGCCTGTTCCAATGCTTGATAAGCCTTTCAGTGAAGAAATTTCTCCTAATATCCATAATAAACCTCCCCTGGTGCAACTTGAGGCTGTTTCCTCCTGTCCTACTGCCTGTTACTTGGGAGAAGAGACCAACCCCCTCCTCTCTATAGCCTCCTTTCAGGTAGCTGTAGAGAGCGATAAGGTCTCCCCTCAGCCTCCTTTTCTCCAGGCTGAACAACCCCAGCTCCCTCAGCTGCTCCTCATAAGACTTGTGCTCCAGAACCCTCACCAGCTTCATTGCCCTTCTCTGGACCCACTCCAGCACCTCAATGTCTTTCTTGTGGAGAGGGGCCCAAAACTGGACACAGTACTCGAGGTGGGGCCTCACCAGTGCCGAGTACAGGGGGACGTGGCTTGGGGTGAGCAGGAGCACCCCCTGACCAGGGGAGCTGGGAGCAACAGGCTCAGGTCCTGGCTATGAGTTTTCCAGTCTGGCCTTATGTCTCTGAGCCAAAAAACAAAGGTCCCTGAACAGAAAAGCACTGGCTGGGTGTCCTATCTGGGGTGAGTGACACCCTCTCCTCCTGCCTGGCAGGCCTCTGCGACAAGGATGCTTTGGCTCCGCCAGCAGCCCAAAAAGCCCCCAGAGCCCCCGCAAATAGCCAGGAGCTGCAAGAAATCGTCCCACCAACCTCCCCCTGCAATACATGCTTTCCAGTGCTTATACATAAGCCCTTGCCGCACAGGGTATCTTCCTCCGTAAAAGATGCATTCATCATGTTTAGAGAAGGGTTATCTCTCCCTGGAAAGTACATGCATTAGTACTTTTTACTCATTCAACACTGGACACTCCCTATCAACAACAGCCTGCCGAAAGGGGAGAAAGAGGTGAATTAATCACGGGAAGAGACAATTTAAAGGAGTTTGGCTATAAAATGGAGTTCATTAGGAGGCCATAATGTATTTGGGACTAACAAGCTGCAATTTCCCCACCTCTGCTGTCCCAGTCAACAATAAGCAGCACTAATTGCATTGACACCACACCGCAGGATGGCCACCAACCCTCTTTTAACTCCTTCCATAGAGCAGTCGCACAAAAAGTTATTTCACCTATTGCAAATGCAATGAGATGCTTAGCTCCTTATCTCTTTGGACTGGGAGAAAACACCATTAAGTGGTCTGCTGTTTTCACTCTGGAGCTAAGGTTGTAATAATAATCATGTTACTTGGCTCTAAGATTGCACTTAGAGAGATCTGAAACCACATTACAAACGAGTATGGTATAGACAGCCTCTATCACTATAGGCGCAGAACCAAGTGAACCCCGGTTGGGAACACAGCACAAAGCACTTTTTTCCATCCATTTCAAGGATAAGGCAGTATCCGTTTTCCCTGCTTTTTCTGATTTGACTTGTTCAAAAATATATTATATTAGCTAATTTTTTTTTTCTGGGTTTCAGATTTCTCTCAATTTTTGTTTCATGTTATTATTGTGCAAAACGGCCTATACAAAGCACTATTGAAAACACTGCCCCTGTAGGGGGTTGGGTCTAGGGCAAAAAGAGAGATAAACCAAGGACTGAAATACACGAGTGACCCAAGTTTGTGTAGTGCTGCGTGTCTGGACTTCTTCTGATCGAGTCAGAACAAGCCAATATTTTCTAAGTCTAAATTACAGTTCAGTTCTTCATCGGGATGTTAGCTGGTGCCCTTAGCTCTATGCAGCATGCCAAAATCTAATACAAAATAAATATATCATTTGGGAAGCCTTTGCTGCCCGTCAACTGCAAAAGTCCCGCAGGAGGCAACTCGGCTGCGGGGAGCTATGTGCTCTCCCATCACCCAAGTGCTCCAACGGGGTCTTGAGACCGTGAGACGGCCGTGTTCTTGCTATTACAGGGACGAGAGGAAGGCATTGCAGCCCAGCCTGCAGCTTCAGGAGGAGGTAGCCTTGAGAAGGAAGACAAGCAACTAGGAAATAATTGTGTTATGAGGGGGATAAATGATGGGAACAACGTGCAGCACGCAAATAATATTCTGTTATTACATTGATGCTATCCATTTGAAAATACGAATAAAAATAATCTGGGGATTCATTCTCAGGTATGCCCGGACTCTCTCTCTAGCAATGCAAAGGAACTGAAAAGGAAAGCAAATCATATGTATGACCAGTTTGCCTGGCTAAAGTGACAGAAATGGATCTTAGCGTAAATGAAAATCAGACAAGAGGAAGAACCCTGTCCGATCATGGTAACTTGATGCCTGAATCCAGCAGCATATATATTTTTAAAGTAAATTAGCATTTTTCAAATAACAATTGAGGTTATTCAAACATTAGCAGATGTGGTTTTTACTCCTTGCACCCTCTGTGGTGTCTTTTCTTTTTTTGTATTCTCTTTTTCTCCCCTCTTCTCCCCTTTCCTCCTTTTCTCTTCCCTTCCCCAGTTCTATCAGTGTAAAGACTGAACCGTAGCTAACTTCTTTCAGTTTGGTTTCCAGTCAATTCCTGCTGAATTTTACTTTCAGATTCTCATGCTCAACACAGTGCTAGAAAATCTAAGTTGAAAATATGGTAATAACATGTTTGCTTGTTGGTCTTGTTTTTAAATATTTCCCTGGGGATTTGGAGCAAATCATAAAAATGTTTTCTACTGGTCTTAAATATTGTAAAAAGCTTATTTAATTTAATCAAAACTTAAATATTAAGCCAAACTTCATTGCACAATGTGTTCCTTTAATGGAAAGAGCTAATGAAAAACACACTGGGCCCAATTCACTCTATTTTCTTCACCAGGGAGATATTTGCTCCTTTATTACTAAGGATCATTTGTTTTCCTTCATTTTGCTGGGAACAGTCTGCAAATTTGTATAATCCGACCGTGTTCTGCACATATTTTTCATGGCTATTCTGAAACAGTTTTGTCCTCATTTCTACCCCTGGCATGGCTCTTTTTTTCGAAATGTGAATTTGGGCTGGATGATTCACTGGGACGCTAAGTTTGTCTTCATCTGTTTTACAGTAATTGGGCTGGAGCAATTTTTGTAGCTGTATCTGGGATAGTTTCCTGCTTTGAACTCAGCACTCGTACTGTCATGTGTTAATTTTAGTGATTACCCAAACTAGACTCTAGCCAATAAAGTTATTGTAGTCAAAAACAGGGCTCCGATCCAAATCGCTCTTACTTTATCTTCAGCGGGGTAACTGCTGCTTCACACTATGAATGGACTCAAATCAAATAAAAATATTCGCCACAACAACTTGCCAGGAGAACAATGTGTAATATCGCGGCTTCTCCTACGTAGTCGGCAACTTTGTACAGCTACGTTCTGCATAGAAAAGCTTGGAATTCGCCTATCTCCGACATTTATTCTGGAAGGGAGGAAAAAAAAAAAAAGAAAAAAAAAGTTGTTCAATGTTTTAGCTTTCATTCAGGTAAAATCCCGGTTCAGAAAGGGCATAGAGGCCAGTGCTGGAAATGAAGTGTGTGCTCAAGTCCCATTGAAGCCAGGTAGATTGTAAGCATATGCTGAAATGCTTATTTAAATTGGGCCCTTAATTATTATGTGCTATGAGATTGAACTACGTTTCGTATTATTTTCATACATCTATATTTATATATGTGTGCGTGGGTGGGTGTGCAAGGATATATGTAAGCTGTTCACTAAAGAACATTAAAAAGGAAAAAAAAGAATCCCCCACACCCTTCCTCCTAAAGTGGCAGATTATTTGATGTTTTTGACAAGCAAGATTTTAGGGTTTGGCTGAAATGGCCTTTTTTTTCAATGAAAGAAAAAAAAAAGCATGAGAACTTGTTTTTTTTACTAATCGTTCTGGTGTTGCGCTTCAGGTCTGTTGTATGTGCACACAGGGCTGCGGGGACCCCAGCCCGTCCTTGCAGATCTCTGCAGAGTCACCAAACACACCTCCTCCAAGCAGAGCACATCTCTACTTGCATCCGGGGTTTTCTACTTTAACAAATTAGCTGCCGTTTGAACTCATACCTGCTCCCTAATTCTGTCGATTATTTCTGTCATTTACGTATATCAAGTTTAAAGTTGCGTGTACCTACGGCTAACCTAACTGTGCATTTTCTCCGTGATAAATCTCCGTCCCATCGGTTTACGAAGGGAACAAGCTTCCAGAGCTTTATCTGATATCACTGGCCTGTGCCCTACCAAGACAAGCTGGTGTTTCTGATATTGTGCAAACGCAGGAAGCTAATAAATTGTGGGTGCGTGTGTGGCGGGGGGGGGGGGGTTAATAAAAGATCTTAAATACACAGGTTAAAAAATGTTTTATAGACCGTCAAATGTAAGCTAAGGAGAAAATGAAGGCTTTGAGGAAGGAGTTGATTTAGAGGGGCAAGATGTTTGGCTCCAAAACCGGAGAGAAGGAGCAGGCACAAGTGAAACAACATGGACTATCCCAAGGAAGGAACAGAAATATGGTCCAGGAGGAGAGCGGCCCACTGGTAGGAAATGAAGGAAGGTGAAGCAGAGTCCTGAGGGGTTTTACAAGGCAGGAAAGTGGTTTTGAATTGAATTCAGCAATGGATAAGAAGGTGACAGGGGATGGGAGCAATGTGATCCTATTTCTTAGAATGAGAAACAATCCCGCCGTGAAAGTCTGTATCCGCTAAAGTTATGAGAGAAGGGATTATTTTTTTTTTGTCTTTTTAAAATAAAAAAGGGATTTGCAATTGCTGAGGTGTAAAGTCCGGTCTCGGTATGGATGAATGGCTGTATTGCTTCTAAGACAGTGACAGACCTGACGGCAAGGAGGCGCAGCCAGGCCAGGAAAGCTTGGGCTCATTACGAACATACCTTCGGAGACCATCAAACACAGCTGGGCATCATGCAACTCCCAGGGGAAATCGTCCCGCTGCCTCCCATCTGGAGATGAAACAGAGCAGGGAAAGAGGGGTAAGAGAGGTACAGGAATTAAGGTAAGAAGCCTCTCAAAATCAGTTAATGGCAGAGCTAGGGCTAGGTCCTTGTCTCAGGCTCTTGCTCAGCACACTGTCTACCAGCGCAGGCAGCCCTCACGGTGCTGTGGTGACCCCAGGACATCCTCCAAGACTTGCTGAAGGAAAATGACCAGGAATATACAGAGAGAGGGCGACTCTGAATTGTCCTGGTGCATTTTAGCTCCCATTTTCTTGCTGACTAAAGGACTGCGTTGCCCTCCAGCCGCTTCTGGTTGTACTTCAGATGTCTGCCACATCCATCCTGTGGGCAGAGGGAGACAACAGCAGTGCAGAAAATTTACGTCCTGGAGCAGAAAGAGAGGAAGACAGGACATAAATGCCCAGAGGGTAGAAAGTACTTTACGAAGGGATATACTACGTACCACAAACTAGCAAATAAGTAGCCGCTAGCAAAGAAAAAGGCAGAAAGGAGACTTTTTCTGCTTGTCTAAAGACAGACCTAGAGTAAAGGCAAGGATGCCCGTGACTCCTGGGTTCTGCAACTACCCTCAGCTGATTTCTTGCTAACTTTGTCCTGATTCAGCATTAACAGTTGTTGCCAGCTCCCATAAATGTATCATCTCCCGTATGAGACATGGCACTCGAAGCCCAGCTCCAGCCCTATTACCCAATAAGCAAAAAAATATGTGTTGTCGTAAGGTTTTATCACAGCTGGTCTCAACCAGGATGCTCAGCAAAAAAACCGCAAGCCGGTTGGTGCAACACTGTCTCTCTTAGCATGCAGAAGGCAAACGACTGCAGGAATGTTTTATGTTTCTGTTCCATCCCTGAAGTTTCCTGTTGTTTAGAAACCTCCTGGATACAAGAGAGAGATGAATGATTGATATGCCAGCCTTGGGAAGGAAAAGCAGGGCAAGATTAGAGAAAGGGAAGGGACCTTTGTCTGGAGAAAACTGTATAAAAAAAGCAGGACATTCGGTTCCCAAGGAGCCATACACAATAAAGAGAAATCAGACTACCGTGGTCGGTGTGGTTTATAAACTGCTAATCGCGGGTGATTCAGCGCATACCTCTGGCTTCGCTGTGTGCCAGGCTGCGCGGCGGCACGTGGGGAGCTGCCCTCCAGCGCAGGCAGTGCTGGGGGGCACACGCCACCCCCCCCCAAAACACCGGTCCCACCGCGCCAGCCCCGCGGCCGGGCTGACGCTGAGGAGCTGGGTACAGGTGGATTGCGCGTCTGCAGCGGTGGTCCGGGTGTGCAGCTGGGACTGCATCCCCGGGCTAAGGCACCATGGGCACCCATGGAGGCAGGGGGGTGCAGGCAGGGGCCCGAACACACAGGCCGTCTCTGCTGATCCCCGTGCCTCAGCTGCAGGGATCTCAGTAGGGTTACTGCAAGTGCCATGCACAGTCTCCAAAGCGCCCATATTCATCAGTGGGGCCTTGCCAGTCATCTTTCATCAGTGCGCCAAGCCCTCGGAGGCTGCTCTCCCACCCAGGCCCCCCCTTCCAGTGGGGGGGAGAAGGACAGGCCCCGTGTGTCAAGCTCATGAGAAAAACAGCAACCCAACCATGGAAAAAAAAAAAAAAAATCAGACGCAGAGTTGGTCTGCAAAAGAACATTTCAACTGAAAGAACCCTCCAGCAGGTGCATCCCCCTAAGGCAATACCACTGTGCCCTCACCAGGGTCTCTGGGGTTAGGACACGGGAGCTGAGGAATTCATCTGCCTTGTCCTGTGATGAATCTCATTTATGGTTTGATTAGCCCCATCGGCTGGGCCAGAGCACGCCTGCACGATTGCCATGTGTGGCATGACACCTACTTCTCTAAAGATTCTATATATGGCTCACCAGCGGCCACTTCCCCCTCAGCTGCACAGGCTGAAGGCAGGCGGAAAGTTGCAAAAAAACACTTGCTCACTCTTCTGCGTAATTATATCCACGCTGTTCTTAGAAAGTAGAGAGTCACACTCCAAAACTCTGCGGCACATAAAGACGTACCTGTGGCGCTCGTGTCTTCCCACTATCACACCTTTGAAATTCCAGAGCAGCCGCAGGGGCAGCGGCTAGACCGTAGGAAGCAGAAAGGGGACCCACTGAGCTGCACGGGGGTCACCCGCCTCTGCCTTTGTCCTGGAAGGCCAAAACGAAAATCAGTCAGACTTGAGATATCCATGGATGATGGTTGTAGCTGGAGAATGACTGAAAGGTGCTGTTTGCCCGGAGATAGAAGCGGAGAATGGATCTTTCAGCCCACTGGCAAAGCCAAACAGGAGAGGAGCACAAGGGGGAAGGACTGCCTGAAGTGGACCCGAAACATGTGTCAGTTTTGGGTTGGGGTGTTTGGGTTTTTTTGCAAAACTGAAACGTTGGAGGAGGAATCTTTGAGTTGAAGGCTGTATTTATGAAGCTTTCTTCATAAGCTTTTAATGTCATTCTCAAGCAGTTTCGATAAAATTGAAGTAAATCTGAAACAAATATTGGTTTTGAATAATGGTATTGAAAGGCTATCTTTAAAATGTCAACATTAAGTGTTTCAATGTTTTCAGACTTGTTTTAACTACAATAATTCATTTCCTTTTACAGCAATTTTGCATTTATCCTAAATACGTGTTCACCAGTGGAAAAAAAAATGTGGCTGAAAATTATTACCCTGCATTATTTACCAGTACAAATTTTTGCATGAAAAAAATCTTACCAAAAATAATGTCATCTGGTAAATGATTTGATTGGATGCTGCTTATAAGGATGGACAGGAGTCAGAAAGTACCGTGACATCCCTAAGTCCAACAGTTGGCAAGAGTGAATGGAAACCTCTTCCTATAATAGGATGGAAGATGTTTTAGATTTGCGTTGGCCTCCAAGTCCATAAGTAAGATAAGGAGCCCCCTTGACAGCACAAAACCAGGGTAGTCAGTAGCCAGTTTAAAAAATAACAATTGTTGGTCAAGAGTTTTCAACAATTTGCCTGACTTTTACACTAGCTATTTATTTTCCTTCTCAATTGAAAATATGGAAGAGCAACGTGGATAATGAGTGTTTGACTTAGTAACTCTGAGAACTGCCTTGGAGTATGTTTGGTTATATAAAACAAGCACCTGCATCCATTGTGAAAGAGTCTTTAATCAAATCGTTTGTTTCCAATTTGGCTTTTTTTTTTCTGCAGTGCTGGTGCCCCTTGTCACTCTGCGTTGGCTCATGGTACCACCTTTTGCCCCGCCATGAGAGCGCATCTCCTCCAGGCTGGAGGAAGCAGCCAGAAATGCCGGCAGCCGGCCTGAACACCTAACCACCCTCCAGCAACTTCATCTGCAAGCTCTCCAAGAGCCTGACCACAGGGACCCGGTGTCCACAGAGTGGGATGCAGCGGGACCCACAAGCGCAGCATCTCTGCTCTTCAGTCTGAGGTCTGACACACTCATCACCTCCCCGGCCAGGGTGGGGGTTGACCCTATGCATCCCCCCCCTGCAGCCAGGGTTTCCCCTCGCCTTCCAGCAAGGCCTCCCACGCAGCAGCGAGAGGAGGCCATGGGTGCTCATCTGCGGCCCCAGGAAGGACAAGCCAGGACCAGCCGCTTCTCC
The DNA here is from genome assembly GCF_963924245.1 of Chroicocephalus ridibundus. Lineage (NCBI taxonomy): Eukaryota > Metazoa > Chordata > Aves > Charadriiformes > Laridae > Chroicocephalus > Chroicocephalus ridibundus. Next base: position 19,378,598 of record NC_086286.1, read on the forward strand.
TGATGAAGATAAACGGGGCCGTGCAGATCAGCAGACGACTATCTGGGGTGTCCATCACGTGCCACTCGATTAGCTGTAACGAGCTCTGGATGAGCCTGCACGGAGGAGTTGTGCTGCTTAATTTGTTGGACTGGTCGGGCTTGAAGACGGCAGAGGAGGCAGCAGAAGCACGGCGGAGCATGCCTAGCAAATCTGCGGAGATAGCGGCTGGTAATTAACTCTGTGTGTTTATTTGGAAGGGGGGCCATGCAGAGGAAGGGTTTTAGCCCCTGCCATCCTGCGCCTTCAGTTTCCCGCCTCATCCTCACAAAGCGACTTTTCAGACATGTTTCTAAAGCAGCTGCCATCATTTCTGCATTTCCATTTAAATCCTGCCCCCCACTTTTTGGTGCACGGTTTGACTCTGACTCGTTTCCCCACTTTGAGGTTGCCGTACGCTCAGCGGAGATTTCCATCCTGCCCCCGCGGCACAGCAGTCCAGTCGGCACGGCAGTCCTGAGATATTTTCTGAAGCAACTCTGGGTTGCAGCACTAAACCGCAAACCATCTCAAACATGCCCAGAGCAGACCAGCATGCTGCGGGGATATGCCGAGAATTAGATCCCAGAGAAATTCCAGCACACAGATACACAGGAGAGAGCAAATAAGTCCAACCGCATCTGGCATGTGGACAGCACAGGCGAGCTTATCTCTTGCATTTTATAATGAGAAGGTGATGGGCCAGATCTCCAAAGGCATTTAGGTGCTTCGACATTTAACCTTCCACTGATTCCAGTGGGAGGCCCACAAGGAAATTAGGTGTCTAATTATGCTTGGAGGTCTGGCCCTAGAGCTCTGCTTTCCCACATTGTTTATTTCTGCGTCGTTTATTGCTGCCCATGAAGACAGTAGACACCATCTTCTCTGCCGCTGGGCCATCTAGGTAGCATGAGTTAGTGCTGTGAGACCCTGATCCCAGTCTTTCAACCCACCTTCAGCTCAAAGCTGTCTGTGCATGGCCATGTTTTCTTCCTGTCCATAGACCCCATTGGAACTGCTTCATCACATTTTTGGTGCACACACGGTGTGGGCATGGGAGGGAAGAATGGGGACAACAAGACAAGAGATGACAGCTCAGCAAAGGGCTCAGTAGAAAGTGTTGGGCTTCAGCATGAGCTTCACCCAGGGACAGAAGCTGCAAACGCCAGAGAAGAAGTCTGAGACATGTCGCGCTCACACCCCTTCTTTGCAAGGCATCTTTGGCAATGTTGATGGCAGAAGGTGTGCGGCAACAACTGTGAGCAATTGGGACAGTCAGCCCAGAGCCCCCATATTCTGAAGAGAGGCAGGAGGTGGAAAATCTCCCCAAGCAGCTGGAAAAGGCATACGGACATGAGGAGATGCCAAAAGGCATCTTCTACCCCTGGTTGCTTTCACTGAAGAACCACGTATGGACTCTACCCAAAGTCCTTCCACGACCCCACAAAACCTGTGCTAAGGGAAGTGCAGATATCTCCTCTCCCTCTTTAGTACCACCATCCTTTCCCAGTTACAACCCGTGTAACGTGAGCACTCTTCCATTGGTTAACCATTCCTGGTTAACATGGATGGTGATCTGGTAGCCTTCTTGACTTGTACAAATGCATTGTCACCGCTCTACCTGTACGTATGGCCATCGTGCGATTCCCTTGTGCCTCTACCACCTGTCCTGGCCTTGGTGGGTGGTGAACCTCCTAGGCCGAGCATGGCTGGCACAAGAGGAGAGGGGTTGTCCCCAGGGGGATGATGACCACCCCTCCAATCTCTTCATTTCAGAGCCCAAGTCAGGCAAAAAAGACTGCCTTATTGCAGGGGTGTAGCTAAGTCCCCCCGCGCCCCACAGGAATCGGCCTCAAATTGTTGCCAAATTCTTCACGGCTACTTTGAAATGAGCAAAATCTGGCAACAAATTTCGACTGCGTGCCCGGTGTGGTGTGGGGGCATTTGTGATTTCAGAGAGAGAGTCGGACGAGGGGACAGGCTTATCTGAAAATGGTCTAAGTATTTCCTACGGCAGAGTTTGTAGCTGAGGCCTGTTTCTGATCACGTCATCGGTCCCTACAGTTGGATGCTTTCCTGGTTCCAGCAGTGGCCGAGTGTTCAAGTCTACCAAAAGAGAAAAAAAAAAAAAGAAAAGAAAAAAAAAGAGAACATTAGAGAATAAATTCACTCCTTGTGAAATAGAGGTCAGTAGAGTTACGCCAGGGAGGAATTTGGACTGAGATACCCGGACTTTGATACTATATTTTAAATAGTAAAAATATTTTCAGTGGACGGGGAACTGTAAGAGGTTTATAAATGCAAAAGAGAAGAAAAAAAAAACGGTGCTGCTCCCCCGCAGCCTCCTAAAAATAGCAAATTACACACCTAATAAATGTATCAGCAGCCCATGAAATTGACAGCCTGAAATTGAAGAACAGACCCGTTTTGTTTGGAGAAATAGTCTTTAAGAGTGTGGAGGTGAATTAGAAAAATAGCAACTGACATTAAGAGTGTAAGATTAATTCGACCGAGCTTTAATTGAGACAGCCTGAATGAGCCAGAAAAAAGAGAAAAAGGGAGAGGGAGAGGATCCCAGCTCTGTCTGGCTCCATAGAAACTCCACCTACCATGTCCTTTCAGCTGGAGCTCGAGTTACAGCATTACATCATCCCAAAAACGTCCCTTTGGCTGATAATTCCCTGGGAGCCGGGCACCGATGCTGCGCGCGGGGTTACAGATGCGGCCGCCGGGTGCAAATTCACCCTTTTGGGACTATCGGTTGGGGGAACGGGCCGAGGGCCGCCCTCGGACAACCTTCAAAACCCCTTCCCAGGCCAGAGACTGGGGACCGCTGGGGCCACCAGCTCTTTGGGACCGTGTCCCCACCATCCCGTCCTCGCACCCCACGGGGCCGCCGCGTTGCCGCCCCGGCTGTAGCTTTTCCTCACAGCTGGAGGAGCTGGGACTCGCTGGAGCTGGCTGGACAGGGGGTGGGGAGGCGGGGGGGGAAGGCGTTATTTATATTTCAGAACAGATCCGCGTACTCGACAAACCCTGAAATCCCGAAGCCTGTAAAAGCATTAAGCAGGCCATCCTGACCGTCAGCCTCGCTCGGGTTTCCTGGCTTAAACAAGAAAGTCCTTCTCGTAAGCAAGGAATAAGCTCTTGCACAGGCAATATTTCAAAAGCCTTGCTACTACTGAGTAAATAAATGTGCGTAGCAGATACAATAAACATTTTCTTCTGTTCTGAAATCAGATCTGCAGATCCCAAATCCCCCTGTGCTGTGCAGACTGTAATTACAGGATATGTTAAATTTTCTTTATAGTCAGCCCTGATGGTTGTTAAGTGACCGCACCGCCCAGTACAGCACCCCTCTCTGGTCTGCTACCATTCGTAATGAAAACCAGATGTTTGTTTAAAGTTAATAATCAATACAGCACTCATCCCGAGTCAAGTAGGGCTAAACATTTGCTTAGAGAAGCCATGTCAGAGCCGCGATAAGCAGGGGCTTGGTGCAGCACGCTGCTTCGGACCCCGCTGGGGAGTGAGATAAACCATTCAAATTCCAGAGAGCGAATGCTGGGGACGGGGTCGGGGGGGGGGAGGGTGGGGGGGTTGGCCTGAGTCACTGCAAGTAACCAAAGCAACTAAAAGAAATGGAGCTCCGGCTCCATCCAGAGTGACCCGGATCCCTGATGGGTGCCACAGCCCTGCTCCCAGCCCGCTGCGTGCTCCCAGCAGGGCCAGAGTCCTGCATTGCGCTGGCTTCTCTTTGGTAAGCAGATCTGGATTGAATGAGAATATACGCAAATGGAAGCACACAATGCAGTTGGAAGCCACGGTGCTGATAGGTGATGAGTAGAGGCAGCGGGAGCTGGCAGAGAATAGGGTACCCAGCATCTCATCGCAGTCGACTGAGGCCACGGCTGAAGTTCTCTGAGCTTTTTAAATCCCAGGTAAATTGAATAATTTACTGCTGGGTTGGACAATGAGATGGAGGAACTCCTAGGGATAACTTTTCACGTGGCCCACACTCCTCCTCACAGCTGGCAATATTCGAGCCTCCGTCTCCGCAAATGGATGCTGAGGAAGAGCGTTGGGAATGCTGGTGGGAACTCCAGGTGGAGGGAACTCCAGCTGACCTGCCCTGCCCGCATCTTTCCTAACTGGGTCAGAGCTGTCCCAGTCCAAACACGATTTGAAAATTAATAACGGGAGAGTGATTTGCTGTTGCTCCAGTACTCTGCTCATTGTTTGCAAACAGATGGATGGTCAAATCCTTCAAGTTTCCTGTGCTGCAGGTATAAATATTTCAAAGTGGACCGAGTTTTTTTTTTCACTCTTTGCTGTTCAGTGGTCTCCTTGTCAAATGACTCAACCACCCAGCCCAGGAGCTGAAACAGCGCAGTGTGACTCAGCTGCCCATCCTGCACCCTCCCCTTTCCCCCCTCCACTCCCAACCCTCGCTCGGAAGGGCTAGACACCATCACATAAGCTTAGCTGGAATACCCACCACACCTTACTTCTGTATAGCAGTACCATGATGAATACCAAGTGAATTTGAGAGAGTCCTGAGACCTAGTGTTTTGCCTGATGGTGGAAAGAAAAAAAATTTCTTGATTTAGCCTGTTCTTTTCTAACACTATTTAGCAGCAGAAGCCAAATGCTCGCCTACAGCCTAACCCGGTGACAGCAGTCACTGCTCAAATATTCTGGCGTAAAAGAGACTGAAGTTCTAAATTCTAGGCTTTCCCTAGGAAAACTAACAAGTAAAATGACAAGAAGGAATGATGAGGAAATGTATATGACTCACAGAATCATAGAAATTTTGGTTAGAAGGGACCTCTAGAGGTCATCTAGTCCGACTTCCCGTTTGAAGCAGGACTATCACCAGCAGTGTTTCACTGAGGCTGTATTTCAGGGTATGATCTGTGAGTTTCCTCCATCCTCTTTTCTTTCTCTCTTTTTTTTTCAATTTTGGCTTGCAACAGCCTTTTCAAAACCTTAAAATTTAGTTACATTTCATATCTACCCCCTTGGCTCATGTCAACTCACATGATTGGGCTGAACAGTTTCCATGAAAATATTTGTGTAAAGGAAGTGGGCAATCCCTAAGTTCTTTCAAGGCTTTTCTACCCTAAATAAAAGTCTTTTCTCCCTTAAGCAAGACACCTACTGAACTGAGGTGCCATCCCCACTGTCTCTGGCAATAGGATCGTGCAGCACCTGAGCTGAAATCCGAGGAAGGGCAGGAGGATTACAATTCATAAGATGCAGGGCGACCTACAGCAGCTTCACTTTTTATTGTGCAAGTACGGAAAGGGAGACACGGGAAATCAGAAACACTCACATGCCAGTTCTACTTCTGCGCTGTGCTGAGTTGTTAACTTCCCTTCTTCCTCAGAACAGAAATCCCCAAGTTAAAGTACTCATTTAGAGTTACCCAGAAAAGCTGAAGATAGATTTGGATCTTGTTGAAAGCCGCTGTTTTGTAACAAGCCAGAACCAACCCTCTTGGCTTAAAAAAAAAACACCCTCCATTCCACTTAAAACAGGTTCAGTAAATGATCTGTGACCAAAAACAAAACCAAGTACTAAAAGCTGGATAAAACCGCCTATCTCACCTCCAAATTAAATGAATCTGACCGGCACACCATGCACACCAAAGCATTCCTAGAGCTCCGCGGCTCATGAATGTATCAAAAAAGGCATTTATTAAAAAACAGTCCATTTGAAATCATACCAATGGTGAGCTTTTCCGAAGACGATTCATCTGCATTCCCACGTCATACCACGCCTATGGAGCTACAGTATCCTAATACGTTGCATCGTCTCTTCTTCCCCTATATGACCTGACTCCAGCACGAAAAAAAAGCAAAGCCTAGCTCTGGCTAGCGCTACAAGGAAAGAGATGGCCCCAGAAGCGGTTGCCATGGGTCTGTGTCCTCAGGACTAGTTTGCATGGCAGAGACCCCCCCACAGCAGGCATCTGTCCTGCTCCTGATCTCTGTGTTGGCTCGGAGGTCCCTCAGCAGAGCGGTGTTGGTCCGGAGAGGGCAGGGCTGGGACCACCGTCCCTCTCCTCGACCTTTCCCGGTAGCCGAGTTAGGTGGCCCAGCTGCTGCGCGGCCCCAGCTTTCACCACATGTTGTCTACAGATGCCTAAAAGCTGGGCTTCTTGATGCCTAATTCCCAAGCCTTGCCTCAAGCAGCCAAGTCAGCCACACCGTATAACGCTGTCAAAATAGCAGTCCGGTGTCAGCCTTTGTGCCCAAAAAAACACCTTTCCCTGGGACAAAAAGCCCCCAGTTTGGGTTTTCCTGCGACCTGCATGGCCACAGCGCTCCCATTGCTCTCAGGAAAAGACTGGATCCAGCAGCGTATTGTCATCTAAAATCTTCTCTCCCTGGAAGAGATACTGCTTTTTCTTCTTTTTTTTTTTTTTCTTCCCTTTTTCTTTCCCCCAGCTTTGTAAGGAATCCTGTTCCCCGGTCTCCGCTGTCTTGGCACCTTCCAAGCAAAATCTGACACTCAGGAATAGATCCTCTTTTTTTTCAAATAATAAATGGAAATACATTTTTGTTGCAGCCTTCCAATCCGCACAGGCGACACTGTCAAAATGCTCTGAACTTTTTTTGGAAGCAGCAGATGACTACAGCTGGTTAGCACAATTATAGCCGTTGTGTAATGCTTGGATCCTCTGTTGTTTCATTCATTCTATTCATCAAATTCTTCATTATGCTGTGCGGGAAGATCTGCCTGATGGTAAATTTACATTTTTTCCTATGTTGCTGTTATTTTTCATAGTTAAAGGGACACTGGCAAGTGACACATCACTTTTTTAATGTCGTTTCAAAAGTTGTTTACCCTGTAATTTACAGTATCCTCTTAGAAGCCAGAAGAATGGAGAGCTTGAGCAATTTGGCATTTCCTCACTCTTGTATATTGATTTTTTTTTTTTTCGCTGTGGGCTGGAGGAAGCTCAGACACTTTCTACTTAGAGTGGTTCACAGTGGACTTAAGCACAGAGACTACTGATTTTCACAGCACTCCCAGAGGTAGGTAAGTATTATCCGCAAACTATCCCTGTTTTACAGGCAGGAGGCAAGCAGCCCTTGCAAAGACAGGGCCAGAGCTGTGCCGAGTCCTGTACGGAACCATCTCTGTCCCAAACAGGGGATTTGGGGAGGAAAGAAGGACCTGCCCTAGAAACTCATCCTCCAAAGGGCTCGTCCACCCGGGAGCATGAGTGAGTTCTCCTTGTCCTGCCACCGCAGCCGCAGCCATCATGGTCCTCCTACCCTGGTGGGAGGAACAACCAGGCAGGCCCCAAAGATGCCCAGTCCTACCAAGAATGGGGTGGGGAAAAAGGGCTACAAAGCTGATCTCGCTCCCTTACGTCATCCATGATTGTAGCAAGGCAAGGTGCTGAAGTTTAATTCTTGCACACATCGGTTTTTTTATAGTACGCAATATCACCCACATCACATCAACGTGGGATCACAATAATAAAATAGCCGCTGACGCTGGTATTAATTTTTGATTCTGTGAAACCACCACTATATTTGCGCTTTCTCAATTTTTTTTTTCAAGGTAGAAAATCAAATCGTGTTCAGTTTTCAAAAAACAACTCTTCCTTTTTCTGTTCTCAAGATGTGATATTCGCGAGCTTTTGAAGAATATTGACTTTTTGTGTCTCAAGGTTTTCACTGGAAAAGTGAAGGAATGCGTGAAAAACAGTACATTTCTAAAAGGATTGTGATACTGTCGTAAAAAAAAAAAGAAGAATAAAATAATGGGATGACACTGGAGGAAGAAAAAGGGAAGAAATATAGTTTACAGATGTTGTTCCTTATTTTTCTTCCTCTTTTTGGTCTTTGTATATTAAAAATAAACAAGTGAACCAAAAATAAGATAGAAATGTTTGAGTTTTCGTAGCTCCCCTCTATGCAATTTTCTTTTATTGTTCCTTTTCTTTCCTTTCTCGCCATTGTTCCATCCATAGGACTGTATACTTAAAATCCATCCGAGTAATTAGGTTAGTGAGAACAGCAGAATTTCATTAGGCTGGAATAGAAAGTGGCTTCAACGAGCGCCAGCGTTTCCACATGACCCAGGGGGTGGGTAGAAGCACGGTGTCACCCAGCATCAGCCCTTGAGCATCGGGGGACCGATGAGCCTGAGCTGAACCCTCCAGACCCCAGATACACCTTGCTGTGCTGCATGAAGCAGCCGTCCTGCACAGTGACAAGTAGTCGCCAGCAGCGTTCCCGGGTTCCACTGCAATAAAGATTATTTACGCACCGTGACTGCTAAGTGCTACTAAACACAAAAACAAATGACACTATAGTCTCAGACCACTAAATTTGTCTCTCTGCTGCACATATCCCTTGCTTTCCCTTTGGCTGCCTTTTTGCTAGCTGTAAATTGCATAATTCATTCTCTCGGTTGTTTTATAGTTTTGTGGTGAAATTCAGATTTATCATCATTAAATATTGTTATCGCTGTTTACATAATGACGCAAACTGTCTGAAATGTGTCTCAGACTCAACGCTGACATCTAACCTTAGGAGAAGATGGGACTCTCCAGACCAACCCAGATCCAGCCTACAAGCCAAGTAATTGTGCTGAAATCGGAGAAAACTATTGTAATCCTGGAAGCTGAGAGGGAGGGTCATTATGTGTTTAATTCTGCTTCTAAAAGGCAAAGGTGCAATGCACGGTTTGCCAAGGAACAGGCCATTTAGGGCTTTTAATTTTATCAGTTAGCAAGGATTATTTCTTTCCTTCGAAACACAAAGAAACTGAAGATGCTGTAGAAGATGGGACGGTGCCCAACAGGGGGGAAAAAAGACCCATTTCTCCTCTGCTTTCTGTTCTCTTCTCAGTCTCTGGTAGGGCTGCAAACTAGAAACCTTTCAATTTCGCGTGGTTATTTCATGACCTGGATGCTGGGTACCTGCTCTCTGTGGTCCAGGAGCTGCCATCCCCCCAATTCAAGACCTGAGAAAGCCACTGGTGGAGCCATGCGTTGGTAACCCCCAAAACGGAGACCACAATGCCCTCCCATGATGGGACGCTGGCTTGGTTTGTAGGTCAGGAGGCAAACGCTGCTCCCCCCAAAATTAACTCCACGTCTTGCCAGACCGGGGTGACCTGCAGGACATTTCGGTTAGCTCTGCTTAAGTCCCGTCAAGGATTAGCAGGTCTCAAGGAGAGCCACGAAGCACTGGGCTGTTGGTCTCTCAGGGCTGTCTCTGCTTTGGCTGGTTCATAATAATGTCATCATGAAAGATTAAGACCCTGCAGCTTGGCGAAGAGGAGCGATAGCGCCATAAATCCCTCTGCTGGGGCATTTCCTCCGGCTGGTTGTCTGCACGGCCATTTCAGGCTGCTCTGAAATTAATTTCAACATTCTTGTAGGCACTTATCTCCCCAAAGTGAGATTTCCTGGGAATCGTCGGGGAAGGAATGAAGACAGAAGAAATACGGCTAAACCCTGGCACTTAAGACCTGAGCCCCCTCTCCTTAATGCTCTTGGTGTAAATCAGGAGGAATTCCACTTTCATCAAGGGAATTATGCCGGTGATATACTGTCAGTGAGAGGAGGCTCAGGTGTGAGTCCTTTTAGTTGGGTTTCCTTTATTCGCTTTTACAAAAGGAGACCCCGCAGATGATAGCTGTGCTCCACTTTTGGGTACCGAAGGTCTCAGGGCAGAGAGGCAGGAGAAGCAGCATGATCGCCCGCATACTTAGACTTTACATGTTTCAGCATCAAGGCTTAGTCACTTCAGAGGGAAATCACAGCCACAGTCGTACAAACTCAAAAATACTTGGAAATCACATGTTCTTTGCTGCAATTAACTGCAAATTGGACCTCCTTCCTATTCAAGGAAGTTATTTTTTTTTTCTTACCTTTGAACAAGTAAAATTCAATCCTGCAGCCTAAAAAAATATGCATCCAAAAAAATATCACGGTTTGCTGTATCTGTTAAGGAATAAGTGATGGGGGCGGAAGGTGGGGGAGGGAACAGCGCAGGGCAACAGACGCAGTACAAAATGCCATCGTGGAGAAAGCCATCTCCCGGTGAATACAACCAGCTGGGTGTCTGGATGCTTTGTAAAATTTTATTGTGAAATGCACAGATGATGAGCACAGCTGCAAAACATCAGGAGTGTTTATCATGGTCTCCCAGAGCGTTCTGGGTGTGTTCCCCCTTTGACACTATTTATGTAGGCTTAACCTAAGCTGATTTCAATGGAGACATCAAAATTGTTTCAAGGTGCATCTTATTATACGCAGGAGAAGCTTGTGGCTGAAGGTTTCTCCCCCTTGTCTTATGTGGTGTTTATCAGCGTGCAAAGGACAACTGAATGAAGAAGTAGCTGATAGCATCTAACTAACTGCCTGCTGTTGCTGAAGCAAATAGAAGACGTTTCTGGCACTCTTACAAGTATTAAAAAGGGGATTAAGCAGATTTTTGGGATGGAATTCAGGCTGAAAAATCTGTAATCCAGCCTTCTGTGCCTAAACATTACAATCGCCTTCATGCAATGGGCCTGAGTCTTCCCAGCGTTACTTATTTTACCTGAATTCAAGTCCCTTCCAGCAACACACCGATGCGATGGGAGAATTGCACGGCCAAAAATGACTTTCCCTGTGTGGTGTGCTTCACCTGCTTGTGGTCCCAAAGGTTTGTACATGGTCAGCTTCATCCCATAACATACGATCATGCTCCAATTCAGGCAGACTGTTCACAGGCATAAATGGTATCATGACCGCGGCACAATCCTGTTATACTGTAGAGGAGGAGACAACGTAAGATAAGAGCCTGTTCCCAGTTTCCTCAGATACCTTGCTGTAAAAAAACCCTAAAAACTAACAATTATTATTAAAAAAAAAAATAATAAAAAGAAAGGTTTTCTGTGTGTTTTATACTTCCTGATTTTGGCAGGCAGTGAAAGCAGCGAAATACTCCTAAGGAAGCTGGTTTTGTAAGTTCCGGCCGGTGATGGGGGGAGAGAAGGGGAGCGAGAATAGATACTGACAGCTACCTGCCCAAAGACAGCTTTTTACATTAAGAATTCAAGAAATAACTTAGGAAATAATGTTGTTGTAAAATGAAATTACACAATTATTAAAAAGCTAAAAAACTTTGTTATAATTGAGCTACATTTCTGGAGGGGGGGGGAGGGAAGGTAATTAAACCATGGTATTAATCTTAAGGGCACACTAAGACCTTCTGACAGCTTTACTTAGTCTTCATTAAGCATTTTCAAACAGTTCATTGCAAACAGCGTCTGATATAACGGTGAAATCCCCGTGGCGCTGTCACAGACGTAGTGTCAGATTTTAAAAGTGAAGGAGTACTGGGAGAGACACTGTTTGTAATCGCTAACCCAGGTCTCAAAGCTCTTCGGATTGAGCTGTTTACATTGTACTTAGGCGAATTTTTTTTCTCCCCTCTGAGATTCCCAAATTGCTTAACAAAAGTCATGACACCCATTTTTTCACATCAGGGGCTGAAACGCAGAATACGGAAAGATTAGCTAAAAACAGTTTGTTACAAAGCTGGGATTAGAAACCAGATCTTCTAAACGCAATCTCCTACCTAATCAGCAGAGATGACGGCTTCCCGGACCTAAAAAAAAAAAAAATGAAGCTTCCTCCCCGTTCTTCCAGGGTTGCGCAGAGAAGGAATTTCGGTTCTTCTGGTCCCGAGAATGGCCTCTTCTGAAGCAAAAAGCCATATTCCCTTCGAAACATCTCAGCTCAGCTCGTCACCATTGCCACCACAGGCATCGTTACTGGCCAGCCCTTTGCAAGGCAGGTGCTAGAGCCGGCCTATGTGCAACGTCCTTTGATGGCAATAGGCTGGAGGTCAGATCTTCGTGTCTCCTCGCTGTCTGCTTGCAGTGGTACTGCTGATCACAGCACACTAAAGAGCTAAAGGCTGTCCCTGGTTTTGCTTCAAAACCTCTTACGAGAAGGTTGTAAAAGTTTGAGTGCAAAAGGCACATTTCTGTCCCGGCATAATTAATATTTTATATTTCTGTCTTTGCAAAGTTGTTTTTACAAAGCCAGATATTGGCTGGACCCCAACAGCTCTTATCCCAAATCAAATTTTGCATTTATTTGCACTTCTGTCAGTGGAAAGGAGGAGGTTTTATTAATAGTAGTACTAACGTTCGTATCTGGAATTCACTCCTGGATTGAGAAACTCCTGTGCCAGCATTCAGCCAGGAGTGAACTTTATGATCGTGTTATCAACTCTGAAAGCAGGAGATTAAGCAACAGCCGCTGAAGTGGTAACAGATTTTTAACTCTATCAGGATCAGTTGCCCACTCCTCTGTATTGTTTCCCTGCAATATCAATCTCTCACATTTGAAGGCTTTCCCAATGAAGGAGAACCACCGCATAGCGTTATTTGTAAAACAGCTCTGTCCTGAAACACGATAGTGCATGAACTCGACCTGATAATTTATGAACTCACAGCTAAGCAAGAAACAGTTCCCCCCGTAGCCCAGGGAAAATGTAGTGTAACATGCTAAATCTCTTTTTCAAATATAAAATCATATTGCCATTCAGGTTTGTGGCTTTCTTAAATGTGGTTGTGCTCGGAGAAGTGACTATAAAAATGACACGCTTTTACTCAATGGATCCGCTGTCTTCTGCAGGAAATTTGAGTCAGATATGTTTCATTTACTGACAAAAATAATACCTTGTTTTTGTATTTTCTACTCTGCTAGCAGCATAGAAACTATACGGCCCTGGGAAAAGTAGCCAGCCCTCCTCTGGTTCACGCACCATCAACGGTACTGGTAATTAGTTTTAACCACGGAGTTTTGATTGCCTGTGCAAAGAGATTATGTTGACTTTCATATCCAGGGCTGGATCTACTGAGCTACCGGCTAGAAAAACTGGGCCACTTTTTCTGCTGATACGCAGCTGGAAATCTGACCCGTCCCCTTCTTGCCGCCTGCCCTCCTTGAGCACGGCCCTCTGCTCGCTGGCGATGGCCCCTCACAGCAGGCTTGGACCTGGCACATGTCCCTGCCTGAGAGGATGAATTATGCCCTGGGACCGGACTCTCTGGCTGGGTGAGAAAATGCTGTGCTTGGGAGCTCGGGTAGACAAGGGGGTACAGGCTCCTGGCTCAACCCAGCCGCAAAATAAAATACGTGCCCGTGAACCACTGGGACATCCAGCTGGTAGATCATCTAGGTGGCAAATGCTGGGGTAAAACAAGTCCCCCTGCACAAAATGATGATCGGTCTCATTTATAACGAGCTGTGCAACAATACGGGCATGTAACCGGTACTAAGCGGGGCCGGATAACCCCCCTGCGCCATGCCACCCCTCCCATTGACGCAGTCTTGCCGTCACCTCCCCAGCCACCAGCGCTCTCTCTCCCACATCTGCCGCGCATTCGGCTATTTTTGGAAGGATTTAGCCGACAGGTGGACTGCACCACCAGGGCGCTTCATCTGGTCCTGGGTCCCTTTGTTTACAGTGCCAAAGCAACTCAAAATGAAATTAATCCCTTCAAACAGTTTCCAGATTACACGATCTTCGAGCTGCAAATGAAAGCCACGCTGTCACCCAACAATCCAGCTGTTTGCTTCCAGCACTGGAAATAACCGTGCTGGAAGCAGACAAGAAAGCTTTCAAGTCAGCCTGTTGTTCACCGCGAGAGATGATGAAGCTGCAGTTGCCTCACATTTTCCAGCGAAAGCGAAGCAGGAGGCTCCCATCCTGATGGCCCAAGTTACAGGAAGGGCAGTTCTGCACGGAAAATTCACATTTGCTGCAAGCAAATACGTTCTACACGTGGCATTTTGCGCGGAGAACGTGGCGAGCTGACGCTGCAAAGCTGAATGTCAGTACCCCTCCCGTCAGGTCGAGGGATGGTATCAACGTTTGCCAAACCCCTTTGCCGACCATAAGAGCTTTTTGCAATTTCGGTGTCAGGTGTGAGTACGTCTGTGTGGATCCACTCTCATAGGCTGTGATCAAGGACTAAATTCAGATCCCTCTACAAAACGTTCAATCTGTAACCGAATTTTTCCCGTTCTGGTGATTTCATGCAGTGTTTGACATTAAAAACAGCTGTCTTAGGTAGCTAATTCCACTTGTCCCCAATATTTCATTATGACAAATGGGATGTGTTTCCATCACTTATCATAAGATCAACACTGAAGCCAAGCAAGTGCTGGCTTATTTATTGTCAGACAGGGGATGGATGGTCTTAAGTGCCTCCCTTAATAGGGATGATTCCTTAACAAAGACTCTACTCACAGGTTGAAGTGTCCATCTTCAGGTTTTGTCCATCCATCCATCCACCAAGTTTTGTTGATCAACCTCATCACGGTCACATGCAAAACTAGTTTGTTCTGGCCGACCCAAATACAGCAGTAAAACAATGACAATTTTTAAATTTTTTTCTCACTTGTTAGCAGTCATTCATGCAGTTTCCCTCCCTTGATCTGAAAGCGCCAAGTGTGACGGTGTGGCCCTTCCTCCTTCTTGTTGTGTGGGGTTTACACCACCAGCACGGCTTGTCCTCACTTACCCACTGTATTTGCAGGGAGAAAGAGGGCTGAGCAGGGGCAAACACACACAAAAACGCTGCTTTTGTGCCTGAGGGGCCAGGGCCAGGCGAGACCGGTGGAGCCGAGATTGCCTGTGGGTCCCCATCCGCCTCTCCTACCCCTGCATCCCCTTATCCCAAGACTAGCTCTGAGACGGCCTCATACAGCCCCGTACTGCAATATTTTATTTCGGACACGCTCGAGGAAGAGACTTCCCTTACAAAGGGCTTCCCCAATATTTGCTGTAATAATTAGCAGGCACGGGGCCCGCGCTGGCCAAAGGCGAGTTTGCATGAGCGGCGCTGCCGCCATCGCCCCGATAAGCCCCGACCTGGTGTTGTTTGTACTTCTCAGTCACCTTTATTTGTTTAAGAGGCCAGACAAGGCAAACACTTGTGATGCCTTGTTTATTCTGCGGCTTTCACTGGGGCATATTAAACTCATCATTACTTCATATAAGCTGGAGATAGGCATTTTTTCGCTGGCAAGTGTTGACAGTAAGTAACAGACACTCTGCCACAAGGTAACATGTTTATATACTGGTGCGAATGCCTGGTGGATTTTATCCCTGTAAAACTATCACAGATAAAGAAGCTACTATCAGATAAGTGACTATAATAAATGGCCACAATTAGTGCTCTGCTGATGAGACTACTCGGTGGTCCCTCTGCTCTGTTTTGGACAAACCCCAGGCTCCGCTTGCTTAGTATAAATGGAGACAAGGACCATTTAAAATAACATCAGCCTCTCCTGATTTCTGGGGGCGTTTTACCAAAATACCACCGTTAACTGAATTGAAATCTCCCTGCATTTATCTTCAGAGGACATACAAATTGGGAAAATTAAATCAAACGTAAAGATGTCTGTTTGTGGTGTGTCTAGCCACATACTATGGCTACTTGCAGGTTTCCCTCATTTTAAAGATTTTAGGTTTAACTGTGGCTTTTGGTCCCAGTTGGCATTAGCACTCACCAGCCTTTCGTTTCGATGGCACCAGAAACAACAGCAAGAGTCACGGATTTGGGGAGACACTGGCGTGAAGCTGGCCATGCCCCACTGTAGGTGCCCGCACCCCGATGCCTGCCACCAGCAGCAAGGGATGCCCGGGACCCAGCGCTCCCACCCTCATCCCAAAGCCTGGGTGACCGCAGTGCCTCCCTCCTTGCCCTGAGTGCTCCCGGGAGCTTGCTGAAGGAGGATGAGGACCGCAACTAAGGCAGTGCCACTGTGGTGCAAAGTTGGGGGTGGCAGAGGTGGTGGTGGGTGCAGCGCCCCTGGGGACAGCTGCTCTCCACTCTCAGCCTGGCCCCAAACCTTCACAGCAGTCCAGAGGGCCTGATATGTCTCCAGGCATCTGCCTATATTCTGCATATATTTATATTTGTTTTGCACTCATTGCCCCTCCGAAGTCAATGGATTGACTCCCAACAAGAGGCATGTCTCCAGATGAAATCCTTTCCACTAAACAATCAAACCTCTCCCCAAAACACCCACCCATCACATACAAGATACCACGACCACCACCCCCATCTTTGCCAGCCAGAGAACTGGAGCATTGCAATGAAAGAGGCAGTGCCAACCCTGGGGCTGCACAGAGCCAAGCCCTACCAGAGCAGAGCTCCACGTCCCCCTGGTACCCCACCGGTAAACATGATGACACCCAAGTCATGCTTGTGGGCTGCAGCAGCAAGGGGCTGTTGTATCAGCTGCAGCCTAATCCCTTTTCTCTTCGTTAACAGCCCTTGTTTGTAAAGTAAACTCATGTCGCTTCATGAAGTGATCTTACAGTCCCTGTTCTACAGGCATCTCTCTTGACATCCAGCCGGATCTCCTTACAGCCAGGAGTCAGAAATGAGAGCCTATACTTTAAGCACTTTTGCTGAAAATGTCTTTAAAAGACATTTATACTCCTGCACAGCCTTGTCATTTATAGAATGACATGTATTTACAATGGACTGCTTTTACATATAAATATGTGTGTGTATATATATATGTACACACTCAAATACATATACATATGTATATATACATACGAATGTGCTGAAAGAGATTTCCGACATACTTTTACTCTCATTAAAATAACGATAATAGAAAAGCTCAAAAGGATTGGTTGTAAAACATGGGCTGTAATCCTCTTCAGTTATTTTTCATCTGTTAACTACACATTTTGTTTATATAGTGTCAAAATGGCACCATCCAGCAAGGCCGAAGATGTCTCCTGATGTATCTTCTACCCCCGCCTGACAGGCAGTGATTTTTTCAGAACCAGCTAGTGGAAAAAGCTCTTGTGTAAAAGCATTCTCCTACTGGGGTTTATACTTCTACTTTGATTTAATATTTCCTAATAACAGTTTCAGGGGAAATTTCGTTGAATGGTAGAGGAACCCCCACATACGCGCTCCACCCCAGGAATTAGGTGATTGTGCTCAGTAGGATTTATGGTGGTTCTTTGTATTCCCATTGACAGAATATCTCATAAACTTAGAAAAGTTATGCAGGCATCAGTGTGTTTACCTTTTCGTGAGCTTAAAGCTGATTTATTTGACCTTCTAAAAATAGGATAATACTTCTTGTTGAAAACACCATGGAATCCAGATTAAAGGAAGACTGTCAAGTAGTTCAAGCCCCATATCTGAGCTGCCTTTAACTATTATAATTTGAGAACAGTGTTTACTTAATTCAGCTGAAAATCAGTATAAGATGCCTGCCTATCTATACATATGGATGTATCAATTTATACGTGTTTTCATGTAGACCACATGGAGATCTTTGCATGTGTTAAGCCCTGGGGCGCTCCGGAGGAAGAGCGACTCCGGGGAGATAACACATTGTAATAAGTTTCTCCATTGTGAACACTGCTTTAAGACACTGCAAAACATCCACATGGGGCTTTGCACCAGAAAGGCAATGATAACTATTTCAGTGTAATTACACCGGTAAGAATTTCCTTAGAGAAAGCACGGCCTCAGAGCAGAGCAAGTCATTTTCCTTCCCACCCACCCCACCCCCCCCCGGGTAATTTGTCCACATAAGTCACCATTTGTTGGTTCGCATTTGTGAATGGGTTGTGTGCACGAGGCGGAAATCTTCTCTGCATTAGCTATTTACAACGATTTACAAATTTCGTTAAGTGCCCCTTGACCTGCCGAGCATTTGCACGCCGCCGCGTTGTGCGAGTCGTGTTGATGGCAGTTATGCCAAGCCCATTGCACTGCTCCTGGTCAGCAACGGTTACAATTAGCCGGTACAGTACAAATCACAAACATACAAATCCAGTTCCTCTGCCAGGAATTTCCAAGTAGCCCAGTTTAAAATCAACTTTTTTTTTAGTGTTCATGGCAACAGCAACTCACAAATTCAAAAAGCAAATGAATGGGAAAAATCAATAAGAAAAAACAATTAATTTCCCCCCCCCAGCCTGGCCCAGGGCTGGATTGCATACCAATAGACATGGAGAGTTAATAGACCCATTTATTTCGCAGTATCAATTTCAGCTGTGACAAATGAGCGACAGATACTTACATGAGACCCCCAAATCCGTTTGTCTGTGGCATCCAATCTCATTCCGTGTACACAGCGGTATTACCAGCCTGCAGGTAATTTAAATAAATCCTTTCAAGTGAAATGATCAATTCCATTGAAGTCTATTTTTGAAGACTACAAAGACTGGGGTCCATAAATGAATGCTATACCGAGGGAAGGGAAGCAGGGTTCCCTGGTAAGCGGAGATACAGGTAGCAACCCATGCTCAGTGAACACTTCCTCTAAAAGATCTTGAGGCAGCCTTGGCTGTCGGGTGCCTATGTGGAGTATTATCAAGGTTATGCGTTCACAACAGGAGTTTCGTACATGTACGGGTCATGCCAAGCCCTCCTGTTTCCATGGAGAAAGAAGATGGCTTCTGTGGTCAGAAGACAACCTCGCTCTTAAATGAGATTAGGGCAGAAAGCAAGGTTTACCTGGCCTGTTTGTGTCCTGCAGTATCTTCCTCAGCCACAAGACGGAAATGGTTTGACTTAATCATGGAAGTGCCGGCTATTTTCTACTCACTATTACTACTGGAATTATTAGTTCCACAGTTTCATAGGACTGATCAAGTATACAAATCCTTTCAAAAACATCGAAACTAGTGGAAAACTGGATATTTGTATGGAATCAAGCAGGACAGACATGCAAAATGTCAAGGCCAGGGGCGGTGAGAGAGTTTTTCAAATAATAGAATGAAAAAGTTTGATTTTTCACATCTCCTTTCCCTCTTCTCGTCATCCTACTTTTTTTTATCTGGTATATAAATATTTCTGAGTCAGCTTTCTGCAAAGCCATGTTTTAGTAAATTAAACAGCTATTAAATATAGCTCCAGAAATTAAAATAGCTATTGCGTTCCTCCAAAATACCTCCTTAAATCACAGTTCAGGAAAACATCATTCACCTTAATGGAGAACCACTGTAATGGAGCAAGAAGCAACTTGGAAGCAGGAGCAGGGAAGACGGGAAGACATGGTTCAAGTTCCCCCTCATATTTTCTTAGGAAGCAAAACTATCTTTACATAAGTAACTCACACAGTTCCAGCCAGCTTCACATAGTTTTAAACCGGACTTTGTTCAACCTCTCCTCTCTTCTCTTCTTTTTATATTAAAAAAAAAAAAGCCCTAGGAAAATGTGTGTTTGGCAAAGGTGCATACATATATCTTAAAACACATAGAGGACTATATTAATGCTGGTGGACGGATTAATTTACTCTTATGGGGGCTGAGAAAGGGTCCCTACACTCAGATCTGTTTCCTAGAGTTTATTGGCCCTCACTGCAACCTACTCAAGACTGCAGCCCGGTTTGAACCCTGGGCTGTTTCACAATACACCACAAAATGTAATGATATATCCTATTGCATGAGTACAATAGTGGCACTGTTTAATAGCTTGCCATACTTTCAGGCTTTAAGAAATGGTGGTCAAAGAGGTGAAAGAGAGGCATCCTTTTAATGCGTAAGCTTGGCTAACCAGAGGGAGTGAAGTGCCCGTTTCTCAGGACCAGCCTGGGTTAATGTGTTCTGTTGGCTTCGATTCTCGGCCTGGTTTTACACCAAGAAGTGTTTCAAGTCAGTCAAATGTTCCCAACAGATTGCAAATGTGACTGGGTTTAAACAACAAATATGTGTCTGCAATATTTGTTTGTGCCTCAGAAGCTTCCCACATTAAAAAAAAAAAAAAAAAAGAAAATTAAAAAGCCCCAAAACTGGCTTTCCCAGTCTGGTCCTTGGTGGTTGATTTATTAGCTTTCCTGTTTTCATCAACATGTTCAAGTTGCTAAAACCCATCCTGTTAAGCCTAGTGTGTCTGGCATTCATCCTCACCTCAGTACCATCTGCAATAACAAGCAACAGATCCCCCAGATCAACGGCTGCAACGCCTCCCCAGGAGTATCCTCCAGTGAAAGATAAATAAATAAATAAATAAATAAATAAATAAATAAATAAAAGGATGAGGAGGATGATCCCGCCTCCAGCACGGAGCAATCCCTCGGTCCTGTTTTCCTTGACAATCGCAATAAGTAATTGCATCGCCTGCACTTTCATTTTTCTAATGGGGAGGGTGAAGGGCTTTCAAGGGTCCTCTATTTTAATGAGCTTGCAACGTGGCAAGTAACAGAGGCTTTTCCTGTTCCTGCGGGAAGCATCTGTTCTCTTTAACTCTGCAATAGTGAAATTAAACTGTGAGGACTGGGTAAAACACTTAGAGAAGTGACTTGCAGACATTTGCCCTGGTGGTGTTCTGCGTGTTCAATGACATTTGCTTTCTACAGCTTCTTCTCCATTCACTTCTTCACCGCTCTTGGTGGAGGAACCACTTCACTGACAATAAAACGAGCGGAAGGGGCAGTTTTCATTAGTATGCCTGCAAACGGGCATCTTAAGTAAAATTAACCCCATAACATTCACATCCGAAAATTTTCTCAGAGCTTTTTTAAGAGGACCAAAACCCGACCTGGAGTGATGTCTTCAAGAACGACCGCTGGAGGCTGCCTGGGGGTGAGCATAAAAGCAGGGCACGTGTGTTTAACGCCCCATCCCTCATGCCCTCCTGCCTCTACCTTCTCCTAAGACTTGCCATGCCTGATGGTATTCACGTACCTGGTGACCCTGCATGGATTTCTGACATAAATCAGTTGTCCCCCTCCTTGAGTTTTGTTATCTTTTAGTGCCCAACACGCCCTTGGAAAGGCATTGTCCAACTCATCTTCCCCTTTTGTCAGCCTTGACGTTGGCTCCCGTTAGTTCCATTTGATGGCCGCTTGGTTGTGCACAGGAACGTGTCTGTCCTTTCACATTTCTGTTTGGAAGAGGCAGCACTAAAGGGCAGTTCAGGTTTGACTCAGATGCTCTTCGGGCCTTCCAGGGATTAATGACAGGGGGAATGGCAGCTGCACCACTTGAGACAAGCGAGCACCTGCACACACGTCATACGCTACGTGTACGCCTCAGAAGCGACGAGCCCAGCAGCTAGCTGAAGAATCACTTTTAAATAAGAAAACTGCAGATGTTTGGCCCCGTGTACAGCTGTCCTGCAAACAGAAAAGGGAACCCCGATCTCTGAAAGTATTATGTTGTAAGTAGTTCTGTGTGCAGGTCCATTAGCAACAAACATGTTGAAGGAAGTAATTATTGCGGTACATTTATTGACAGAGCTGGAAAATCCCCTTGTCTCACTTCTCTCATTCTCTTCACTTTTTGCTTTGTTCTGCATACACATGCTATTACGTCTGCTAATTTGGGCTCTCCAGGCTAAGGCAAGCTACTTAAGAACTGCAATGACAATCCTAAAATCAGGTAGAAGAGCCGGCAATCAAAAAGCTCCCAAGAAGTTACTTTAATACATTTACTAAAAAAAAAAGCAGACAAGCATTCTGGGAAGGAAAAGTGTGAAGAATATTTAATAGGTGGCTGGAGGGCTTCAGTTGTGAGAGATCAAGAGCTTATCTCAGTGGAGCTCGACGCTTGCTGAGATCTTAAAAGACATTATTACACAGGAAGAAAAAAAGAGTGGGAATCCAGCTTAGGCAAATTTGAAAGGAAGAATCTAAAAGTCAATATTGTTTACACCCATTTCTGACTTCGTCAGCGTGAAACCTACCTACTAAGCTGTGGTTATATTCCCTTAGATCCTTTTGTAGTAAATATGAGTCTAAACACAGATAAGCGATTGGGATATTCTGTACCTTAAGTGCCCTGGCATATAGTTGCAAGAGTGCATTACAGCAGGGGGCTTTGGCCATACACAAAAACTGGCAAAAATGCAACACAGGAGAGTTATGACTGAGGTGGAGCGTTATTGAGTGCTAATAGTACAGTAGTCTGGAACTAGAAAGGTAGAAAACGGCTTTACAAAATCTAAAAGGTTGATTTAGGATAGGAGCGTTTCATACAAAAAGTACCGGGGGGACCTCTGATAAACAGTCTGGAACTGGATGGCTGAACTCAGACTGCAGCATTTGTGGATAAAGTTGGCGACAATGAGTTTTGTAACAGGATTCAGAGCAATTTGGATTTTTGATCACTTTGAGATCCGATGAAAAGCACGAGAAGGAAGCCAAGCACATTATTAGTAGTATTATTATTATCATTATTATTATTATTAGCAATATTACAACACGATTATTGTTATGAGTGAATCGGCAGACAGCAAATGCCTTTCAGTGAAGGCACAGGCAAAATAATGTGTCTGGTAGCAAGGAGTGAAGCTAATGATTATGTGCTAAATGAAACAGCCATTCAGCATGCTGATCAGGAAAAAACATTTGGGAGTCATTGTGGAAAAAACATGGAAACCATTAGCCCGGTTCAGAATAGCAGGAAAGGTAAAAGCAAAAGACGTTCCTGCACGATGCTCTAGTTGGATGCCTTATTTCTGAGTTCTTCATCTCGTTTTTATTGTTGTGGCTACGCTCACGTTGACCACCAAAAGTGAAGGTCCTGTTCAGCTAGGCAAGGTGTCCCTGCACCCAAAAGAAGAGTCCCTTCTCCAAAGCATTTAGGGTAGAAATCTCAAAAATGCCTGAGGAGGCACTCACGAGGGGTACCGCGTTGTTCCCACCGAGTGCAGAGGGCCCTCTTGGCCAGACAAAGCCAGAGGAGGTGAGCCCCTCTGACACAAACTATATGGGAAAAGTAAATCAGCCAAAGCAGTCGGCAGGACCAGGAGGTCTCAGCTCAGCACCTCCAGGCTCCCTCTCCCTAGCGTGTGAGAACGTGTCCTCTCACGCCACCCCAGCCAAAAGGTTGAAGTTGACATCACCAGGACCTGAGCTCGCACCCACCGGGAGCCACATGGACCCACTTTGCTGGAGGGGGAGATGCTTCATTTCTGAGCCAAGCCTGTCAAGAGGGGTAGGTGAAGCTCTGCCATGAGAGCATCCTAAGGGGAAAGCAGGACGCGGGGCTGAAGCCAGAAGGGAAAGAGGTAACAGTGAGGAGGGAATCCAAAAGTTGATTTTAACCTTGGGGGGTTAACCGCACAGTCTTCAAAGGGTAGAAACCATGGCTCCATTCATTATGGTACGACACAACTGCTCCATCCCTAGCTCCCACAGCTTCCCCTGCTTCAGCAGCATTTTCTAACGAGCCTTTCTGACTGTCAGGGCTGGACCCAAACCATTAGCACGGAGGTGGATGGCTTTTGTTTGCTTTTCTCCTGACCCCTTTTTTTTTTTTTCCAAGTGGGCTCTACGGCTAAAGTGTAAGAGTGTTTCGCTCCTTTTAAAACAGAAAGGTCTTGAGTCCAGTCATCTTTTAGTGACTCCCTTGCAGCCAGTTAGCCCACAAAAATAAGCAAACTGAAGAAAGGAGTCAGAGCCTAAGCCCCTTATGGGAGATTGATTGTAAAGCTGGTGGCAACATGACAAGCTGATTTGTGGTGGCTCCTCATAGCTTGTTTGAACTGTAAACCTCCGTCACATTTATTTATTGTATCAATACAGATTTGTCACAGCCAGCCTGGACATAAAGGCTGCCCTGACCGAGGAGCGCCAGGCGCAGGGAGAGCACAGGTATGTGTTTGTGCATGGACGTGTGTGAGACTCCCCGTGCATCCCCTCTCAAAGCCCCCAGCATACCTCTCCTCTGCTTCAGCACGTGCCAGATGAGGATCTCGGCTCAATGCCGCCTTTGGTGATGCCACAGCTTTCCATGACGGCACCGGCCCGAGGCTCCGCGGCTCCTTCACGGGGACCTGGACCCCTTTGCAAGGCTTAATTCCCTTCACTGTCATCTTTTCCAGTGATAGCTGGAGCAGCTGTTTCTTCTTCCTCCATAACATGTGGGTTGCCAGAAAGCCTGAGGGGCCCAGCAGCTAATTTCCATACTTGGATCTAGGTCTGTATCTGCATCATATTTTCTTGAAACAGTAGTCGCGTAACGGGTCCCTCCACCTTCTACACAAACGTGATTTAATGTCTTCCTCAGGAGCAGTGAGCTCATCTGCTATAACATGAAATTGTAAGAAGGATTGGCTCTTCTCTTATTAATGTAATCACTTTAGACTAGTTGATATGTCCTGTATACAGCTTATGGTGTAGAGTTTTATAGCATATTACTGCACCTCCATATAAGTCTAAACTGGTCATAAAACATAATCACTTACTGAAAAAAAAAATATATTAATGCTGCTGAAACTAGGACACAAAGCGATTTTCATAGCAACGGATAAATAAAGGCCTTGGCAGAAGTCCTTTTCTTTTGCACAGAAAAATGCAGATAAAAGGGAAAGCTTTATACCCTTCCTCCATCTCTTTCTCATCTTTTACTCTTTTCTTTTGCCTTCAAAGTGTCCCACCAGCCTTGAGCAGAACCATGATATTAGTAGTGCTAAATGGGCTGCAAACTTCTTCTCCCTCGGCCCAGCAACACTTGCTGTTACCAAGGACCCAGGGATCCATGGGAAAAACATCCTGGCGCTCCAGTGGAAATGTTTTTGCCATTCTTCTTAGAGACATCAGCCCATTAAAAATGTTAATAACATTGGTAAGCAAGACTATGCTGTACCTACCAGAACCATATTCTCTCCAAGTACCAGCACGCAGCGTTGAGGTGGACTCCGATGCTGAGTAAAGCTTGTCTAGACACAAAATTAGATCAGGGTAAAAAGACTACTGTATTTCTGCTCTCTTCTGTTTGTATGGCTCATATCAACACAGTATTTTAGTACGTGACATCTATTTGTGTATTTAACAGTTGTTAAACAGCTGTGCAAAGCGCTCTCTGGATATTTTTATTTTAGTTTAAAAGTGAGTCAAAATACAGTTATAGTATGATTTAAGAGCAACCTAAATGGCCCAAATTTAAACTGAAGTAGGTACACGCCCCAGCCTTTTGGTAAGGTTTAGTTTTATTAGTTTAAAATCACACCTTAATTTAAAACATACCCGCATCCTGAATCCAGTCTTCACCGGTATTTAAATAGCCCTTTTCCCCACCGCACCTAATGATAGGAAACTGAGGTTCGGAGTTACAGGACGGGGTGCCTGTGGTGGAAGGAGACGTGAACACAAGGTCTTTCTCAAATCCACTGTGAGTGTCCAACCCCTGCGCCTGTGGGGACAGGCAGGAGCAGCGATGGAGCTGCTGGCCATAGAATCATGGACTCATTTAGGTTGGAAAAGACCCTTGGGATCATCGAGTCCAACCATGAACCCCACTCTACAAAGTTCTCCCCTACACCATATCCCCTAACACCGCATCTAAACGACTCTGAAACACATTCAGGGATGGTGACTCCACCACCTCCCTGGGCAGCCTACTCCAGTGGCTGACCACGCTTTCTGTGAAAAATTTTTTCCCAATGACCAGTCTAAACCTACCCTGCTGCAGCTTGCAGACATTCCCTCTTGTTCTATCACTTAATTACCTGTGACAAGAGACCAGCCATGTGGGCGATGCCCACCGTGCTGCTTCTCCAGCAGTGGTAATGCATCACCTCCTTCCTCTCCATCACAGCCATGTGCAGAGCAGCTTTCAAACTGGTGGCAAACAGGTCTGGGAAATGGCCTGAGAGGGAGAGGGGGGGAAAAAAAAAAAAAAGGCTTGGAGGTGGGAATGGGTGGCCCTGGGGAAGGGGCAGAGCACAGAGGTGGGAGGTGCTTGAGCATCGCAGCCTCTGCACATCAGCCCATCACCCCTTGGCTAAAGGTGGACCCAAGGCTTTCGAAGGGGTTTTCCAGCTCCTCATGAGGGAATTAAGAATGGCATTATCTGTCCAATGAAAATTACTTTTCTGCCCTCCTCAAGCGCTCATACATATGCAGACATCGTAAACCAACGTATTTTATTTAGGGAAAGAAAGAGTATTCCTTCTCCTCCTTTCTCTGTTGGTTTCCACATCTGTTTTTGTTTGGCGTTTTGGTTGGTTATTTGGATTGTTGGGCTTTTTTGGACTGAGGGGGGCTAAGTAAAAAAGCCGCTGGTTTATTTCCAGTGTCAATTTTTAATAGAAAGCTCAGTGTGACGCAGATAATCAGACAGCAGGAGCGGTAAGACAGCTCTGGGTGAGGGATATGGTGGCGGGGGGGGCGGAAATTACCACCTGATAACACTGCAGTAAATTGTTTCTTAATATCTATTACACCATGTTGTTGCTCAAGGGCCTGGAAGACTTTCAGAGAGAGAGCGCATCATCAGCGGCGGTGGGGTTTTGTGGCTGGTGGGTAGCGAGAAGGATAGTTACTGCATACGTCAGTGAGCAACCAAACGTCGGTCAGACTCCACACTGGGGAAACGGTTTCCAAGGAAGAGGAGAGCATCTCGGGCCCCTAGCAGTTGGTTATGGTACGTACCAGTAAATAAGCATCTGCTCCTAGCTGAAGAGATCTAAAATGTTTTGAAACACAGTAAGCAGAAGCTGGGGACTTCTAATGCAAATCCACATTGCTGGTAGCCATGAGGTGAGTTACCTTGATGGTCTGTGCTCAGCTTCAAGGCTACTCTGGGCTCCTACAGAGCAAGTCTCCCCTCTGACATTGTCTCTGTATGAGACATTCCACGGCAAGTCACGCTCTTCTCCTCTTGCCCTACATGCAGCATCCTTCCTATGGATCTGGCTCTGTGTGTCTGCGCCCTCGGAAAACACAGGGCAGATTGCTAAAGAACTTCCTCCACACATGGGACACAAAGTGTTTGCTGGTCAATCCACCCCCATATCTGGCACAGTCAGCAAGAGCAGCAGCTAAACAGGCCAGCCTCTGCCAGGAGAAGAAATTATGCTACAGGAGGAATCACTCAGTATGGACAGAGCAGACAAGGTGGGAAGCAGAATATAGAAGGGTACATCTGTGAATCTGAAGGAAACACGGACAACTTACAAACTGCAAAAGGCAAAACCCAAAACTACTTGTTGAGAAGTTGTGAATGCCCTCCCCCTGGAGGTGTTCAAGGCCAGGCTGGATGGGGCTTTGAGCAACCTGATCTAGCAGAAGGTGTCCCTGCCTGTGGCATGGGGGTTGGAACTAGATGATCTTGAAGGTCCCTTCCAACCCAAACCATTCATGATTCGACCCAAACCATTCATGATTCTGATACTTACGCAGACTCACCTTGCTGATAGCCATGAGGTCCTCCCTTCATGTGAATAATGCATCCTACACGGATGCTTCACAGTAGGACAGGATTATAAACACTTGCAGGGTAATTTCTAGCAAGGCTACAGTAGAAACAAACTTGCCAGAGCTGGAAAAATGAATCTGTCATCGCAAGATGAGTCTTTGCAAGTAAAATTGTTTGAGTTCAGCTTATGAAATTGTTTGCCTTGGCTTCAAGTCTGTCACTTTTAACGGATATTTTGTATTTCAGAGGCACAGAAGTGAAGGAGTGTGTTCTTCCATCAAGATTTCAACAACCGTTGGCTTTGGAAATACCTCAGACAGCCCATCTTTCAATTTTTTTTACTGTGCACATGTAAAAAATGGCACAACCTCTACTATTTCAACAGGTGGCTTTTCACCGTAATGTGCTCCGTGTGCTGTGCAAGTCTTTGTTGTGGTCTTGCAGTAGGGTACCTCCACAGGCAGAGTCAATTCAATCCTCCCACATTAACGTCGACAGGGCAATCCAAAAGTCTAAGTTTTGAAAAAATGATACCAAGCAAATGGATCCGCACTGGAAACAAAAAATAAATGTAGCAGCTGAAAGCTGGATTCCTTTCACATGCGTGAGTGAGAACGAACTGAATCTGTCAGTCAGCAAAGGGGAGTCACAAGGAATTGTCTCTCAGGAACGCTGCACTCCGCCATGGATGGGAGTGTTTTATCTCTTTCAAGCATGGGATCCCTCTGCATTTTCATGTCATGTTCCCAGGTGGTAAGAGACAATTAAATCAATCATAAGATTGGTAATAAAAAGTGAGTATGTATCACTTCATCATCACCACTTCTCTCAGCTAACATTGACTTACTGAGCATCACAGGGATGAGATCATTACCTCAGATGAACCTTCTGCAATACCTTCTTAGGCATTTCAGATCAATCTCACATTTCAAAGGACAAAATAAATCTGAAAGAGAAAAATAAATTGTTCCCAGAATTACTCATTTCCAGAAGTTGCCTCCTGCCTTTTAACGAGGCTGTTTTGGAGGGGAAGAGTTCAGCCTTCTGTCAGAAGTGGTCTCCAATTCACACTTGGCAGCTTTGGGCACCAAACCCCTACAAACCAGTTCTTGCACATAACTAGTCAGTACCGAGGCAAAAGCTTTCACTACACTAGAGACAGTCTTAGGAAAACCAAACCTGAAAATAACCCAACATTCCAGTGCAATGGCAGATTAAATAATTGCTCAAGAAAATGTGTGCAAGGCCCATTATTGGTATCACAAGGAATATTTTAGGAAACTTCTCTAAAAAAAAGGCAACTATGGATGAAAAATACCCACTTAGCATTTCTTTCCTACAGGGAGGAGCCTAGGCTCTCATTTGACTCATTTTTCTGATTACTATTCCACACCAGCCTTTTTAAACAATGTCATTCAAGGAACCCTACCTGCTGTGCTTTATGTAAATTGCCTTTAAAGTACTTTATCATGCCAAAAAAAAAAAAAGGGAGGTCAAAAATTGATTAAAAAAACACAATCTGTTTTCCCTCAGCAAGTTTAGTGCTACTGCTTTTCCTTTTTGCCCTGCCAGTCTCTTCTTCTGCCCCATTCATGGTTATACAGATAGTAGAACTGGCAAATGATTTGGGACAAGTTAGGCCTAAATAATAATAATGCTTATGATGCATTATCCCAGTAAAACTCGGCCCAGCATTGAAACTGCCCCAGCAGAAAACCCCTAACTTCAGTTACCACATTTAACAGGACAGATCTTGATGTGGGTTTTCATCGCTGCAGGTTCCTGGGTTGTTGAACTCAGTGAGTCTCATCACACGGGCAGAGGCCCGCACAAAAGCACAGATCTGTGTGGTAGATTTGCCTCAACCTTTACAAAAAGTGGGGGATGGAAGGAAAGAGTGCTCTGCATTTCTCAGGACAGGTCTTGATGCACCCAGTATTAACAACGGGAGCTTCATGAGGTCGCGCGGCCAGTTCCCACTCAACCGTGTTGTGTTGTAACCCATCACCAGTCCTAGACTAAAACGACAGATTAGGATTTGGGGGCCTACTGAAATTTGGCCCAGGTGGGACAGTGAGGGTTGAGTTTGGAGCAGTCCATGGGGCACCTACTGAAGGAGAGACAGACAGGGCTCAAGGCTTCAGCAGCACATCTGCTCCTGATGGCACAGGGACCACCCAGCTCAGACTTACCCCATCGCGCGTGGGGATGGACGACCACCATACTGGGTTCCCATCCATGCACTGCTAGTTCCTATGCCTCAGAGGGTCCTGTGACCTGCATCCGGATCAACATCAGCTGGGGGAACCCTAAAATAGCACCCTGCAAATTTGAATGGGAAGAGGGAAGGACAGACTCTAATTCCCTTCAAGGCAAATGGCCCTTTGATATCAAATTCCCAACCTCGCAGCAGCAGCCTGACAGTCTCTGAGGTTCAATGTGACACCAGAGGGGGTGGGGAGCAAGTCACTAAATGGTGCGTAGTAACCTAGCATCGCTGCCAGCGGGTGGACGGGCTGGAGAGCTTCTAACAGCGAGGCTGTGGGCCAGGTCTGGGGCTCGTCCATGGAAGCGTGGAGTGCTCCAGCAATACAGGCCAGCTTAGGAGCTCATGCATTTCAGAAACACACTAAATAAACAAGCGGACCAGGGATCGGTAACCACTGCTCCTGTAGGAAATCCATGCAATGAAAAAGTCATCAGCCCTGCCTTTTTTTATCCATTCCTCTCATTCCTCAGATTGAATTTCTTTCCATGCCATGCTTTCCCACCCCTTAGCATCCCCCACCCCCCCAAATGTCTGTTTCCTTCAGACCTGCAACATTGGCCACCAGCAAGGAAGAAAAAGCTGATAAAAGATGATACAGCACTCTCATTATTCCATAGTTTTCCCTTGATGGATTTAGAAAGGTCCTGAATGCAAAGAGAAATTAAATCAGCAGGTAGGAAGAAAGATGCAAAGTGAAATTCAAGATGCTGGAAAGCCGCTTTTCTCCGGAGGTCCTACTCTTCCCTCTGTCCGGAAGACAGGAAAGAGCAGGCTGTTCATGACAGAGGAGAGAAAACTTCTGGGGGTCTTTAGGGGGATCTTAATCAAAGAAATTATTTTCCCACAGACCAGAGCTGAGCAAACCTTAATGGCTTTTTCCTGATTGAGGAATAAATCAACTATTAATTTATGACCTGAAGTGTATATAAAAAAAACTCCAAATGTTTTCCAGTTCTGCGAGTAGCGATGCTCTCGTCCTTTCTGTTTGGGTTTGATTCTCACCAGCTAATTCAGCTAATGGGCTAAGTATTCCTCACGAAGCTGCGGCTTCAGAGCAAAAACAAAAAACAAACAACAAAAAAAAAGCAGCTTAATTAAAAAAAAAGGCCAGCCATGTGTTTGCAGCATAATATTATATCTGTATGCATAGAGATCCACACGTATGAGAGATAAAGTTAAGTGTAAGCACATGGCCGGCTGGAGGAGAGGGCGTTTGTGTGGGGAAGCCAAGGGCCCATGTGCAGGTTATTAGCGGGCGGGGGGGGATCCTGTGCGGTGGGAGCAGGGGCAGCGCAGAGGAGCCGTTTGCGGGGCCGGGGGGGTGGTGGTGTAAGCACACACCGTCGCTGCCGGGACATCCTGTTAACCGGACCTCTGCGGAATTGACAAATAGCTCTGGATCGCTTTGTTTATTTAAATGGAAGCCAGCGTTTAACAGCAATAAAGGCTAAATAATTCGCCTCTCCGGCTATCGAGGCGAGCGGGATCTCTGAAATATCTAGGCTGCATTTAAGCAGCTGAACCCCACCGCGCCTTCGTTTGTATACACACACGCTGTTGGGGCAGCCGGTATAAATTGTAAAATAAGATGACAATATTAGCATCTTCCCTTGGCTTCCCCTCGCCGAAAGAAAACCGCAGAGGGAACACTATTCAAGTATTTCCTTTATGCTCATAAGTTAATCAAGAAACATCAGGGAATAAGACAGCTTTATAGCTCTCCAGTATAACGCGATGCAACTCGCAGACACTGAGTGATTTTACAGTTACCTTTCCAAAGTGTGGCAAACAGAACAAGGAAAAAAAAAAAAAAAGAAAAAAAAAATAACCTAAACAATGTTTGCTCCTGGTTCTCGAAGGCTGAATTTGCAGGAGAAAATAATGCGCTTGTGACTTCCGAGCCGGCCGCCTACGGACAGAAATAACAACAGTAACGAAGCCACGGAACAGCTTGAGCAATTTACGAGAGGATTGTGCTCAAAATATTAAGCGCCACCACAAAAAAAAAAAATATATATATATATAAAATTATGCCATCGCTGCGGCTTCGAAGTCAGGGCTCGATCCTGCCACGGGTGGGTATTTTTTCCGCGATGCCTTTGGCAGCCTCCCCCTCCCGTGCTGCTGTTACGTGTTATGGCCGAAATAAACTGATTTCCCCCGAAGGGCTCCGTGCCCCCGGCTGTGGCGGGGAGGGGAGACGCAGCCGCCGGGGAGAACGAAGACCCTCCTGGGCAGGTCCCTGTCTTACACCGGGGCAGAGCCCGGCTGCCCGGTGCCCGACACCACCATCCCCCCCCCAAGTATTATCCCTCTTCCAGGCGGAATCTGTAACGCCCCTGACACCTCTGAGGCTCTAAAGAAGATGGTCGGGCGGAAAAAAAAAAAAAAAAAAAAAAAAATCCGCCTTTCCCGTCACACCTTCGCCACCCAGGCCCATGGAAACGGGGGGACAAGGGAGCAGCTTCCCACGATCATCCATTTTAAAACGCAGGTCGACACCCCCCCACAATCCTCCCCTCCGGGTACTCCCGAGCAATAACTTTCCCGAACTTCCCCCTTCAAACGCTTGTATGAAATGACTTTCCGCCTTTCCCCTGCTCAGCATCCCTTTTGCTGCTCCCCAGCGCTCCCTATTTTTAGGTTTGGAAGCGGTTCCCGCACCGATGCCTTTATCAAAGGAGAAGAGAGAGGGAACCCGGAGGTGTCGCCGGGCACCCTCCAGGTTTGCAGCCCGGCGACACCTCCGAGCCCGGCTCCTCCCGGCAAACATCGCCGGTGCATTTCGCTTTTCATCTGCCTTTCACCCGCTCCAACGTTTATAGCCAAACAAGTTCACAGTTTACACACAGTAAAACGTCGACATCGCGCTTAATGGTTGCGGAGAAAAGGCTCTTCGCAGGGATCCTCATAAAAGCCCTTTATTTAGTTTCGAGCATTTTCTTGTAATCAATAAAAGTTGGCTGTTATCTTCCCGGCGCATTTAGCCGGGAAGTTTATTGCCTGCCGGGCGGATTAAGGACGAGACAGGAGTGCACCATACAAGGAAGGGACTCCCGAGTCCCTAGATCCCAGCCCCGGATTCATAAAATATAACCATCCATTACGTTGCCGATATCTGGAGCCAGCAAATATATACAGACTATAAATTGTCGCCGGCGGGGTGCGGGCCGGGCGGGGGCGCGGGGGCTCGGCCCGCCCGCATTCCTCCCCGCGCCGGGGGAGGGGGGGGGGGGGGCGCCGGGGGGGGTCCCCGGCCCATCCATCACCGCCGTTATGACTCTGGGATGCAGCAAATGGGTTGTGTAAAGAGGCAGCGTTTGACAAGGTGGCATGGTTATCCTGTCCAAATGATGCATAATATTAGTATTAGGGCTTAGATCATCGCATGCTTTTAAAATCATCACCGCTAACTAGTTGGGGGGGGGGGGGGGGGGGGAGAAGGGGGGAGTCCTGAGGCTGCCGGGGGCAAAAGTTTCCATGTAGATAATGATTATAGATGGGGGGATTTATGGGGAGGGGTGCGCGCACAAATAAACACATCTACTGTAGCCGGAGATAGGGGCCCGATCCGGCCGTTGCCGCCGAGCCCCCCCGGCCCGGGGCGGGTTGCTGTGGCCAGAGCCGGGGCATCCCTGCAGCCCCGGGGAGGCCATCAGGACTGCACCCTTCCCATCCCTCCCGGACACGTCCCCAAGGGATCGCTTGAGGAGAAAGTAGAGACCCCACCTCACAGGCCGACGGCAAACCGGCCACGGCTGCGGTCACTGACACCGGTGGGTGGGGGCGGAAAGGGGCTCTCCGGGGCTGGGGAAGGGGCCACTCGGGCCAAACCCTCCACGTCAGGATCTGCCCTTGGAAATACATATTCAAACACATGTATATTGGTGAAACAAATTGTACCGGGATGTTTTCGGGGAGACGGGCCGGCTCCGTGCCGCATCTCATCCTCCTTCTTGCTTTCCGGGGCTGGGGTCAGGCACACGCTGGAGGCTCGGGGGTCCTGGCGGAGCTTGGTGGGGTCTGTCCCGGTCCCGCACGGGTCAGCGCCCTCCGTGGCCCGGCTTAACTCGGGGAGGGCCGGGCGGGCTCCCCCGCCTGCCGGCAGCGCGCCCGCGGAAGGGTTAAGGGAGGGAATTCTTGAGCCAAGGGAAGAAAGGGAGAAATGGAGAGCCCCGGCTCCAGTCTTCCCGATAAACCCCGCCGCCGGTCCCCTGTCCGGGGCACCGGCAGCTCCCGGTCCCTGCGAGGCTGCGGCGCCGTGGCCGGCGGCGTTTTTCCAGGCTTTAGGCTGCCGCTGGAGTCAGCGAACGTAAATGGTGGGGGGAAGGAAAGCGCCTCTTAATTTGGCATCTGCGCTGCCGCCTCGCCCGGGGCCGGCACCGGGGCACGGCCCGTGGGGTGGGTCAGCAGAGCCCGGTGACAACGGTGCCGTGAGGAGGATAAAATCCCCGCTCGGCGTGATTTATCAGCCGTCTCTGACCCCTGAATAGCTGACTTACGTGGCTGGTGACACATTACCCGGCAAAGGGGTCTGGCGTGATTTGTGGAGCCTGTCTTCCCCCCTACCACCACCCCGAGCCCTCTTTTCGGCTGCCGAGCTCAGGAAACCCTCCAGCACCTCCGTCCCCTCCATCACCCTCAACCCCTCCAGCATCCCCACCCCC
Source organism: Chroicocephalus ridibundus (assembly GCF_963924245.1). Taxonomy (NCBI): domain Eukaryota; kingdom Metazoa; phylum Chordata; class Aves; order Charadriiformes; family Laridae; genus Chroicocephalus; species Chroicocephalus ridibundus. The sequence continues at coordinate 19,412,719 of NC_086286.1, forward strand.
TCCATCACCCCCATCCCCGCATTAGGGCGGCCGGGATGACCCCACCGGGCCCGGGCAGGCGGACAGGGGTGGTCCCGGGCAGCCGCCTCTTTTGGCCGCCAAGGGAAGGCGCTGGTCATCGCGGTGTGGGAGAGCAGGCGAAGACCGGGAGAGATGGCCTGGGACCAGGCATAGCTGGAGGGGTGTGATGGCTGGAAACCTTTGATTTGGGGTTTGCATGGAGAACGGGGGTGGAGGAGGGTGGCCTGGGTTTTTTAAGGCAAGCAGAAATTTGATTATAGAGTACGGCGGAGGTCTGTGATTTGCGGTGAGCGGATTTCATTAACTACGGCCGTTTGCGTCCCGGAAAACCCGGTCAGGCCCGCGGGGCCGGGGATGAAGCTGACCCCGAGGGCGGGTGGCGAAAGGGGCTCGGCCGCGGCGCCGGTGCTGCGGGACGAGGAAGAGCCGCGGCGGCTCCGGGCTGTTGCGGCCGCGGGGCTGGCCCGGCGGCGAGCACTGGCCCGGCGGCTACCCCGCCTCCACTCCCTCCGCAGCCCGCAGGCCCCTGGGATCGGCCCGGCGGGAGGCGGCCGCTTTCCCCCTGCAGGCCCGGCGCTTTCTTCCTGCGGGGGGTGCCTGCGGCACCCCACCTCCACCCGTGTCACCTGCTGCAGCCGTCACCGGGGCGAGAGGAGGGTTGGGTTGGCTCCCCCCACCTCCAGGTTTACCTATAGCGCTTCCTATGATGATGATGATGGTGGTGGTGGCGGCGGCTGTGGCAGCAGCGGGCAGGAGGTGCCCGGGACGGCGGCGCAGCCCGCCCCTTCGGGGGCTTTCAGGCTGCCTGGCTGCCCGCCGACGCAGAAATGGTATCGGGTCTAATTGCCGCCAACGAATGTCACCGGCAGAAGAAAAAACAAAAGCTGCCTCCAAAGATCCCCGAGCAGAATTTGGCAACGCTCCTAAAGACACCAATTAGCAAAGGCTAAACCCATTAATGAAGTGGCGGCTCTCTGGTTTCAGCCAGGTGGTGCAGATCAGAGCGCCTGTATCTGCAGCAGAGCTCCGCGTCCCTCCAGCCAGGACCTCACAGCAAACCTCCACATCAATAATACGCTTAATGGATCTCATTAGGGCTGGGGCCGCGAGTCCCGGCCTGGGAGCAGGGGAGGTGAGGGGAGCAGGGGGGGCAGCTCTCCCCCCGCAGGTACCTGGCGCTTCCTGTTACCTGGCTGCCCAAACTCCATTTCTAGCCGACTTTTTCTAATAAACGAGACCTCGGCATTGCCTCGCTGGGCTCACCAACCCTCTCACTGAGGGAGGTGCTTCATCCGAGCACCTTCAGCCCGCCGAGCTACGAGCATCCTCGGCCATGCGGGCTGCAGAGGGTCCAGGTGCGGCGGCGGCGGCAGCGCCTTTCTGCGGAGCCCGGCAGCCCCCGCCGCCGCCCGGCCCCGGTGCCCGCCCGCGAGCCGGGGCTGTGGAAGAGGAGGGAAGGGGGCTTCTGCAAAATTGATTTGAAAAGAGAAGCACCCAGACCTCACCTCTGTAAAAGGGGACAGGGGAGAAGGGAGGAAATATTTCCGCTTCAGCCAGGGGGAAAAATAAAAAATAAAAAAAAAAAAAAAAGAGGGGAAAAAAAGGAAAGCTCGGGTAGGATAAGCTCGGCCGAGGTGAGCTAGAATATTTAGCTAATGGATGTGGACTATGAAAGGAGACTTCATATTTCTCTCCGAGGAGTCTCTCCAGGTCCGCAGCCGAGAATACACACAGCAAACGTTGTGCTTGAATTATAGCTGAGGGTTTGCTTTATTTGAATTCACTGGTGTTTATTTAAGAAAGTGAATAAAGGTTTTGTGTAAACAGCCATTATTTCTGATGAGCGCTCAACAGCAATAAGAAGGGGGTGGTTTTTTTAGTCGAGATTGTGGCAAAAGTTGACATTTCGGAGATTGCAGTTTGTCTTGCCGACGCCAGGCAGTCCCGAGGCATGAACTGCAGGGAAAGCTGTGTGTGCCTGTGAGTGTGAAACGGCGATGCCGAGCGAACCGGGGTCTGAAAACAATTATTTTTTAAGACATCAGCTTAAGCCCGACATTAAAATAAAATAAAAATATTTTCCTAAGGAGCGGGGCCGGTCTCGCTCAGCTAACGAGGGAGGCGAACTCAGGTTTCGCTGCCACCGGCCCCGCGCTCGCGGGGGTCTGCCGGGGGGGGGGGGACACAACGCCGTACCCCCCACTAAAGGCCCCACCCCACCCCCCCCGCCGGGCGGGGCAGCGGCGAACCCCAACGCCGGCTCCTCGCCCGGCCCTTTTTGCTTAAAATATTGCGTCTGTTTGTTTAGTTGTATTACTGTGTTGGGTTTTTTTTTTCCTTCTAACGTGGCTGTTATTTCCGAGGCTGACTCGAGTCTCTTTGGAGACGGGAGGGTTTCGGTAAAAAATCAGGCGAGGAGAAAATAATCTCGTTGGACTTCTTAACGCAACTTCCGAGGGAAGGTGGGGGGTATCGATAAGCTGCTCCCCGGGAAGGAGCTCGGCAGGAGCCGGCTCTGACCAGCCCGGTTGCGCGTCTCCCCCGGTGTGGATGCTCGCAGGCAGGGCTGGCATGCCGGAACGGCACGGAGAGGCCTCCCGCTTCATTCTTAATCCGATTTCCCACACATGCCACCATTTCCCAGCAGAGAAACCTCTGCTCTCCGTGCGGCTGTGCGTATCGCTCCCGTTTCTTAAGTCTCCCGTACAACCTCTCGTTTGAAATATGCCCGAAAAATCTCTGCCCGACCCCCGGGAAGGAAAAGCGGAGCGGATGTGTGCCGGAGCGCCTGGCCTGGCCAGGGCCGTGGTGACCGGGCGCAGCTTCGGGGAAGCCCCCCCGGGCCCCTCCGAGGGGACCCCGGCCCTCGCCGAGCAGGGGGAGCCGCACCGACCCCGACCCCGCTGCGGCGGGTGTGTGCAGCCCAAGGGATTTGGGATCGGCTGGCACAGCTCTGAAGAGTCGAAACGGATTTGGGGGGGGGGTGGGGGGGAGTAGAGATACCGCCCGAAAAGCTGCAACCCCCTGTTTAAAGACCGTCGAGGAACGGTGGGCTCGGGCTTTTCGCCTGCAGAAATAACCAGCAACAAAAGCCTTTCGCGTTATCAGGCGATAATAAAGCAAACAAAAAAGGGGCACCCTCGGGCTTTTTTGGACCTGTTCTAAGAGGATGTTGCACGGCGCTACGAACAGGTCGATTTCGCCGACGAACGGCGATGGAGCTGCCCGCAGTCACGACACTGTCCCAACTTTTTGGTTTTTTTTCCCTCAGAAATTTAGCAATAACTGCAGCCTCGCAGGACCGGACAAATTCCCTTTCCTGTCGAGACGGGCACAGATCCCTTCATCCGCGCACCTTTCCCCAAATTCGTTTTGAGAGGGATTGCTCTACCTGCCCGAGGACCTGCGCAACGGGAGCAATGGGAGCAGATATAGATAGATATATTTTTATTTTTTTTTCCCCCTGTCGTTGGCGGAGAGGAAAAAACCCCAAAACCCTCCCGGCTCCTCCGCTTGGCCAGAGCAGCAGCCCGAGGTGCGCGAAGCCTCAAAGACCGGAGGAGGGGAGCGGAGGGGGAACAGGGAGGCAAAATCAGGCTCAGGGCGAAGGAATTTTTAGCCCAGCTCCTTCATTTGGATCTGAGCATCTTTCTTCGTAGCCTGAGTGCCGGCAGTGTTATTTTTCCCTTTTTGCCACGTTATCTTAAAAAGGTGCCATAAAGGCTCTGCCCTTGCTCTCTCCACGACCCGGGGTCCAGGCGGGCATTGCTCTCCCGTTATTTGGGGAGGCGGGGGGGGGGGGGGGGGGGGGGGCGAGGGGGAGCCAGCCCTACGCTTGGAAGAAGCGCAAATTCCTCTAACCCAAGGGAAGAGAAACTCTTCCCCGACGCGCTTTTCCTTTCTCATCTGACAAGAGGCATCTAAAACCCCTCTCTCCCGCCCGGGTTAGTCTTTCGGAAACAAAAACCAAGAAGGAAACAAAATCCTGCGTGTCCGTGAGCCGCGGTTCCGATAAACCACCGCGGTTTATCGGAAGAGAAACGGTCATGTTTCGCTGGACATCTGTCCGGCGGCTTCCCTTGCTCTGAGGGGAATTTATAACCCCTGCGCTGATGGGCGCAGCAGCGGCCCTGGGGACAGCCGCTTTCTGGGGCTGGGAGCGAACTGCAGGGCCCTCTCCGGGCCCCGAAAAGCCGTGACACCCCCCCCGTGTCCTCCCTGACAGAGTATTAAAGGCAGAACCAATTTACAGACCCCTTCCAGATCCTTCCCCCGATGCCTCCTGCCTCCCGGTCCCAGCAGGGCTCGGACGGGGACGGCCCCCCGGGACATCCTCCTGCCCGTCGTGACTCCGGTGGAGCCTCTGCCCGCTCGGTGACACCTTATTTACCGCTTCACCCGTCCCCTCTTGGCCCAGCAAGCCGGCCTCTTGGCTTGCCGTTTGCCCCAGATCCTTTTCCCCCAGGGCTTGCGGATGCTGTCGACATTTCCTACTCCATCACCTCCCTCAGGTGTTTGTTCCTGCCGGAGTCCCTCTGCTAGCAGGGGTGGCGCCGGGGTTTTGTCCTCCCCAGTAACCCCCCAGCCCCGGCGCAAGGGGATTCCTCGCCTGAGCCCTCAGGGAAGCAGCAGGCGAGGGCCAGGCCCTCGCCCGCCGCCGCGTCGCCGGAGGACACCGGCAATTTTTCGGTCCTTCGCCTGACTTCTCCGTCTCCTCTTTCTTTCTAACGGTGTCACGGGCTCGGCGCCCGTCGCCCCATCACGGGGGCTTCCTTTGCCTTCGCCCCGGGGAGGTTCAGGCCTCCCGCGGCCCCGCGCGTCTTTGAGGACAGAATTGCTCCCATTAGGGCCTGAGGCAGAAAACACGCTTCCCCCTGGGCAAGGAGAGAGGCTCCTCGCCGCTGCTTGGGAAGGGAAGAGGGGGAAACAGGCTAACTGAGAAGCGGCCCCCCCGTGTGTCGCCCGTGCCCCGGGAGCAGCGGAGCACCGAGCACCGCGGAGCTTCAGGTGTTCCCGACGAGCGAAGCTGAGGATGAACCCGAGCGGAGCATCCCGGCCTGGACCCCAAGGGAGCCCCGGCGGTGCTGCGCACCCCGCACGGCGCCCGGGGAGGGCACCCAGCCCCGCAGCACCCGCCGAGGGACGGGGAGAAGCCGCCGTTCCTTCCCCGCCGCCGCCCCGCCGCAGCCCTGCGGGGCTCCGCGCTCCCGATCCTGCGCTCGGCCTCCGCACCGCCCCCGCCCCGCGCATAGCGCCTGCGTGACGTCACAGCGCGGCACCCCCCCACACCCCCCCCGAGCCGCACAGACACGCCGTGACGTCACTACCTCCCCACCTCGCCTGTGAGGCTTGCGGAGGTGTACACGAAAATCAGGGTGACAGCAAAGCAACGCAACACACGCACACACCCCGCACCCCTAAACGGCCCCGCCGGGTCTTGGCAGAGCCCCCGAGAGTCGCGGGGAGTCGGACGGTCCAGTTCCGCCTTGCGTCAAAAAGCCAAAAGCCACGTCACAAGATACGTACGCATACGCGCGCCCGTGCGGGTCTCTCAACGTAACTGGCAACTTTCTCAGCGGGGGCACGATTTTGCGGAATCAAATCCCGTCCTTGTCATCGCCTCCATTAGAAAAGGAAGGGGGAAAGAATAAAAAATTTTAAAAAGACAAAAAAAACCCTCAAACTTAAAAAAGGCGAAGGCTGCGTCGGGAGGCTTTGAAGGTGAGGGGAGACAGTGGCTGCGAAGGAAGCGGGGGCAGCCTCACCAGCCCTCTCCCCCGGTCAACAGACTGACGTGGTTACAAACCATAGCAAACATTTTATTTACAGGAGATATATATATATATATTTATATATTTTGTCAGTGCAGTATTTCTTGGCCGGATTATTCGAAGCAACACGTTGCAACCAATGAGGACGTTGGCAAAATACTTCACATTGTAAATTGTTTGGGAGTTGGCGGGGGGTGGGGGGACGGGGGGAGGAAGAGAGGGATTTCGGAGCACGTTCTCTGAGTCCTTCGCTCGGATTTTCCTGGAGAGGACACGGGGCGGGAGACGGAGAATAAAATAAAATTAAAAAAAAAAAAAATAGAGAAATCCCGCTCTCCTGCGAGCAGCGTGAAGGGAGCGGCGGCCGCCTCACGCAGAGCCGTCCCGGGGACGGGGATCACTTCTCCATCCGTATCCCCGGCCCCTCGCCCCGGGCCGGGCCGGCCTATGGCCGCGGGCGGGAACGGGCCGGTGCCATCCCTGTGCCGTCCCGGTATCGTGCCGGTGTCGTGCCGCCCTTGCCGCGCTCCCGGGGCGGAGGAAGGGAGATAAATTATCGCGCAGGTCCCGGGCGCGGGCGCGGCGGGGCCGCCCCGTCTATAGGCCGCTCCGCGGGTCGGGGCTGGCGGCGGCGGCGGGCGGCGGCGGGGAGGGGAGGCCGGTGCTGCCGGAGGACTTGCCGAGCCCGGCGGCGGGCAGGCTCCGCTCGGCGCCCTCAGTCCGTTCCGTGTCGCTGGGGGTCATGTCGAGGGAATCGGCGTCGCTGCTGTCGCTGTCGCCCTCGGAGCGGCTGGGGCTGCGCTCGGGCTCCCCGGCGGCGGCGGGCGGCCCGCCGGCTCGCTGGCCCGCCGGCTCCGGCTCCGGTTCCGGCGGCGGCTCCTTGTCCTTCTGGGCCTGCGCTTCCTTGGAGTGCCGCCACTTCATCCGCCGGTTCTGGAACCAGACCTTCACCTGCGGCCGCGCCGCCCTTAGACGGGCGCCGCGGCCGCGCACCGCACCGCGCCGCACCGCGCCGCACCGCGCCGCCCGGCCCCAGCGCCTTCCAGAGGGGACGGGCAGCGCGGGGAGAAGAGGAGGCGGCATCCCCACCTCCTTCTGCCCCCACCCTTACGCGACATAAGGTGGCTGTATTTTATTTTTCCTTCTCCTTCTAGTGCGTGTGTTTAAATACCAAACGCCCCCCCCCCCTCCGTGTGTGTGTTGTTTTGGGGTTTTTTTTTGTCTCTCTCCTTCTACTTCTTCTTCCAGGAAACCAAATCTTGCTCAAGAAACCACAGCGTTATACAATTCTGTGCGCTGCGGGCCCTCAATAGCGGAATCATTACAGAGTGGCGTTTAATGATTCCGTTTGAAGAAGAGTTTTCGCTTCCCCCGAACTAAGGATTTCACAACGCGGAGAGAGATTTAGAAAAAAAAAAAAAAAAAGGACATTAAAAATAGTGTGTTCGCTTCTACTTCCTTTGACCTAAACTGCCTCCTGCAGCGAGTTGCACTTCAATAAAGCGCACGCTGATGGCCTGCCCCGGCCCCGCTCGGCCTGCAAGCTCCGCGGTGGCCAAAACAAAGGCGAAAGCTCCGCGCCGGGCCGCGGAACCTGCGCGTAGGAGATGCTCGGGGCCAGGCCTCGCTCCTCAGCCAGCCCCGCCAAAGATTAAGGAAGGGAAAATGCTTTGCAACCGCCTTCACCACCACCCTCCCTGGCACTCCCCCGGTATCCCTCTAAACTGGAAGTAAGATTTGAAATAAAACTGAAGCCGTTCTTACTTGAGCATCTGTCAGCCCCAGCATCGCCGCCAGTTGCTTTCTGTCTGGTTTGGTGACATATTTCTGGATTTCGAACCGTTTTTCTAAACCTTTCCTCTGCAGGTTGGAAAAAACAGCCCTGGACCAGGAGCGTTTCCTCTTGTACGTCTGGGGCAGCGTGTCCTTGGTTAAAACTGCGTACGGACCTGGCAGGGAGGGCGGGAGGGGAAGAGAAAGGGTGGGGGAGAGAGAGGGAGATGGCGTTATTAATATCGATGCCTGAAAGGGAGCCTTAAATTGATCAAAATAACAGCTGGACCGCGGTGTGCGGGGAAGGCCCGGGCCAGCGTGGCCCAGTCTGCTGGCCGGGCACAAGTCCTGTCAGCCTCTTCTTCCTCGGGCGAGGATGGAGCGGGTTTGCACCCGAATTTCTTCCTCTCCCCCCCCCCCGCCCCTTTTCTCTCGGCCCAGGTATTATTTTTGTACTAGATGGGATGATCCTCCGGGTCGGGCCCTAGCCGGCTCTTCCTCCCCCCCCACACGCAGACCGGCTTTTGCCCAAAATCTGATCCTCACTAGACAACATAAGCCCTGGCCTTTCCATAAGCGCCTGGCGAGTCCCTCCGGGAGGAGAGCGCCTGGGCTGGGGGGGGCTGCTCCAGGACGGAGGGCCCTGCGCCACGGGAGGGTCGACGAGGGACGAGCTGTACCTGGAAAAGTGTCTTGAAACTGGTGCTGAACTGAGCTCCTTGGGTTTGTGTTTAAGGGACCCAGAATAGCAGAGGCCTCGTTAATGGGGTCTAGAGACGCGAAGAACTGGCCGGCGGAAGGCTGCAAGTTGGGGAGATGAACCCCAGTTTGGCGGCTGGTAGTTAATAAGGAGGTCAGATCTGCGAGCACAGGAACAAGGAGAGCTCTGTTATACCGCGGTGGAAACCGACACCCCGGCACCCTCCGGGCGACGGGGCCAGGGCCGGGTGGAGCGGGTCCCCGGCCGGAGGGGCTGGAGCGGGGCCGGGGAGGGGGGGAACCGGGCAAGCTGCCTCCTCGCCCCGGGGGCTCTCCTCGGGAGAGGCGGCCGGGCCCCGGCAATCAGACATCCCTCCGGTATATTTATTCCCTCGGCCAGGATGTTTACACGCCGCGGGGGGAGATGGATTGCAGCGAAAGCCTTTAAAACCGGGCTGTGCCCCCTGAGGCAGAATCCTGGGCCCGCTCGGGGAAGCGGAGCCCGTTTCAGTCGCTATTTTTACGCTATCGCTATTTTTCCCAGAGGCGCAAGCCCTGCCGTGGACGGGGCTATTTTGGTGAGCGCTGTTAGAAACTCGAATTTATAACGCTTTTTTTAAAAATAAAACAAAACAAAACTCTTTTCTCGGCTAGATCGAAAAGTTTTCAAAGCGCGGGCACATTCGCTAGAAAAAAAAATAAAAATAAAAATAACAGAATAAATAAAAGAGCCCCGAGCGCGCTAACGTGGAAAGCGGACAAGCCAATTTCTCTACCTCTCAGCGTGTTGCCTTCCTTGACTTTGGGGTCAAACTCCGCCGACAAAATGCGGTCGATGCCGAATTTCAGGTCCTTGCTGGCGGGCGCCGGCGCCGAGCCGTGCGTGTGGCCCCCCGGCAGCCGGGCGGGGGCCGGGGCTCCTCCGCCGCCCCCCGCCGCCGCCGCCGCCGCCGCCACCGCGGGGGCCCGGTGCTGCGGGGGGCGGTGGTGGTGGTGGGAGTGGAAGGCGGCGGAGAGCGGCGAGAGGCGCGGCGGGAAGGCGGCGGCGGCGGCGGCGGGGGCGTCGGGGGCCACGACGGGCGTGGGCCGGAGCGGCGAGGCGGTGGCGTGGAAGGGGCCGCCGTGGTGGACGGCTCCCAAGGCCGGCGGCATGCCGGTGGCGGGGGCTCCCGGGAGGCTGTCGGCGGGTCCTCCCGCCGCCTCGCCGCCGGCGTGGAGGATGTCGGCGATGCAGAAGGACGGCTTCTTGGCCGCCGCGGCGTCCAGCGGGAAACAGCCGGCGGCTGCCGGCCCCGATGCCGAGCAATACGCCGCTGACCACAAGCTGAAGTTGGAGGCGTAGAAAGGAGCCAGCCCGGCCGTGTACATCCTCGCCCGGGGGAGGAGGAGGAGGAGGAGGAGGAGGAGGGGGACGCGCCGCTCCGCAGCTCCGCAGCTCAGCTCCCGGGTACGCGCCGCGGAGCTGCCCGCTGCCCCCCGAGCATGGGGAGGGATGGCCGGGGCGAGAGGCGGCTGGCGGAGCACTTGCCGGAGGGGGCAAAAGGGGAGGGAGAAAAAAAAGAAAAAAAAAAAAAAAAACCAAAAAAGAAAAAAAAAAAAAGGAAAGAAAGACAAAAAAAAAAAAAAGAACAAATAAAGAAAAAGTCCCCAAAACCCACGGCGAGACGGAGAGAGCGAGCGGGCGAGGAGCGCAGCGGCGCAAACAAAACAAACCCAAACCAAACCCCCTTTCCTCGCACTGGGGGATTAAAAAAAAAAAAAGTAAAAAAAAAAAAAAAGAAAAGGAAAGAAAGAAAAAATTAAATAATAAAATATCCACCCCTCCCCAAAACTTTCTCTAGCAGCCACACTCCCGGCTGCCGAAAGCAGCATTCGTTCCCTCCCCACGCCCAATCCGTGATCCGCGGGGCCGGGCAGCACCGCCCGCCGACACGCCCACGCAGGACCGGGTCGCGGGTACGGGCCACCGCGCCGCCAGCGCGCAGTTGCGCGCTGGCGGCGCGGTGGCCCGTACCCGCGACCCGGCCCGGTTTGCCCCACAAGGTACCGACCCCCCCCCCCCCCCCCCCCCCCAAACAACCCCCACCTCCTTAAATTCCTCCGTCGACTTTGACACCCCCTCTTCCCTCCGCCTCCCAAAATCAACGCGAGGGCGCTGCGCTCGCCGCCGCGATTTCCAAACGTTTTGAAAGAAACGCGCAGGAAACCCCCCCCCCCCCCCCCTTCCCCAACGGAGGCAGCTCCGTCCCCTTGGAAATGATTCCCAAGGAAATGCGTTTCCTTCCCGGATAAATGAGGCTGGGAGAGTCTGGAAGAAAATGAGCCTACGCTCATGCACGCAACATATGTATTTGTGTGAGCTCTGGGCTATTCTGGGCCCAGGACACGTTGGATCCTGCATTATCAGCGACTAATTAATTAATCGTATTTTCTCGGCAATGTAATTTTATAGATTTTTACCGTGTTCTCCAGCCCGGCGGCTGCGGCCGCTTCCACACCAATTTCACCTTAAAGACCAGTTTGTAATTTTGCAAACCTTTGACAACGGAATTACCCCCCCCCCTTTTTTTTTTTTTAGAATGCAATCATAAACTATATTCGCTGCAATATTTTAGGGACAAATTTATTACAGCGTCTTCTGGTCTTTTTTTTTTTCCCCTCCCTTCTAACATCCACATTTGTCCCGACCTGACTGTGGAAAAAAAACCAAAAACGGTTATTTAATTTTGGTTTTCATACACATAAACCAGTCGCTGCCGTTTTGAGCAGGCTCCCGGGTCGGACGATTGCAGGTTTAGTTTGGTTTTGTTTCAAAAAATTATTATTTTATTATATATTTTTTTTTTCAAATAACTTCCCAGATTCTGAAGGTTTTCGGGGAATCGCCAAGAAAGGCAAACTATTTTTCTTTCGCCAGGTATGGAGACGTGGCTTCTGTGTGAATATTGAAACCACCTGCGGGCGGGCGGGAGCGAACGCCTGCCTTAGGCTGCGCCCGGGAAAAGGTGAGGCTGGTTCCCCGGGAAAAGCCGAGGCACCGCTTTGCTTCGCTTCGCTTCTCATTAACGAGACGAAACCGAAAAAAAAAAAATAAAATAAAATAAAAGACGGGTCTGGCTTGCCAAGATATGTCCGAAAACCGAAGGCGGCAAAAGAAAGGGTTGATGAGGTTGGAACTTTTCCTGCTTCGACAGCGGAAAGCCCCTTTTCCTGGTATCCCCCCCTCCCTCCTTCACTCCCCCCCAACTCCCCATCTGACCCCAGCGCCAGCCCCTTGCTCTCTCTCAAACCGGATCAAACGACTCCGGTTCCTCCGGCGTTTCCACCGCCGGGCAGAGCCGCGCATCAGCCCGCCCGAGGGAAGGGCAACGAAGTCTGCTCTGCCCGCTCCATCGCCCCCCGCAACCCCCTGCCTGCAATTATTACCCTAATTGCCGCCCTCCTTGTACCACCCCGGGGCTGCTCGCCAGGCAGTCAGTGAAAAAAAAAAAAACAACCCAACCAACCAACCAAACCCCAAAACATGGTGTTTTTAATGTATTTTTAGGAGCTTATTCCAACGCTCGGCTCGCCCCGCTGCCGCGCAGCGCCCGACGATGGGCAGCAGCGGAGAGAAGCGCCGGTTTGCGGGGACCACGGGCGGCCCCGAGGCGGGGGGCGGCGGCGGCTGCGCTGCCCTGCCCGGGAAGTCGCCGGTGCCGCGCAGAGATGCGCGCCTTCCGCGCTGCCATCCCGCGGGCACGCCACCAACCCGAAAAGAAGCACTTAAACGCTTCGCACTGAAGCGCTTGAGCCCCGGGCTGGGCCTCGGGAGGGCGAGGGGAGCGGGGAGCCCCAACCGCGGGGGCAGGTGCCTTCCCCGTATCGCCCTCGCCTCCGCAGCGCTGCGCCCCCGCGCATCCGCCGCCGGCCAAACCAGGAGCACCTGCCTTCCCCGCCCCAGGCCGCTCCTTCTCCCGGGGGACAGGGCTGTCCCCTCTCCCCAAAGGCCTCCGCGGGCCTCCCCGCCCGCGCACCTTCCTCCCCGGCGGCCGCGGAGGAGGAACGGGGGCTGCGCGGCCGCGCTGGCCGGGGGAGGCGGCAGCCCCTCCTCCCCGCGCAAGGAGGGAGAAGGCTGCAGGAAACCCGGGGCTCGCTGCCGTCCAGGTCATCTCCTGTTTTTTGAGAGGTTTCAACTCGGACTAAATGAGCGGATGTGCCTGCGAGATTTGTCCCAAAATAGAAGCGGCTTTAGTATTTTAGGATACAGCAGAAATCCTTATTTCTTCCGGAGAAAAACTTCATAATGAGCGCGAGCACTTCCCTTTTCAATATTTGTGCAACTTTATCTCGACCAGCAAGTTGCTTTGGTGACGCAAATCCGCCCTTGTGCATTGCAACTACAAAAATAAATGCAAGGAAATCAATTCCCTTCTAGCAATGAAAACATAAATATACAGCTGCGACTTTCCCCTTTAATCTTGCTTTCCGAGGGACTCGAGAAGGAGGCGAATGAACTGTGCAGGCAGGAGCGATGCTTTTTTTTTTCCCTTTTTTTTTTTTTTTTTTGAGGAATGGAATCTCGATGGACTTCCCCCCCCCCCGCCCCCCTTCTTTCCCGAGGCCGACAAGGGAGGTGGAAAAAAAACTTATTCGAGTTCTTACGAGGGGAAAATAGAAGGGCTAACCCCGAGGTGATACAGCCCCCCATCCCCAGTCGGAGCATCCCCCGCCTGCCTGCGCCCCACGGGGAGGACGGGCCGCTCTTTGGGCTGTCCCTGCCCCCTTGCAGCTCCCCGTCCCCGCGTAGGTCGAGCCCACGGACCCACCGGGGTGCTCGCAGCCAGAGCCCCCCGCACCCGGCCCGGCCTGGCCCCAAAGCCCGTTCTCTGTCGCCACCTTCCGGGTGGGCCGGATCCCTCCCCCCCACTCAACCCAAGGCAACCCCTGGGACGTGCTTTTCCCCTCCAAATTCCCCCCGCTCCGGGGTCCGTGCGAGTAGGGGGCAAGCAAATTCGGGGAGCCAAGCGCAAAAAAGAAAAAAAAGAAAGACCCCCAAACCCCCCTACACTACACCCCACAAAGCCAGTGGTTGCAGGGCGGGCAGGAGCGTTTTAGCAGATGGCCGGGGGGTTTCTCCCGGTGCTCCCCCAGCAGCGAGGCTGCCAAATCTGCCCCCAGGCCGAGCCATCCCCCCTCTTCACCCCCAAATCCCCCAGGATCCACAGCTGGAGGCCGGCCGCAGGTGTGCGCCGCAAGGCTGGTTGGGCTTCCCTCAGCTGATCGCAGGCCTGGGGTCTGAAATGCGGAGGAGAAGCGCAGGCGCTGCGGGCAGGAACTGCCCAGAACCCCCAGTGAATTAAGTGACTAAGCTGGTCAACTCCTTGACGTTTCCTTTCTATTGTTCCACGCGTTATTTCGTCGAATACCTGTGTCAGTAAGCAACCACTCGTGTTATGTCATGTGCTGAGCCTGAGTGAAAGGCGCCTGAAAACAGGCAGGATCCAGGTTTCCGTGCAGTCGGGCAGGATTTCAAGTCTCCTGCGGGTGCATTTGCACTAGTGTTTGGAGTTTGGGTCAGAGTGGGTCAGGAGGGAATCACCCGATCCTCATCACTTGCAGCATCACAGAGAGGTCTCAGGGTGCACAAGCAGGAATCCCTGGTGCGAATTGAGTCCGCAGGGCGTGCTAAACTTACTCTGAAGCAAAAATCCCTCTGAAATGCCTACGTTGTAGCTGTTTGAAAACTCCATGGGGTTTTCTGCATGTGATCAGCCCCAAGAATTGTCCGTACGCTGTAGCAGAGTAGGTCCCACCCAACAGGTCCGTATGACACAGCAGATCAAAACGCGAGGCCCCCAGCTCCAGGGCCAGCACACCAGCCACTGAGCTGGAGACTTGTTCTCACACTTGCACGTCTGCACTCTCTCGTCTTTCTTTCAACCGCTGGTCTGATGAAATGCATCAGGTTATTGAAGCTGACGCGTTTCAACCTGAGAGAATTTTTGCATTCTCCCAAATGCTGTGTAGTCCCTCAATTCCTCTCAGGCAGAAGGGAAACCTGGAAACACGCGTTCCCCCGTGCCCTTGAGTGCCTGGCTTAGAGGTGTGGGATGTGGGGGGGCATCACATCTCTGCACAGCCATGGGATGTGGAAGGGGATGAACTTTCCTTCCTTTTTTTTTTCTTTTTTTTCCCCTTTTTTTCCCTTTTTTCCCCCTCTTTTTATTTTTCATGAAAATTGCAGATACATAAATCGTAAAGAAGGATCAGGATAATAAATAGCAGTTGGAAAGAAGCACCTCTCGGCAGCCCCGGGAAAGGAGGCTGCGTTCTGAGGAGCAGCAGGGTCAGGACGGTCCCTTGCTCGGGGGTTTCCTATGGGTTAGAGCAGGCAGATCCTGCCCACTGTGCTGCCTTTCCCGAAGCCCATTTTCAGGCATCTGATGCTGTTCGGGGAGCTGGGCACTGTAAGCCTGCAATGCTGTAAGGGTTTAAGCTGCTCGAAGTTGAAGTGCCAGTCTCCCACACTCGCTCCATCCCTGCCTGCCTCTTCCCATCCCCGGAGATGTCAAAGAAAATTAGAAATAGAAAATCAACTCTGCCAGTAAGAAAAGTTTTTTTCCTGTCATAGTTCCCCAAACTAACTTCTTTATCACGTGGCCAGCCAGGGTGAGGGAGCTGGGGGAAACACGCATTTGGGGAGGGGGTGGTGGCAGGACCGCGGCGACCCTCTTCTAGTCTGTTAATTTAAGTGGTCACCTGTTAATTTAAGTGCTGCCTCTTGGAGCTACTTCCTGCAGTCTGAAATGGGTCCTTCTCACACGGAAAGAGCCTGAGTTTGCTTTCATTTCCATCGGCATCAGTGATTTCATAGGTTGCTCCACCTTTACATTGTGATCGGACCGTAATCTGCTTGCAGAGGGAGTTATCATGCATCTGGCTGCGATTTTCCAGGCCACACCACCAGAGAGGTCTGCAGAGAGCTGGTCTGCAATTAACCCCCCCGGTAGCTGATTAAAGGTGACGTGAAGCACTGACCCCCTGCTCTAACGCGCCAATGAGAGAAGCATTTGCACGCACACGCCGGGTTCAGTTTGCACAGTGCGTGGCAACCGAAAACAAGCATCATCACATAGAACGAAGGCGATTCGACTCTCAGCGCACAAGGCTCATCCATGGGTATTTCCTAAACCTGTCAGGAGAGTGTAATTACAGCTTTTTGTTGGTCTGAGACCCAAAGGGGCAGCTCCTTAACTGAGGCAAATCGCTGCTGTTGAGAACAGGCTCAGGACGTCCCAGTGTGAGCGATGTATTTAGGTGCAAGCACAGCTGGAAACGGAACAGGGAATTTTTTTATACCCATAGCAGGTCATCACCCCCACGGTTTGGTCATGGCAGCCCCATTCATTTCTACAAAACCAAGGCGATGCTTTAGGCCCACTGCCCCTCCAGCAGCAGTACATTAAAGTCACTGCACAGAAAAGCCGTTCAATACCGAAGAAGGAAATACTAATAACTACCTAATAAAAGTTTTAGTAAGAAACAGTTTCCTCCTTCTTGCCAACAGCGGTCAAAAATGTGGAGAAGCTGGAAATAAAGCTATCAGAATGCAGCCGTATAAAAGGCAAAAATCAACCCCTCAAGGAAGTCAAGTTTCTAGAACAAAATTACTCTGTAAAACTCATCTGGATTTGAGAACAGTTATTGTTTTTCTTCCAACCCTCCTTTCATGCTCTAAGTGGACTTAAACGCAGTAGGTACACATCAGTCCAGCTTTAAAACCAGCTCTTTCCTTGCTATGAGCACATATAAAATCCCAGCAGAATAATGCCATCACGGCCCTTAAAAAAAATCCCGTTTTAACCCTTTTTGCCGAAGCGAGATGCTTTCTGGCGGATGCCAAATGGAAGTGCCAGACAGGGAAGTTTTACGGTCCAATAAACAAGCACGCCAAATTATATGCATGTACAAAGCACCCTCCGGACCTGCTTCCCTCACTGGAACCGGATCTGCCCTCAAATAAAGTCCAGCCATTGCGTCTCAGCTCCATGGGCGGCTCACTGCTTCCCTATGCCAGGCTCCACCAGGTTTTGGAAGACCCAGGTTCCCCTCCCTGCGGGAGAGCCGGGAGGGAGGGTGGGGAGGTGCTCTCGGAGCTGAGGAGCTGGGGGGGTAAGGTATCCCCTTCCCAGCTGCGGGTCTGGGATGCTGCCTACAGCAATAGCCGTTCCTCCGCGTCTCCGGCAAATGGAAACAAAAACAGAGGAGGTGCAGTCAGCGGAGCAACGCAGCACACAGGGGAAGCCATTTCCTACTGATACCTCTAACACATCATTTTCTATCTCAGGGCCTGGGATCTGGTTACCCTTATCTTAGCCAAAAGACTGTACCGGTCATAAAATGTATTTTGCTTTTATTTCTTCTAGAAAACTTTATCATGAGATTTTGATTATCTGTCCTGCAGCAGTGAATTCCAAAGGTTCATTATCTCCCATGCCCGCATTCACTGTCCTTATTTTTTTTCCTTCTAATTTCTCAGTAAGCTCTTTGCAGCATCCATTCACCCGAGAACTGCGAAATGGAGAGGAAAAGGCAAGGCTGACCTGTTTTTCCTTTCATTTGTCACCGTGTCTAACCCAAATGTTTACCCTTGCCCCCCCCGAGATGTATAAACTCTTTTCCAAGCCAAGACATTCTCTATTTCCCAGCGAAGCAATTCACTTCATTTTGAGGCCGCGCTGAACGGTAATACGCATCTCAACACGTTGCAAGTCTCAGCCTAATTTTGCAGGGAATAAAGACATCGAAGACAGTCTCATTACTGCGATCTTTCCCAAACACTAACGGAGTAGCACCCTCTAGCGCAAGCTGACAATAAAATCCGCAATAACAACAACCCCCCTGGGTCAAATTCAGTCTGGGTGCATCGCCACTGCAACCGCCGGGGATGAGCTCAGCCACAAGGCTTTTCCCTTCTGCGCTCCAAAGCTTTCCCAGGTTTCCTCTGCTAGGACCCTCACGGACGCTTTGGGCACACGTCGGATGCTGAACGTTGCCCGGGTCTCTGTCGGACCCAGGCGGCAGCGTCGCCCGCAGGCAAGCGGCATCAGCTCGCCATCGTGTCATGCGCCTTTCATTCCTCTGGGATGCTGCTGCCCAAGAAAGCCTGGAAGTAAGGAATGTTCCTTGCCAGAATTCTGCCCTCACGTGTTGGGTATTTTGAGACCCGCAAGTGGGATCCTACCTGGTTTGAAAGGACCGGGGGCAAAAAGGAGGGCAAAAAAGGGGTCGGCTGATGCAGGGAGGGGGCTGAGGCCGGGGCTGGGCTGCGGGCAGCGGGGCTGGGATGCGGAGGGGGGACTGGGACTGTCTCATGGAGAAAAGCGCTGGTTTCTGGGCGAGTTGGGGACCAACCCGGTGTGAAAGCTGAGGCTGAGGGTGCTGCGGTGTTGTATTACTTCTGGTGCACCTTTTCTCTCATTACTAGCAATTTCCATAGGTTCCATCAGATTTATTGTTGTCAAGAGGAAGGCGAACAAGAAAACGGCACCATTTTGGCAGACCCTGGGTAGGGTGGGGTTGGCGAGGGGGAGCCGGATCATTCCTGGATGCCATCGGCCACAACGGGGAGGTGAGTTAACTGTGTCCCACGCAAAATCCCATTGCCCCAGCGCACATCTAGGGGTTTTATGAAAACACAGAGATCCCCTCTCCCGCTCTAAACATAACACTGAGTAAATGGCTACTCAAGATTTTGTAAAAATTTAAAAAAAAAAAACAAACAACCCTGCTTAAACCAGAGGTGGAAATTTTGTCTAAGGTTTCAAGGCTCGGCCTTCCTTTCGTTACGAACTAGAAGGGAGCTGTGGGCACTTAAGGCGGGGAAGGAGAATAAATCCCTCAGGATTAGGCCCAGGCGATGCTGAGGTTCGGGAGCCAGCCTGTGCCCCCACAAGCACGGGGGGGTGAGCATTCGCCCCGGGCACGCGTGGCTCCTCCCGGGGCAAATACCAAAGCGGCGCAGAGGCTGCGAAGCCAAAAGCCTGGGAAAAGCAGGCGAGGAGGCACCGGGGCTAATGAGCTACGCGGCCGTTTCACCTACCTCTAATGCTTCTGCTTTTTAATGTACCGGGCACATGTCGCGTTCCAGCCGCGGCTTCAGTGTTACGTGTAGGGAAATGTAGGGAATGATGCTTTTTTTCCTCGAGAAGGGATAAGTAATGGCCGGGGCTGCGATTTGGTTTTGGGGCGGGAGTGCTATTTTTAGGTCGATGCCGAGGAGTCCTAGGGTGAGGTTGGACCAGGCGGGCAAGGGGGTGGAGGTGGCCCAAAGCCATCCCGGTGCTCTCCGAACGCGAGGCTGCGCTGGGGAGGAAGCAGGAGGGAGCGGAGGGAGGTTGGACCCCTTCCCTCGCCCAGCCCGGGGCAGCCGCGGGGGGGACCCTGCGGGAAACAGGGCAGCAGCGCGTTGCCCCTGGGCTGTAGCGATGCTCCAATCTTCTGGAGCAGCCCTTCGCCTCCATCCCCGTTCCCTACCATGTCTGGGAGCCTCTGCACGGCGGCTGGATACGGCCCTGCTGGGCTGGGAAGGGGGATATCTTACAACAGCCACGAAAACCCGTAGGGTCGGAAAGAAGAAACGGCTCTCTACCTTCTCCATCTCCACACTGTATTTTACTATTCTCTTCAAATGAAGCAAACATCATTATTTCCCATTAGGTGTTCCCGGGGCAAGAGTATTTCATTGAAAAATGGCTCTTTAATGCTAATGGGAATTATACTCCTAGCGTGATTTATATTAATAAGGCATGTGCAGTTCCTTAGTACATTCAGACCCAGATGGGAAATGGGATTTTTTTTTTTTTTTTTTGTCCTTCCACACAACATCTGATGAAGTGCTCCAAGCATACAATTTAACAAGCTATTCTCCTCTGGCCTTACAGATGAAAAATAGTCCGTTGTGTCAACTCCTCAGATGCCTATTTTTACACCTTCTGTTTGTTCTTAGTTTGACGTTGTTAATCACGGTCCCACCAAAGGCCCATTGTTCAGCTCTTCAAGAAGAATGTTGTTATATTGACTGTTTGTGCGTCAGCCCAGCTCTCTCTGGAGCTGCACTTGGATGAAATTAGATAATTTCCATTAGGAGAACAGGCATTATTAGTCCCCAATGCCAAATTGAAAATAGAGCCAAGATTACTATTTCTGGCCGTGTTCACCTCAGGAAGGAACCTTCTCAGCTTTAATGGGATTTTGCTATTGTTGGTTGCCTTCTGTTTGACACCGGGCCAGCAGGGTTGAAAATTGTTTAGAAAGCTGCATGAAATATAATAGAGCCCAAGCCATTTGCTGCAGCACATTCCAACGCAATGTTTATTTTGAAAAAAAAAAAAAAAAAAAAAGAGGAAAAAAAATTATTGTCCTTGGCAGAAAAAAAAAAATCCCACTAACTCAACTCTCAGAACATATGCTTCTTGTTGCTGTTGTGCTTTCAAAACGCGCTGCCAGGATTGGCGCGCTACATACAGAAGTGATAAATCTAATATTACTTGTAATGATCTACAGGATTTGTAGAAGCAGATTACCGGCACAGGGGGGTGACTCAATGACAGAAAAACAAGGTGAGGGATGACACCAGGTCAGGTCCAAAGGAGAAAGTCAAGTCCCACGTTTGTCAGTAAAATGTGCGTCTTCACTCTGCTGCACGTGTGGCTCAGTTTTCCCATCTGTAAAATGGGTCCAAGCACACGTCTCTACCACATGAAGAGATGAGGAGGACAAGTGCTCCCCAGACTTTGCCTTCGTGGCTGCTGGGGGGGTCTTCTGAGCCAGACTCAGCCCCTCCATGGCCCTGCACAGCCCTGCCTGTCCCACCGCCTGCCTTCCCCAGCAGTGTCAGGGCTCTGCTGCCACTGGTATGGTTTGGAGGGCAGCTCTCCTTTCTCCCCTTCGTTGTGCCCCTCACCGTCACCTCACCCAAACACCTCGCCTGCATCTCAGGATGCTAATCCTTGACATCCAGCGTGAGAGTGGGGATGGCGGGCTGAACTCTTGCTCAGCCCCGCATTCCCCACGGGTCTCTTTCTGCTCCACATAGTACTGTTTTGTTCTCTGAATGCCGTCTTAAAATAATTACTAATGAAAGCAGAGTTGACTTTGGAGCGAAAGTTTCCGGTTCCTTGGCATTTCCAACGTGTAAGCTATCTAAGGGTACTGAAATGCAGGACATTTTTTGGATGAGATCAGAATCCAAAAACACATTTTTCCTCCAGGCCCCTTCAGAGCCAGACCCACCTTTACCGCACTTTACCTCTCGTCTATTCAAGCCCATAAGAAGCTGAGCAAATAGAACAAAGTTACCCATCTTTGGAAAAACAAATAGAGCAAGCAATCTTCGAAGCCTTCAGACGAGGATCCACGCAACAATGCCGGTGTTATCCCTGGGCAGTAAACCAGAGCGCTCCTCTGTTTATATTAACCTAGTGTTTACTTCTATTTTAACCAACAAACATTGACTGATTACAGTGTCTCGGCTCGAAACCATCCGCCAAATAATTAAAAATACAATTAGTCTAAAAGAAAAAAAACCACGGCGGACGGCAGCTGACATGTTTCCTCCACACAAAGCTGCCACCCGCCTGCACGGAGGTGCTCCAATGCGGCCAAAGCAAAGCAGTGATTGCTCCCAGCAAAATCAACACCTGAGCCCCTACCTAGACCCAGAGCATCGGCCACCCCCGGCACCTGCCCCTGCGGAGGTTCTCATGGAGCTGAGCTGTGGGGTTCAGGTCAAATTTGGCAGGTCCTGAGGGGGGGACACAACCCCTTACTGTGTTGTTTGTCTCCCAGATCAGCTATCCGGTGGCACTGGCAATTCTGGGGGAGGTCAGGTCTCAAGCTGATTCCGGGGCCATCCCCACTCAGAACATCCTTTGGCATTCACCTGAGACAGGAGAGGTTTTGGGTGGGCTGTGGGAGAAGATGGTGCCCCTTCACCATGAGGTTTGGCAGCCAGGCTCCCCCAGGAGTTTTCCTCAGTCCCTTTCTCTCCCCACCACCCCAAGTTTCAGGAAAGCACTGTGCCACCACGCAGGTCCCCCACCGGTTTCACAGACTAGTGGGAAACTGGTCCAATGTGACCTGTGGTGGAAAGTTACCCCCAGCAGCTTGCAGAGGCACATGTGTCCTCCAAATCCCATCCTAATTGCCACCCCCAGCTGTAAGGCCCTTGGTATTTGGACACATCAGGGTGACGTTTATGGGTCTCAGATGGAAGTATCCAGACAATGCTCAGGTCCCTGTTGTCACCCCTCAATAAACTTAGGAGCGGACTCAATGAGCAAAACGTTTAGAAAGTGTAGGTTAGACAGAAGATAATCTGTGTTTACAAGGCTGAGGAAGCTCATCTGCACCCTGGCTGTCTCTTCACATAGAGCATTTGTCTTCTCACCGACCTTTTTATTTTTTTCTTCATGCTGTGAAATGTTCATTGTCTCCTGCTAAGGAAAGTTTGATAAGGATCTTGCTGAGAGTGGCTTTTAGGAAAACCCATTGCTCCGAAAAGGAACCAACCATTGTAGAGCCAGCACTTCAAAGTTAGAGCAGTATCTTGTTTTTTTGTACCAAATAAATAAATAAAATGAAGATGAACAATGTGTTTCCATTTAAGGGGGAGTGTGGGAAAATCCAGGTCTCATCAGACTGGGAAGCGGAGTGGTATATGCTGACTAAGAGACTGGAAATAGCGCGGCTGTCAATGGAAGTAATTCAGGGTTGAATAATCACGTCGAGCAGTCAACATCAGATGGGAACCATGGCCCCAAACCTGTTCATTTGAAACCATCGGGATTCACATGAGAAAACATGCGTTGGCTCCGCGTGTTGCTTGTGGTTTCAGGGGAAGCTCAGGGCTGGGCTCTCCCCGCTGCCGAGCAGACAGGAGAACGCAGTCACCCAGACATCCACCACAGAGCTACGCTTCCAGCACGGGAGGCCACGCGGGTTGCATGTGCTGCATTATATTGCGACCGAAGATGGTGCCAGCCCTTGCAAAACCCCTCTCCTTGGCTTCAGACACCTCCGTGTGGGAGCTCACTGCCTTGCCGTTCAACCTAATTGTCTCTTCAGCACTTTTTGTCTTTGGGACCAAGGTCCTGGATTACAGCAGGTCTGCAGGTCACTACCTTTGCCTCCACTAAGGCATTTTCCACTCTTCACCTGTGGCCAACACGTGCCCAGGCTCAGTTGGGTGCCTCAGGTCTAAGAGAAGTGCAGGTTGTGTCCAGCATGACCCATCATCAGGATGGCAGTGATGATGGGACGCCAGTCCTTGCCTGTTCCCTCCTCCTTGTGTTTGCACCCCAAATGGTGGTGGGGGTGGCTCAGATGCAGGCCGTGGGCACCTGTGCCATGGCCCCATCCTGTGTCACCAGTGCCCCCAGTTCAGCCCAGACACCAGGGATGGTCCAAGTGTCCCTCAATGTTTTCTTTTATGGATAATTACCCCCCCTTTTTTTTTTTTTCCTTCACTGTTGACGAAGGGAGAAAAGAGCAGGAGAGATCCCATCCTTTGGTGCTGTGGGACTTGGTACTGTTTTAATAATAATAACAACAAAATATTGAAAAGGAAAAAAAAGAATTGCAGCATATCGGCATGTTTTTAAGGTTGGTGGGAAAAAAAAGACCTTCTAGTCCCAGTGGTATCAGCGAGGAAAACGTCCATTGGATTCTAGTTTTAAAAAAAAAAAAAAAAGTACATCTGAGTCATGCAGAAAGTGCTCGGCTTGGGTAATGTGTGGTTACTGGAGCGCTCGGCGAGGGGGAAGGGAAACAAGCGCCCGGCCCAGAGCCTCATCATAGCCTTACGAAAATTAACACATCTGTGAAGCTGTGTTCCCTAACGAGGAGGGTGCTGCTTGCCCAGGGGGAGAGGGAAGCAGGAGGAGAGGAGGAGGAGGAGGAGGAGGAGGAGGGATGTTCCACTTCCATCTCACTCCAAACTTGCTAAATTCGGCTCTTCGTTTGCTGAAGAGAAGAATTAGAAATCACACTCCACCTGGCAAGATAGTTTTTCCTCTCGTCATCAAAGGCTGGAAAATGGGTGTCTGTGCTGCAGGAATTTTTCTGAATAGGTGATGACAGTTACCGCTTTATTCCTTTTTTCCAGTATTTTATGGAGATTTAAGTGAGTCCTCCAATCCGTACCCGCAAGAAAGCCCTCTTTCCGAAGGTGGGATCAAGCAGAGACCCTCCATACCTGCGGGGAGAAGGTGCTGAGTACAAATACATTCACATGTACGTACACACGCGGGCAAAGGGCAGCACCGCAGCAGAGAGCCCACTGCACCGCACAGACGCTCCGCTGGGAGGATGGAGCCGGGGTGGTGAAAGGGAAGGAAAGGATTCAGGTATTTCACTCTTTTCCAGAAAGGAGCTTCTTCGAAGGTAGGGAAAACCAAATAGACACAGCAGGGGAGGAGGGACCTGTCTGCGTTACTGGTTTGACTGGATTACAGCAGATCCCCGCTGTGGATTGCGCTCTGCTCTCTTGCCATGGCTCCGCTCTGCCTTCTCTGGCTGAAACGACAGTAATGCCAGGACCGATCTCTCCTCTTGGAGATGCTCTGGAGATGCCACCCACCACCTTGCTCCAGAGAGCCGGAAAACCTAAGCGGAGGGGAGAAAAGCAGCCCCCACCGCTGGGCTCCATGCCCTGAGCCCAGGGCAGCCCGCCAGCTCCTTCCAGCCGGCATTCGTTTCTTCCCAGGGCATGTTCCTGTGATTTAGACCCAACCGTAACATTGCTTTCAGTTTGATGGTTAAATAAAAGTCCGGATTCCCCTGAAGTCGTGTTAGGAGCCCATCCCTCGGGTTCAAGGCTTTCTGCTGGTGTTTTAATCCACCCCCAGCTACAAGGGAGCAGGGATTTCTCTTGCTTCTTCACCAAAAACATCCCATTTTTCAGGTTTTTCCAGTAAAACTGGAAAGTGTCCGTGTTAAATGCTGTTGAGAGAGAAACCTTTAATTTTTATCAGCAGTTCCCAAGGACATGCATTTTTCTCAACTGTTCTATGGACAGGATATGTGAATGAGAAAGATACGGGTTTTAATCACTATCCTTCAGCTGGGCCAGGTGGAAGGAAGATGTTTTTTCTGTGGCTTAAACGAAGGCCTTATTTCCAAAAGAAGTTAGTGATAGTGGCTGCTGAACTAGAGACAACACAATGGGCTCCATCATTAAGGATCTGGGTCCTCCAGCTTCCTGAAACATCAAACCTTTAGGGTGTGACGAAATGAATGACCCCCAAATGGAACCAGACAGAATCACGGTCCCCTTAAAAACAAACTGGCAAAACCAAATAAACGGGCGAGGTTTTGCCTGTCACCCACATGCAGGCCTACGAAGGTCCAGATCCAGCTTTACAAGCCCCAGAATGAACACGACTAGAATTTCACATCGGAGCCATCTCTCCAAACATGCTGCAAATCCCTTCGCAAAGAGAAACACTTCATAATCCTTCTATTCGTGTCTGTCCCTCTAAATTTAAACACGCATTTAAAAAATAAATAGGGCATGGGTGATGTGCAGGAACAGCTTGCTGCTTCTCTTTTTTTATTTTTTTAAATCAATAAAACAGCCTTAAAGAGGCCCCCTTGAACGAGTTCTGTTCATTTATTTTTCTTGGAAACTTCCAGTCTCCTTAACTCCTTTTAGACACACAAGAGGTGAATGATTAAGTTGAAACTATTATCTTTGCAGAGAACATCTCTGCTGGCTGCTGGCCAAGCGGAGAGGAAAAGTGAAATGAAATAAACACGCCGGAGCTATTGTGTCCCCGACCGGTCCCTGCGGCGAGGTGCTGGGAAGCTGGGAAGCTGGAAGGCGGAGTTGAAAGGAGGTCCCTGGGTGGGGACTGTTAATGAGGCAGGGCACATTCTGGGAGAACGTTTTTCTGGCCAGAAATAAGAGCGTATGAGTAACTTAACGTGAGACGAAGTCCGCCCTCATATAAACAGGTGCCACTCGGTGCTGCAGGGCGCTGGTGGCCACTCCTGCCAACTGTGGCTGCCAGCCTTGTCCTGCCACAGACAAGCCATTGACCTCCTGTCCTCTGCCACCTCCCCAGGACATGAAAGCAAACCCTTTGCCAGCAAAAAGGGCATGAAATGGACATGAGTCAGCCATGTGCACTCGCAGCCCAGAAAGCCAGCTATACCCTGGGCTGCATCCCCAGCAGTGTGGCCAGCAGGGCGAGGGAGGGGATTCTGCCCCTCTGCTCTGCTCTGGGGAGACCCCACCTGGAGTGCTGCATCCAGCTCTGGAGCCACCAACATAAGAAGGACATGGACATGCTGGAGTGAGTCCAGAGGAGGCCACAAAAATGATCGGAGGGTTGGAGCACCTCTGCTATGAGGACAGGCTGAGAGAATTGGAGAAGAGGAAGCTCCAGGGACACTTTATAGCCCCTTCCAGTACCTAAAGGGGGCCTACAGGAGAGATGGGGAGGGACTCTTGATCAGGGAGTGGAGCGATAGGATGAGGGGTAACGGTTTTAAACTGAAAGAGGGGAGATTTAGATTAGATATTACGAAGAAATTGTTTGCTCTGAGGGTGGTGAGACGCTGGCCCAGGTTGCCCAGAGAAGCTGTGGCTGCCCCATCCCTGGAGGTGTTCAAGGCCAGGCTGGATGGGGCTTTGAGCAGCCTGGTCTGGTGGGAGGTGTCCCTGCCCATGGCAGGACGTTGGAACTATGCGATCTTCAAGGTCCCTTCCAACCCAAACCATTCTGTAAGAATTAAAGTCTTGTGCATAAAGAGATGTGCATCCTCAGGGCCTGACTCCTGGGGCTGCAGCAGTTGTGGTTACTGCTCTGAGCCTCCGAGGCTGGGGTGTAGCTCGAGGACAGCACCGAGGCACTGCTGCGTTGGCACCGAGGAAGCTCAGAGACACATCCAGCTGTTGGTGCAGGAAGACACAAGCAGTGGGCCTGCAGCTGCCTGGGGGGACAGTTCACAACCCCGAGGTCACCCACTGACGCCAGACCCCTCGAGGAAGGGGCTGTGCCAAGGGGCCAGTGGTCAGCTGGACTGCTAGCCTCGGCACGGGCATAGAGGGACATCAAATGTGACAACTCACTGGGCTTATCCTTACAAAAAGCCTGGGCAAGTGAGCATCTAGAAAGGTCACAAACACACTTACTCTCATACAGCTGCATCTGATTCAGCAGAAATTACATGACATCCTGAAAACGAGGTGATTTAAAAGTCTCTATTTCCAGACTTTAGACTATGTAATTAACTTGGCTTCAAGAGAAACGTGAGATGTAAAATACTTACTGATTTACTACTCCTAAGGAATTACAAGCAGCACTTCAATATCTTGCTCAGGACAGAGACACCAGTACGCCAGCAGACAGAGCAGTGGGATTCTCACAGGCAGTTACACAGGATGCACATATTGAAGCTGCGTGGAAAAATGTGTCTTTCTTACTAATTTCATTTGAAAAAGTGCCTTGAAGGTATTGCAAACTGTCCCTGGGCCTGACTAAGTCAAGGAAAAGCTTGAAATGATCACCATAGGCTCATGTGTCCCACGTACCAGTTGACTTGCTTTGGAATCACCCCACTGGATTACTAAAAAAACAAAATAAATAAAAAAGAAGAAAAGAAAGAAAAGGCCAGAAGTAACATTTACGTCACAAGTCACATCTGCTCCTGTAATTACTTTCCTGTTGGCTGTTTTCAGTGGCGAAAGGAAACCCGACAGAACTGGTAACCAACAATGGATTACAATCCACCTCCTTGAAATCTCAGCTTTTTCTGAAGGGGGGGAAAAAATGGTAGCGCACAGCTGATCCTCAGCGTGTTGCCATGAGGACAACAGAAAAATGAAATGCTTGGCTTTGAGACCGCGTTTACAGCTCACCATTTCCTTTTCTAAAGGAAAGCTTAGAAAAACCTCCCCTGCGAACTTCCTACATGTGTATGTAGCCCCCCACGGCACGACGATGCCCAAGTCACCTGCCAGGCTCAGCTGCTGCAGGAGAAGAAAACTCACGCGAACCTAACGGCTTGTCGAGGTTTAATCATCAAGCCCCACGTAATCAAAAGACAAACAGTCCAGCAGCAATAGCGGCGATGCCACACGTGTACGGAACAACGGCGTGGCAGCCAGGACATGCTGTTTAAGTGTGGGTCACTTAGAAAAGCGCAGAAACCCTGGCAGACCACAGTAAAAGGAGAGAATCAAAATTTAGCGTAGCGCGAGTCATTGCCAAAGAAAACACGCAACGCGCACAAAGCGTCTGCGAGACGAGAACGGGTGGGTTTTCTGCAAGAGTGAAAATGGGGGGTGACGCAAAGATCCTTTGTACTATAGGCTTTAGCTTGGATCAGCTAATAGATAACTTCCTTTGCCTTCTCCAGAGCAGAAGGAACAAGAGGCAGCATCTGTTCGCTGCCTCACCAGAGACAGGATTTTCTTTGTTTGGATTTGAGACCGTGATAGGTAAACCCTAAAGCACTTCAGTGCTGAGGCACAGAAAATCCTTATCCCATTACTGCTGCTGCGTATCCTGGAGGTTGTATCATCTTTCCAGCCTGGATGCCCTCCTGGTGCTGCAGCAGTGTGTTTGGACACCAGATGCTCTGCGGAGATGTCCCGAGCAGGGCTGAGCTTGTCCTGGGCTTGCTCAGCCCCTTGCCTTGCTGCTGCCGCAGCAGTGATTTACCTCTGCACGCAGGAAAAAGGTTTCTTTTCGTTCCCTGCACAGCGGGCACCACTCAGGTTTTATATTTTTAATTTTTTTTGATGGCGTTTGGTCCCAGTGGCGGTGGGCACCACATCCCTCGCAGGCTCAGCCTGCCAGGAGGAAGCTTTGGCTGCATCCCCGCATCAGCTGTTGGGAGCGAGCGGCGGTGACTTTCCCAAGCAGATGGAAAAATGCTCTGCCAGGAACACTGGATGCAGACGTTCAGTGTGACTTTTAGCACCAAGTCTATGGGGACTGATCTCTGTGCTACGCCTGTCAAGCCCAGAGCACCAGTCCCATTTCATTCATCTTCATTTTCTTCCTTTTCTTAAAGCAAATCTAAAAATTATTCCAAAACTATAGTTTTAACAGACATACAATAAATCAGACGTCTCGTAAGGGGAGAACGCTGCTGCTGCCCGAGCCAAACGCATTCCCCTATTTCCTGGCCGAGGATGGTGACCATCAGGACAAGCATTATGTTTCGGCTTTGCTTGGGCCTGAAGTCAGCGGCCGGCGAGAGGGTCTCCATCTGGAGTCATTTTGTAGTGCTAGAACGGTTCTCCTCCAGCGGCAGCCACCGCCTGCTAATATAAAAATACTTGGGAGAAAAAGCAATACGTTTTATTAGGTTGGTAGGAGGAAAAAAAAAAAAAGCTCTATTCAAGACTTCCATTAACTTTTATGAATATCTCCAAAGAGATTTATTTTTATAACAACACTGAAGCAGAGGAATAAAACCCAAGTTTCTTGACACTCGCAATTACAATTTCTCACCAGAGGCAAGTCCAGAGTGTCTGTGGCCAAGCCCTGCTCACCTTGGCCACAAGAAGAGCACTTCTGAAAGCCAGAGCCTGGCTGCGAGAGGAAGGGCGGCCCCGCGCCTGGCATTGAGGGTACCCGTGCTTGTATTTTGGTGCTGCCGCAGGCTCCCTGCACAACCCTTTCACATCACTGCTGTGTCCCAGGGATGTTCAGATCTGCTCCCGGAGTCCCACCAAGTGCTGAAGTAACCTGTCCCACTTCAGATCCTAGCCAGTGACAATCAAAGGCCATCTTTTGCCTGAAAGCTTAGTATTTCTACCCCATTAATACAACCCATCCTCTCTTGACTTTGCTAAGTCTCAGCATTCACACTGCCCACCCAAACATCATCCCTTTCCAAAACCCACCGCATTGCTGGCCTTCGCTATCTCCTGTGGCAGGGAGCTCCTCCGTCTGAACACAGGTTGTATAAAAATACTTCCTCTGATCTGTTTTGAATTTGCCACCTTTTAATTTCATTGAATGCCCCTTTGTTCCAGTGTTATACGACATGGTCCCGCCAATCTATTTTCTCTAGACTATTTATTATTTTCCTTCTCCTCTTAAAACCTAAAGCAAAGTTACAGAAGGAAAAAGAGGAAGAAAAAAAAAAAAGAGGGGAAAAAAAAAGCTCCCCAGGAAATTGTTCTAATAAAAAAAAAATGATTATACTTCACGGTGTGGCCTTGCTGCTCTCTACAGCTGTTACAAACAAAACCGGTGTGGTGTTGCGCTGTCAGGACAGAGGCACCAGGTACGAGACGTGCACGCGTGGTCCCATGTGTCCCAGGCAGCCCCGCTGCGCTGGCACGGGGAGGGCAGGCACCAGGGAGCAGAGAGACGGCGGCACCGGCCGAGGCTGCGCCCACAGGCACCAGCAGCATCCCCGGCACAGCCGCAACCAGAGCCGGGAATGTATTTGTTTAAATTTGAGGTTTTGCGATAGGCAAAACCCAAGGCATTTCAGCATTGCAGCTCCTGCCTGGCCGCCCGAAAGTTCCTCCGCTGCCCAAGCACATCCAGATGCTCGCGAGCTGTGCTCTCACCAACCCTATAGGAAACACGGCAAAAACATCACTCTAATGAGAAAAAGCCCCTCAGCTGGGAGCACCTTCCTAATGAGATTTCCAACACCAGGTGGGAAGCAGCCAGCCGGGGCATTTGCAAGGCTGCTGTGGCAGGCGGCTCCATCCCTGTGCAGCTCCAGGGATGTGCTTTATGCTGCAGCCACTGCAAGGCGTGAAGCAGAAGAGCCCCCGGCTCTCTCCCCAGATGCAGCTCCATCTCACATTGCTTATGTTTTCAGCTGCGTTTTTAAGGCACATCCAATTTCCCCATTGATACGCTGCCTGGTGACTGCGCAGTTCCTACTGGGAAGGTCTGGGGAGCCTGCAGAAGCTGGGTGAGATGACCCAGCACACGCAGGAGCACTGGGACCAGACTGGGGACTGGCACAAGAAAGGTAATGACACTGGTCCCTGCTGGGCTTTTACAGTCCAAGGAGATGGATGAACAGCATCTGCTCAGCCTTGTCAGCAGACACTTGTCCCTGGTTGCCCAGCCCACCGTCCCACCTCATAACCAGCAGTGTGCCCATGAAATACTGAAACACTTGAAACAACAGCTACACCTTTAAGCAGTAAGCCAAGGGAGGGAACTGACATTTTTTAAGCAGCCCTGATGTAAACAGGGTTGTTCACTTTTTGTTTCAGGCTGGCTGCAGACTCAGACTTGTATACGGGGATCACCAGGTTCTTCCCACCACAAGAGCCCGTCCACCTTTCCTCTTCTGTCTCCCTTTAAACAAGTGGAACAATAAAATCTCGAATTCTGCAATGCAGCTTCTGCAGCCATTTCACAAGGGACCCTTTCCAGCAATTCAGCCAGCTGCATCCTCCCCTCACGCAGAGGCTCTCAAATACCCGAGCAAGAAGACGACCTTGTGCCATGGGGGCTTGGCGTTCCCTGAGGAACAGCCCAGGCCTTCCCAGTTCTGGTGTTGGCCTCGGAGCACCAACCACCACCAGCTCTTGGCACCAGGTCTAGGGCTGCAGAGTCCCAGGGCAATGCCATAATCACAGCGCCCTTCTCCCAGTGAGCCAACAAGCGACTCCTGTCGAGGGATGCTGGGGCACAGAAGCCGCAGCTCCTCACCCATCCCTGGCTGCAGCAGAAGGAGCAGGGCTGGCCCTTCAGGGCTCACCGGGACACATCAGCTCACCCTTCCCCCTCCCTGGAACAAGAGGGGTCCAGCCTCGGCACCTCATCCAGGCTGACAACATTTACGCTTTCTAAAGGTCCTAAGCAGCCTTGAAGGGCTCAGAGCATAGCAGGCACCGAGCAAGCGTGGTGCAACCAGGCTGCTCAGGTACTTGTAAATGAGGAGAAAAAAAAACCCACAATTGTCTCAGGGCATTTGTCCCCTGAAGTGGAGACAAAGCTCCCTTTGCTAGAATGGGAGGCACGTGTCTTCTCTGAGAGAAGAGGATCTGCCTCCTTCCTCTGCTTCCAGCGACCCAGGTCCCACAGGGCAGGACGTGCCGCGGATGAGAAGAGCGCACATTCTGCTGGGCGCAGCACGCCGGGACCGTCCCCCACTGCAGCGGGGAAAACAATGCAAGGCAGCTCCATTTTACACTCAGGGAAGATACAAGTTTAAAGGAGGACAATTCTGCAACCGGTTGTTGCGTGTCCCTGCAGTTCCTGCTCCCAGTGCCAAGGAAAAGCGCCACGTACCATCAGCAATTTGCCCGACTCCAGAGGAATATCAGATTCTAGGTACAATGAGTCAATCTCCCTGTCTCTCCAATTAAGTGCAAGCTGATTTGGGGATGGGGGGGTGCTGTCTGCCCCCCATGCCCAGGGCAGGCAGGCCGGGGAAGCAGGCAGGAGGCTCAGCCCAGAGCAGGGCTCCCTGCACCGTCTGCTGTCTCCGACTGCCATCTACCCGGCAGTGCCGGACGTACAGCGTGCGGCTCCCAGAGACACCAGCCCCATCCCACCCCTCGGCAAAGCAATGCCGTCGATTAGGGGGGAAAAAAAAAAAAAAACCAACAGAAAAACCCAAAGAAATGCACGCAGCCCATAGGCACATACCCTCTTCAGTTTCTCAAGACTCATGCCACAATGCCCCCAGCAAGGAAAATGTGCCACTGCAAATGTTTATAACATCTGATTTAATGTTACGCAGCTTCTCCCAGCCATAAACCAGAACAAATACTCCCAAGATTTATTACATCCTTTCCTCCAGGGCCTTAAGCAATTGTACTTGATTAATTCAGCAGTTAAACAGCACCAAGCAGAAGCATGATAATTTTGCATCCAGGATTCCTAAGACCCATACTGTTTTCCGCAAGGATTTAGGGTCTAAAACCAGAAAAATGAGTCTCTAAGTATTCTCTTATCCATTTGCACGGGTGAACAACATGCACTGGAGGTTTTCTCCTTGCAGAGAGATGCTAAGCTAAGTTTCTTCTTGCTCCCTGACATTAAGAATTCCTCATCACTCTTTTGTAGCAGTAAATACCTTTTCCTCAGCTTACATTCTGGTTAGGACAAGTATTCTCACTGCAGCGTCATTTTTAAGTGACAGAAATATTTCTTCAGTACCACTGTTAACAGGAGCGAGACCTTCTGGTGCATTTCTCCCGTAAACGTCTCTTTGGTCAGCTCAACACCTCCTGCCAGCAGAGTGAAGCAGCTTCTCTTTGCCCCAACCCCACGCACAAACACCCAGATTTGCCTCGAATCTACCTCCTTGCAAATCCAGGAAAGAGTTTTGGAAGCTCGTTACTTCCTTTCTCTGCATGAACTCCTCACAGCAAAGCCTCCACAAGGAGAGACTCCATTGTGTTGTTAGCACGCTGGTGTTGGAGATGGGTACAGTGACAGGCAGTTCCCCCCCCCGGAAGACACTGGAAAAAAACAGAGACCAAAAGTTCCTTACACATTTCCTCAGGGCCTCTCAGAGCAGGTCCATCCACATGCCAACGGCTCTGCAAACGCTAGCTAGAAAACACGAACGGGAGCTGGAAGAAAGCAGGTAGCCCTTTCCTTTCCATAGCTTTTTCCAGAGTGCCACGCTTCCCCCCCGAGAGATCCGTGTGCCTGAGGAAGGGTGTAAGCCGAGGAAGAAAGCAAACCTGCCTTTTGCATATAGCTAATGAATTTATGGAAGCAGAAGCAGAAAGGAGCACTCGCGGACAGCTTATTGGCTTTGAAGAGCTAGAGCAAGCGAAAGCAGCGAGCCTCCTTTATATCATCACTGCAGTGAGCAGGGGGTTCTGAATAGGGTGTACCTCACTTAACTACAATGCACATAATTTATTGCAAATTAAACTGTTTACTGTGCCAGGCAATTTGCAAGCACTGTCATGTTCACAAGGTTTTTTTTACTGTTGATTTTTCAAGTATTAAAAAAAACCATTGAAATAATATTAATTGGATGCTCCCTGTGCCCTTCCACGTCCTCAAAGACATTTACACATCTTCAAGTAATTGAGAAAAACGACCTAGGTTGTTTGCATCCGACAGGTCATTACTGTTCTACAATACCCGCTGGAACACGCATGTTAACAGCGGTTTGACAATAACGTATTTGAAGCTACACAAAAAAATTGCGGACTGTATAGACTAGTGCTTCAATTGATTTGAAATATGGTGTAGCATTTGTCTTGGCTGCGTTAACAAGGTCTGCTTTACCAATACATTTGTATTTATGATGACTAAGGGCAGATTATAGTTGTTAAAATTTGTCCTCCTGACATGAAAACACTACTTTGTCATTAATACATTTTGTAGTATAAACTATGATGTCAGGTCAATGTAAAGGGTAAAAACTTTCCTAAAGTATGTACACATCATTTTTTTTTTAAAGCTATTGAGCCTAATGGAATAACAAAGGTCATAATAACAAACCATTACAGCTTTGGTCTTGGCAACTATGTCCACAGAAGAATCCTCCAAGAAACAATCATCATTTCTCCAATGTTATGGCATTAGGACGACAGGAATGGTTCACAAATGAGTCATGTGAGCCCAGAAACGCAGTAGCTATGTGAAAGCTGAGCAATCAATTATTCATTTGTTTACTGAGAGCTTTCTCAGCTGACATTAACCAGAACTTTTTAAAAAGAAGAACTTTACAGCTGTCCTTGGCTGTCCCATGAGGCTGTGCTCAGAGGCTGAAAACGTTGCTTAATTTCTCAGTAAGTAATCTGGTATTTTTATTGAAATAAACAACAACATACGGACTAATTAACCGGATTCAACCGGCAGGTGTCAAAATATCAAAGACTCGGGGCTGGGGTGATGATGAGATGGGAGACTGGGGCAGAGAAAAGGTCGTTCAAGCAACTAAAAATCTAGCTCTTGCTCAAAATTCAGCCCATGAAACCCCCAGTAAGCCTCCCTGTATATGGCGTATTGAGGATACAGATACACATTTTGGTCGCAATAATACACGCAAGTAATCTGCTCTGATTAAATTACATTTTTCTCATTTTGCAGTGGTCGTTTACCCTAGTCCCTAACAAAGTTGTTAACACTGAAAGCTTTTTCAACCACAAATGAGTAAGATTTAAAGCGGTTTAAATAGCACACCTCCAGCTCTCTTTAATCTATGCTCTTTTTGCCTTCTTTGGTTCGAAAGAAGCATCCAAACCACAGAAAACTGCCATACAAAAGGAACTGAGAAAATCTGGACATAAACCCAATGTAATCAAGTGCAAAGCAAGCACATAAAAAGAGCTGCTCTGAGAAGAGCTAAGATTTTTTTACTATTATTATTTAAAGTGTTTCCTCTACATGATAAAGCTGATGAGGAACACTAAAGCTTAGGATAAATGCAGACAGCAGAAAAATACTTTACTCAGGACTCCACCAAATTACATCTGAACTCAATTAATATTTCTAGATGAAATAAAACTGAGAAAAACCTGAAATAGTAAAGCCTTTTATGCTGACGTTCCTGTTGTGTTCAGGCTAGATTCTCATGATGCCATCTGCGATCCCAAAAAGAAGTGATTATGGAGTTAGAGATTTTGATTTTTCAAAATTGCTAGCAAATCAAAAACCCCACCCTAACTTTTTGATATTTACTCGGATCGATCAGCCTCAGTTTATTTTTGTTTTCTTTTTCAGCCTGAATGCAAAAAAAAAAAGCCTGCATACTTTAGGAAATATTTCACCCTTTACACTGACTTGCATCTACTTCTAGAAATAAGGAGTAAAAATTACACTGTTTTAACAGGGTAACTTTAAAAAGCTTGTTATATTTCTAGGTTTGTAGTAAGAATTCAGATTCTGACAAGAAGAGAGTCCAGCGGGATTGGAGCGGTGGTGTGGCACCGCTGTGAAATCCACTCACTGAAAAAAGAAGAATCTCACTTTTTGTAGGCTTTTTAAGCACTTCTAAAGAGGCTTTACCTACCCACTCTGAGCATGTTTCTTGAACCCACTTGTGCCTTCTCCATCGTTTATAAAAACAACCGAATAAAACCAGCAAACCCAGTTACTGGAAGAGCAGCTGGATTGCCGAAGTGCCTTGCAAACCAGGGAAAGGCTTGGAGGGAAAGATCCAGGAGTCCTGCTTTTACTTCTTCCCCTGGGTATGCCTATCGATACTGGCACTTCGGACGGTTTATTACTAAGCACAGCTCCACCTCCCTACTTTGAAGAAAGCAAGTATCAATCCAGCCATGTCAGAGAGAAAATACAGGAGAGCTCAGAAAGGCTGCGCAGGGCCACTTTAGGCAGAGCTAGGAACAGAATCCCCGTCTAAACAAAAGCCTCATCCATTTCGCTCCACTGCTCTCCTCTAAATGACTACGCCAGTTCTATAAGCTATAGGCTGCCCATAGGTAAAATCCCACCTGTTTACTTTCACTAACAGAAAAACGAAGAGATAATCATTAAGAAAACAAAAAGTGAACAAGACTATTGGCTCTTCTGTGTAAGCCACTGCAAAGAGGAAATTCAGGAGAATAGGGAAATCCTGATTCCCATCAT
Organism: Chroicocephalus ridibundus; assembly: GCF_963924245.1. Lineage (NCBI taxonomy): Eukaryota > Metazoa > Chordata > Aves > Charadriiformes > Laridae > Chroicocephalus > Chroicocephalus ridibundus. Next base: position 19,448,528 of record NC_086286.1, read on the forward strand.
GAAGCTACAGCCAGGAAAGAGATGGATAAAAATGTGCATCACCACCCTTCCAACACATTTATCTCCATTAGCATGAGCTACTTCTCAAGATACTTAACCAGCTAATACAAAAGTCCGTGTAGAAGGAATCTAGTCAATGTTGCTTTGGATAGACATACCTCAAAAGGCAATCACCTCTTCTTTCAAGTGCGTGACTCACCTGAGAACTGTGGTTTGTTTTGGGTTGGGGTTTTTTTTGTGGCTGCAGACTGAGTTTAGGGATGGAGGTGTGCAAAACATATACAACATAAAGGCCAGGAGCTGATCAAAATGAAAAACCATAACATGAAGTCATGTATATCTAGACTCCTTCGAAAAAAATAATATGTGAATTAAATGAACTTTTTAGCATTTCAATTGATTTGAGCGCTTATGCATGAAATGCACTGTAAATATACACACGGAAAATATCGCTCCTTTGCACAAGGACTGATCTGCTTATTCAAACCACAGAATGAAGCAGTCATGAGTAAAAAGTGAGAGCTATCACTCACAAAAGGTTGAGCCTTCTCCAGGTCACATATCCTCAAAAGAGTGTCCACCTTTTGAATATCTGAGTTACAGTCCCATCTGCAACAGAAAGTATACTATATTATGCAGATAGGTGGAAAAATTCATTCTATATATTCATTTTCAATAGTAATAATGACTGGACGATATTATTTCTAATATAATTCTAATAAGTTAATGGAACCAAATAATCATATAATCATACAGTTGGAAGGGACCTCTGGAGATCATCTAGTCCAACCCCTGCCAGAGCAGGGTCACCCAGAGCAGGTTGCACAGGAACGCGTCCAGGCGGGTTTTGAATGTCTCCAGAGACGGAGACTCCCCCACCTCTCTGGGCAGCCTGTGCCAGTGCTCTGCCACCCTCAAAGTAAAGAAGTTCCTCCTCATGTTTAGGTGGAACTTCCTATGCTCAAGTTTGTGCCCGTTACCTCTTGTCCTGTCCCTGGGGACCACTGAAAAGAGCCTGGCCCCATCCTCCTGACACCCACTACACTAACGCTACACTAATGTGGCTACACTAGCAAAAAGATTGAGGCCTTTGCTTTCTTTTCCTAAAAAGGCTGACTGGTACTGTCATGTACGTGACAGTAATGTACAGGAAATGTACATTATGTACATGGTAATGTACATGAAATCATCTTTTGATTTATTTCACCTTCCCATACCCCTTTTTGTCCCAGATGATTAAACCTCTCTGGTGCTCTGACCACGCTCTTTTCCAGCGGTCCGGTTTGAGAAAGGGCTGACTATACCCAGCACATCAGTGATACAGCAGTAGACAACTGCTGCCCCAACATATTCTTTATTGCTGGAAGCCGGCACTGATACCCACACCTGCTACCACGCTGTGTGCTCGTTCTCGCTTTGGGAGATCCTACGTCTCCAGCCTCAGCAGACTTTCTCTGAACAGTTTCCAGCCCCTCTTTTGATAAAAGCTGCTCCTGTAGCAGAATCACTAGATCTCAAAGGCTGATGTAGCATTTCTTGTTTAAATATCCTGTTGCCAGATCACACTGCCTTTCCTCTCCTTTCTCCTGCACGCGGTTAGGCTCACAGACAGAGCCACGTTTGTTGCTTTAGGGTCTTACAAAGAGGCAGCGACGGGCCGGCTGCGGGAGGGCGCATCTCTGGTGGTTTTGTCAGCGTTAGGCTACTGGTTGTACTCAATGATCCTAAAGGTCCCTTCCAACCTAGACAACTCTATGATTGTACCTCCTCTCGGGGCTTGCACAGAGGCACTCCAAGCTCCAGCTCGCAAGGCCCTGCCCAAGGATCTGCTGGGCATCTCTGAGAGGGCAGCAGAGCCCGGTGCTGTGGCACTTGCTCTCTGCCACTGTAGCACCTGCGAGAGTATCTACTCCTTTAGGAAAAGCAGGTGAAAACAAGGTCTTGTGGAAGTCAGTGGGAATCCGAGCAAGAATTATCCACCACCAGGTACAGTAACTCGTGGGTGTTATTAGGAAAGAGAGCAAGGGCAAGGAACAACCATACGAGCACCAGTGGGTAAAGACGAAGTAAAATAACGACAGATTAGTGTAGGGAGAGCAGACAGGTGGTGAGGAAAGCAAATGAATAAATACAGATAGCGATGCTCATGACGAAATGACTCACCACAGCCATTTTACAACATTCCTTCTGCTTGACGGTATTTTTTCAGGACATTGTCCAAGCTATAATGGCACAGAAAAGAAAGAAAAGCCGTGTTCTAGTTGTGCTGATCTGCCAGAAAGGGTACAGTAAACAAGAACTGCCTTCCTTGTCATATTCCTTCCGCCTTATTACTCTGCTGATCACATAAAACATATGGTCTAAAATATTCTTGATATTCATTTCAGGACTGTTGTTCTACTAGGAGTAAGGTCACGTTGTAAAGAAAACCTGAAGATCGAACATCAATATATCACTTGGTGACACGACAGGAAAGAATAAATAAAGTATGGCAAGTCATAACACCTGTACAGGGATAATATTTTTCCAGAGGTCTATGCAAGGCAAAATCCAAACCAGAAGGGAATTGGGTAGTTATTTCAGGAAAAAGAATACTGTCAGATAGCTGAAAGTGTATTCCCTTGCTCAGTTTGTAAGTGGGAGCCTGAATTCCTCCCACCCAACACCACATACCAGACTACCTTTGCTTTCTTCGTAGTTAGGAGAAAGACAGAGGCAGCTCTTGAGGGTGGTTTGGCCTCACTAACTCCCGACTCCTCTGCTGGACCCTGCAGCCAGGTGGGAAGTTTTCAAGAAGGCACCTCCAAGCAGCCGATGCTTTAAGATAAGACCAGTGAAACCAGCTTTTTAAGATGATTCAGAGAAAGATCATCTAAGTTGTGCCTCAAGTACCAGTAAAAGTCAAACTCACCACCAGAAAAGCAGAAACGCTGTTTCTAAAGCACAGTTTTTAACTGGCACTTCTCTTCCCCCAGCCACAAAAGAGAGCTAAATATATTGCAGTATAATGTGTTTGCAATGCCTGTTTGCGGACATGCAAAGCCCTGCTTTCTCTCCCAGCTCATCATTAGAAACCCCTCGTTCAGTACCAAAAGAGCTGGGCACTTTCTGGATTCGCAGGGAGCAGAGAGGTATATCTGGGAGAATTAGGAAGGCTACAGGTTGCCTAGTATGGCTGGCATCTTTCAGCAGTTTTATTATACATTTCTCCTAGGGTTCAGTGAGTGAACCGAAATGATGTAGAATAAGGAAAGCACATAAAAACTTCAACGGTTAAAGGCCTGATGCTCTTGCTGTTGAAAACAATGGCAAAACTTGCATTGATACCCAGGGCAGGCAATTCAACCTTAAAACAACCACAAGCAGCACATGGGAGAGGGAGATCTCTCCCAAGATCCTAGCCAAAAGAATTGCATTTCCAGTAATATCCAAACATCTAAATAATAAGGGGAGCAAAGCAAAGCTCCCTGAAACCTTCAGCCAAGGGTGATCTGAGCTCCAGTAACAGCAACAGAGCCCTGACAGGTGAGCAACAGCAACTCTACTCAAATGTGGCTTTAAAGTGTATTTATACTTTATCAGTGATTTAAGATCTTAACTTTTGTATTTATTTAAAAAGCAGCAGCACTGTCAAACAGCTGACAATAAGAGTAAAATGCAGCATTGCTTCTTGAACATCTGGAAAAGGATAGGGGTAGGAGAACAGTTTGCTGACAACCGTAGAGCTAGCACAGATTTAGGACCTAGGGCTGCCAAATGCAAAGTCTCTCCAGGCAAGAGTGAAGGATCCTCAGCTGGATCTGTCCTCCAGGATGCAGCAAAGGACATCAGTCCCTCAAATTAATGATTCCCTTTCCTGGAAACCTACACTTTGTTATATTTATGGGAGCTTAAAGTTCACGCACAGTACTAAGACAGGCTAGAGAGCTCATGCTGAATTCTTTTATCTGCGAGAAGTTTATGAGTTTTGTAAGATGGACGAAAGTGGCAGAGTTCAGTTTATTTGCACTGAAGTCCCTTATAGACAGAGCTCTCATTTACCCACGCAGATGTCCTGGTGAGCAGGTACACAGCAGCAGACAGCATAGGGATTTCTTGGATGGGGACTTCAGCTGGAACACGTCTCGCCGCAGAAGTGATACGTTTCCAGTGCTGCATTTTTTGTATATACATAACACGGTAACAAAACCAGGGATGCTCCTGTGCGGAAAGTTTATCAGGGTAAACAGCTCACACAAAAAAACCCAAAGCTCTGAAGAAGAAGCAGCACAAATCCCTGCAATACTGTTCAACGAAAACATTTTGAAGAAAGGAGAAAAGCAAAGATCATCTGTAGCATGCTGAGATCTCAAGTCATAGAATCATAGAATTGCCCAGGTTGGAAGGGACCTTCCAGATCATCTAATCCAACCAAACTCATACCCTACTCATCTTATGCAGGTGAAATGATTCTTCAGTTTCAGGTCTTGCTCTTGGAGATGGCGGATGTATGGCTTGTTAGGGCTTACAAACCCTTAGCAGTTCAAAGAAGGTAACTAAAGGCTGCGTGTATTCAAATGAAGAGCTACTGAAATGTGGAACATGTCAGGAACCACAAAAAGAACACAAAGAAGGAATGAGTCACTCTAAAAGCAATTTCCAGTGGAAACTGAGGGTGAAAATGTCCCATATTGTGCTGTGAGTTTTGACAAGTATAAATGAAAACTGAAGTAAAACCACACAGGTTTGTTGTGCTCTCTGGACATGTGAAGCTAATTCAGCTTTTCATTGTATCCACAGATTACATATACCCGAGGTTGGGTTTTTGTTTATTTGTTTTGTTTTTTCCAGAAAGTGCAAGGAGAGTTCAATAACAAGCTAAATCACTTTTAGCCTGTTTATTCTTTGTACAGAGTTTTCTATCCAAAGTTATTTATTCCAGCATAGGCAGAAATTAGCATTTATTTTTAACGACTTAAAATTCCAGATCTATAATGTTAAGTGGCTGAACCCGTAAGCTATGACATTTTGAACAGCTTTCCAGGCCCTGCCCACTGTGCTATACCTACACATACCTTTTACTTACATCCCCTAAAGACCACTTCTGTTTGGGAGAGCGCACCAGCACAGCCTCACATGTTTTTATTAGCAGGGAAAAGGGAGGTCATAACATGCCCATGCTGCCAACGCCCTTGAGAGAGGACATCACTACTGTAGGCACTGCACTTGCACACATAGAAAGAATTTACAGACTAAAGTAGCAATTCAAAAAAAACAGAACAAGTGGGTGGAAAGGATTGTGGTAAATCATCCAGCTTAATCCCTGTCCTAAGGCAGAATCCACTACTGTGTTATTTCTGGTAAAGGTTTGTCAAACTTGCCGTAAAGATCTCCAATAGCAAAGCCTCTCCTGATGCCTGCACAATCCAGACCAGCTTCTCCCCCTCTTCGCCACTCAGAAAGGTTTTCCCAATGCCTAACCTGGACGAGCTCTGCCGCTCAGTTACCCACAAACTGAGGGCTGCTGTAGAAATGTGTCTGCTTAAATCCTGTCTCTTTATGAGGCCAGGCTGCTTGGGCTGCAATAAAGTTAGGAAGATAGGGTGCCTCGCAGAGAAGCCATTCCTATTCCTGTTCCAGCAGACAGCATTAAATCCTGGATGAGCCTTTTGCCCCCCTCCACGAAGGAACAAAATGCAATTTTCCCTCCATTGCAGAGAAGCTGTGGAACAGCCCTGGCTACCTGTGATGACAACACACCGTTATCGCCAACCTTTGCTTCAGAAAAGGAGACAACTACAACCCACACCTCAAAGGAAGTGGAGCTAAAGGCGTCTCTACCCCACAAAACCGAGCACAAGACAAAAATACTCCCTGGAGCACCAAAGAAGCTTCTACAGCTTGGTACCTAAGCGCAGCTAGGTACCAAGCAAAGATAGTCCTCAGCAGGATTCATGTGCTACCTCCATTCTGGACTCAACCTAGCAAAGCCCTGGCCACCAGCCTTCACCCACTTCTGCCTTGGAGTCCCTTGGCCAGCACCACCACAGGGCTTCCAGACGCAGGAAACATGCAGTTTGCACGCTAGAGGCTCCTGCCGCTCTCTGAGAAACCCCTGGCAGCCCTCCAGGAGCCACCGCTTTCTGGCTGCGAAATGCTGGCAGAAGCCAACCACCATTATCAGAGCATTTCACCTCTTGTGTTTCGATCCGCCCCTCTCCCAGGAAAAGAGGACGATTACCCATTCCCCTTGGGATCTGTAAGAAGCCCAAAGCCTGCCAGGTGCTGAATTAACATGCCCCAGGTGCTGCAAGCCCTTCACAGGGCGGCTACCGGAGTATTTTACAAGTGACTCCTGGCTCCAATTCAGAAGTGGTTTCCTGCTCTGCCAGTTGGCTGCAGACACAACGCTCAACAAGGCTTTCACGAGCTTGTTTCCACTGAGATAAAAACCAAGAGAGACTGGAGATCCTCAGTGCCCTCCACCACTTCCATTGCAGGCAGCCAGCGCAGCAGCGCCAGGCAGCAACATGAAGCAGGCTGGTGCCCGGGGCTGAGCCGCAGCATCCCGGTGCTCAGAGGAGGGATTTCCCCAGTGCTCTTCCAAAATGTAGTGGAAGTGCACCTTTTTTCTTTCTGTAACACATGGAGAGTGCTTTTTTTCCATTTGTTCTCATCCATCAAAAGGATGTCAAAAGAATGATGTTAAAAATACTGAACCTCTGGCCCAAAGGAAGGCATATTGAGAAGGAAAACCATTTCCAAGAAGCTGTGTTCCGGAAAACAGTTGTCCCCTCTCCTCCCTCGCCAGTACTGCACACCCCAGGTACACCATCACCGCAGCACCCTCGCTCAGGGTGCGCTGCCCGTGTGTTCACAGATAGCTTCTTGGTTATTTCAATTATTCACGTGTCAATTCAGCAATTGCAAGTTATTACAGATAAATCTTGCCCTGGCTTTAGAAAAGACTCCCTGAAAGAACTGCTTTGTTGAACGAAGCACTGTTTCTGCGATGTCTCTTATGCCTGCCTTGAAAGAGGCTCCCAGAGATTTCCTTCCTAAGTGATTGTTTTCCCACTTACTCAGTCCCGCTTGCAGAATCTGCAAGGGTGTCACAAAACAGAGAAGCAGCCGCCAAGATTTTGCCTAACATAGTTATTCCTTCTCAGAGACTGACAGTGTGCACAGCATTCTCAAGAAGGTGACCTGTGCGACACCTTTGTGTGCTTATTGTAACTCTTGCGTTCCTGCCTGGCTTGGGCTCGTCCCACCCAATTGATGGAAGGCTCCCTAAAGCACAGGCTGCTCTTCAGCCATGCCACCAGCAGGGACTGCTTCCAGTCACAGATGCAACCAAAACAAAAATAACCATGCACAAAACTTCACTTGGGACAGGTTAGAAGAGAGAATCCTGGTTACTTATTTCTTGGCCCTGCTGATTGCCAAGACTTTAATTTCAATATGGGGTGAAGACTGAAAGCAGAGAAGCAGAACTCCCGACACCAGTGGGATTAGACATAAATACATTCACTCTAACCCAATAAGCCTGGGACATCCTATATACCAAATTGATTTTGCATCTTTCTTCCTCAGTATATCATCTTTAAGAGGTAGATATTTGGCACACATCTATGGAAAAGACGGGCAATACATTAATCAAAAGCTTCTGTGACAGTAGAGGCACAGTCAACACATAGGACAGCATATCACGCTGGGATTTAAAGTGCAGCAGAGAGCACTGAGGCTGGACATTTAGAGAAAGTTTCCTTTAAGGTCCCTTACACCAGGTTCATGTTCCAGTCACTAAAGATGGAGAAAGAAAGGAGAAAGACAGATAAACCAAGAAAAGCAAAGGCAAGAAGACAAGTTTTAAGGGTTCAAAAGCTAACCATCAAAACTTAATCCAGGGCTGGGACTCTACATACCATCTTGCTTTATTTCCCTGATGCCAGGAGCCTTTTAGTCCAGAGGGTGCACCAAAAAGTGATGCTTCCATTTTTTTGGTGGAAACCTGCCAGGGAAGAAAACAAAAAAATCCATGCAGAGATATATAATCTGTGGCGAGCACAACACAAGAACAGCAAGCCAGGGAATCTTCACATTTTGCAGGAACAGAGCTTCCATTCCCTTACACGAGTTAAATATGTCATTCAAAAGGATTTTCTCATGGGAAAAAGTAAGCAATCAGGAATGGAAATAAAGTGGTCAGAGCCGATTATCTTGCCAACTTGAGATGCCTTCAGACATTTGTTTGGGGCAGGGGAGCCTGACAAAACAAAGTATTTGAGTATAAGTGCAAACCATGCCATTTTGAAACAAAGGTTGATTTCTTGTACATTCAAGGATAAATATGCATACATACATATATGTATACGTACACACACTCTATGAACAGCTGACTACAGTAAGGGTTTAAGAGGGAAGGAACCGCAATGTCTGTATTGCATTCCCCCCTAAAGAAAGCAAGAAAGGACAAGAACAACTCAGTTGCTTTTTCAAAACCACGTTTGTGGGGTATGATTTTTGTGGAGAATGTCAGGATTTTGTAATTTTGGGGAGAACGTGCAGACTAAACATTGACACTCCACAAATAAGACCTAAACAAAATCAAAAGCATTATCTGAAGTCTGTTATAAGTAACGCACAATCAAATTTTATTGTTAAAAAAGAATAAGTGAGCTTGGTATGAGTGTGGTTGTACTCAGGCTCACCTGTGGGCATGCTTTCCACCTCTTTTAAATTTACGGGTCTTGATGTCTTCAAATCCAGCTCCAAATCCACTTAGACAGCTCCATCGAGACGAATAGATAAAATACACTGACCTCTCCTACCTGAATTAAGAGAGGATATATTAAATAGCGTCTGTGGGAGTCCTCATCAGAGCAGGCATGCCAGAGACCCCCACTTTGTCCAAACCTACTTCATTTAAGAAGGGCAAACAATCCCAGGGGGACCAGGGAGGGCAGGAACTAGCTGCAATGCTAACTAACAGCTTTAAATATAGTCTATTCTCTTCAAATGTAGCTGGCATCAAGTGTATTTATGTATGTAGAAAAGTCCCGTGGGGTAGGAACAGCTATTTTTGGGTTGCAGAAAGGTCAGAGGAACGCAAGGCAAGCACTGGCATTCCAAGGCTCTTGTAAGGATGCTGAACTTGATGGGGCTTTTTAGGAAAATGCATTTTTAGTAAAGAGATGCTGGTAGATGGCTCCATAATGATTACACGTATTAAATAAAGGACTGCACTTGTTGATCAGCAATACAGCTTTTCTGCTGCTTCGAGCCGAGGTGTTGGGAATATTTTTCATAACAAACAAACAAAAAGCCAGGATATTTTTATTTTAGTAGGTTTTTTTGTTTGTTTGTTTGGGCGGGGTTTTTTTTTTGGGGGGGGGGGAGGTGTTTTGTGTGTTTTGTGTGTTTTGTTTTTTGTTTTTTTTTGTTTTGTTTTTTTAAAGTTAAATGAAATCCTATTTTAACACACCTACACAAATAAAGAACTGATAATTTTCTGTTGCCCTCTTGAAAAACAAATGAAAAAAAGCCTCCTGCCACTCTGGAGGAAACCTGCCATACTCAAAGCGTCCAAACCAAAGAAGCCGCAGCCAGGACCTGCCTTGCACCCACCCTGCCTGCAGCTCCCATGGCGTTTGGATCTCGGATGCTCTCAGCCAGGGCCACGGGCACCGAGGCTCCAGAGCACTTCCAGCAGCACCCGAGCTGCAGGCACACTTCGGCAGCGCGGTGCTTCAGACGCGCTGCTACCTCTAACCTCACCAGGTGCAGGGGCACCTCCTCTGCTGCCCATGCAAGGAGAATATTTAGCCACACCATCCACGTTTGCAGTTTCTCTACAGCCGGTAAGCGCGGAATTAAGAGGGAGAAAGCACGCTAATCTTTTTATTTACTCTAGCGGCTTTCCCTTGTCCACTGTACTGCCTGCCTTCCCTCCAGTCGTTGCACGTTCACATTAAAAGAAATTGGATGGACTTTGGTTTTGTTGTTAAACGCAAGTACGTACGCTGCTTACCCCTTCATGATGCACAACGCTGACTCCAGCACTGCCACCACCGCTTCCAAAGACAGACTCTACAAGGCTGAGCTGAGTTCAGAAGATAAACCAAGACAGGTTCTCAGCAGCACCACAGAAGTCCTAGCAAGCTGCTCGAGTTGTATCTTCTCAGCATCCTCCAAGGGGCTGATAAGTCACAGTGGCTTCCTGCTGCTCCCAGACAGGTCCTCCCATAGGGCACAGCCAACACTGCCACCCTATTTACCAGATGAAGAGTCATGCAAAGAGATCCCAGCTGACTACTTATGTAGGCGTTTTGGTCACCCAACATGGTACAGTTCGCCCAGTTAGAGAGCAGTTACACATGGGGTTGGCACAGAAGTGAGGTTGAGCACGGACCTTCTGCTCCATCAGACATAGTGCCCAAGAGCTTTCACCTTTGTGAATTGTTTGTTGAAGGATTCAAATTATGCCCTTGCATTTCAAGTAACCTCAGGCTACAACCACTTCTAGGGCTGAGCACTTTTTACGGAAGTCTAAAAGGATCAGGTATTTTTCCAGACTTCTTACAACTAAGTTCAAATTGATGGACCTATTTGGCTGCCTGGTGCCCTTCCAGGGTTAATTACATAGCAACCCTCACACCCCCAATTAGGATGTTTGTGACTCACATTTCTGAACACATGAATGTCAGCTGGAAGAGAGTTAGTTCTGCTAAAGGCCACACAGCCTGGGATGCAGTAAACTAGAAATCATACAGCTTTAGCTCTGTTACACAGAAATTAAGGAATAAAGAAGAGGCGAGTGGAAAAAAAAAAGGTCCCGTCATCTACCACTTGAGCTAATTGGAAAAAAGTTGATATTCCTTCATGTATCTTACATGAACCCAAGGAATGAAGAGTTAATATTGACCACTAAACCACGCAGCTGTAAATACAGTGGAAGATTTCCGTTTTGAGCAGCTCAGTCTTTACCTTTGGGAAGATCTAGGACACTGTTGGTACTCTAGAACTCTGCTGTGATCTTCTTGCAGTCCAACTATCACTGTGGCTTTTGATCTTTTACTAAAAATCTAAAGTTTCTGACGCATAACAGAAGTGCCCTGTGGCTCAGTTATGTGGAGACAGATGATGCAGGTATTCTACGAGTCTGAATTCAATGTGTATTGCTTTGTTTTCTGCAGTTAGACAAGACCGCACTCTGTGACCCAGCTGGTTTCCTTCAGTCCTACGCTTCTACAACTGAAATTTTGATAAAATGAAGAGACTTAGCCATCACCTTTTACTTACACAAAGGCAATATAGGTATGTTTGCCAAAAATAACTGCTCATGAGTCACTGCATATAATCACGCCTGCTATGACTGAAGAATCATCATCGTTCAGAATCTCTGGAAGACAAACCTCAATTAACAACAAATGCAGCTGGTTTTTGGAGTTCAATAGCGAAGAAGCTGTGAGGGTTAGCACATCAACGAAGCACAGTAATTGTTTCACTGTGCTTGTAATCTAGCCCCTAAAGAAAGTGAGAACAGTCCCCTGGTAAACAAGCAGCGATAAGCTCTCGGAGCAGTTTCGTGCAGTAGAGGAGATACAATTCTGCTCTGCAAGAGCCTGGAGGAAACCAAGATTTCAGCCAGCTAGGTGCCTAGTGGATAATGGTCCAAGAGCAAAGGGGAGATGCTTTAGCCTTACAGAAAAATGAGAGAGGTTCCCACCCAAAATCTTCACAAAGACATACCACAGCCTACTCTGTGTCTGTGGTCTTTGCATGTAGAAGATAGTCCAGTTAGCTAAAGCCTCCACAGGCACCACAGCCAGTCCATACTGACAGGGTGCAATATAAATTCCTCTCCGGTACTCAGCTTTCAGAGGGTATGAGGTCCTGTAGTCTCTGCCTGCTGTTTAGCTCAGGCTACGGTTACTCGTGTTTTGATTTCCTGAAGTCAACATGATGAGCTGTTGCCCACTGGGGAGTGCGGCATTCCTCAGGACAGGCTACAAGTAGCTGTGAAGAATATTAGAAGCTGACCTCACAACTAAGGCTCATTCTCACTGTCTGCACAGAAACACCTAGAGAATGTGCAACCACCCAGTTCCTTGCCTTGATTCACAGCCCCGTCTCTTGCAGCTCCAGCCCTGACACACACACCCTCTACATGCCTGAGCCTTGCTCACCTCCTTTCCTCTTCACACCATTCCTGCTCCCTGGTCTGCCTAACCAAGCAAACTGACACTTGCCATGCTGACACCAACCTTCCCTTCGCTGCAGACGGGCATCTCCTCAGGTCTCTTTGTTTCATGGCTTCACCCCAGTCTCAGCTGTGGCAGATGATATCCACCTTCACCACGAGTTCAGTCCAAGCTTCACTGCTAGGCTTGACTGCCCACACCCTGGTTGCAACAATCCCAAACAGTCATTTACCAGCTGAGGAACCAAGAGATATTAACCCCTGCTTCACCAGCACTGACCAGTACCACATGCTCCCATGCAACACGATGCAGTTACACAGCAGCACCCAGCCCTCCCTGCTGGGGGCACCCTCTTCATCCCTGCCCAGAGAGCAGCCCAGCTGGTGGGCAGGCACGGCACTGTTTGACGATACTTGAAAAAAAACACCAATAAATAAAAGTGAAGAAAATTAGAAGTACATCTACAGGTGAAAGCCCTTATCCCACACCAGGAAAGTCAATACAAGTGAAGATTCTGGCTCCAGAACCCAAATACTGTCATGCTGAGTAAGCAGATTTGTTTCAGTAGAGGCCCAGTGTCTGAAACCCTTACTGACTTCACCAGTTTCTCCAGGTAAAATGCAAAAATAATTACTAGTGACATTCTCATTAAAGATTGTTAACATTAACACAAAGGCTATGTAGAATATGTAAAAACAGGAACCTTTAGCGGTATGAATGCTGCCTCTCTTCCAGCTGAAGACTGATACATGCTGTTTTGATGCCTGCATTATTTTTTAAGAACCTTCTGTCCAAAAGAAATAAAGACTTTGCAGGTGTAGTCCTCCGCCCTGCAGCACAGGGAATTTCTTACAGATCTCAGGTGAGAATAAGGCAATTCAAGATGCTAGAACAGACCATAAATGAACACCCTATGGCAGTCCTTTTTGAAACCTTTGCCATTTGTAGTGGCAAAGGCCAGGAATCTCTTTTCTTCTTATGGAGAAGCGGAGCAATGCCTTTGGAAGGCTTATTTTCTCTTTAAGATGCAGAAGCACAGATCCTTCTCTGTTGTTTTTTGGGGAGGGGACAGGGTGGGCAGACTTGGCTGAAGATGTACCCACCTCAAATCTTAAGCAACCAGGAAATTTCTGCCTGCAAGGACTGTCCTCTCACAGAATCTTCTGCAAGAATTATGTTGGTACAGTAAGCGCTGCAAAACAGATTTTGGCTTTATACTTAAAGACCTGAATAGGAAACATGCCCTTGCGCTGACTTGAGCGTACCAAACTTTCCTGCCTTCAAACCCATTCTCCCCTACTTTCATACACCTGTGGAAAAAAGAAGATAGTCTGTAAACATCTTTTTTATCATCTAGATCATAAGGGTTGTAAAATTGAGTCTGAAGACTACTCAGATCTGACGGTTCTGCTCTCTTACACATATAGCTTCCTCTGGTTAACTGCATATTTTCCTGAACTTAGAGGTAAGATTAAAACAAAAAAATAATAATAAAAAAAAAATCACTGCTAATTATATATGAGGTCCTAGAAAGAGCAACAGCAGTTAAATGACAAAACAACAAACAAAGAATAAAGATTCACAAATTTTACACAAGAGTTTGGATTCAATAAAAGCTTATGTTTTTTTCCTCTAGAGTTAAAAAAGCAATTAAAATTTTTAAGTACACAATTTAAAAAATAGTGCTTTACGATTAACAGATTAACATGTTCTCAGTCAATTCCCTGCATGACTTTAGCAAAATCAAATGCAATTCCTACAGGTACAGTAGTTCAACATTTATATGAAGATATTTATATTGTAATGTTCCTAAGTTACACTCTCCCCTTCCCAGAATGGCCCTCTTTCACAACATAATTGATTTAAGTGTCATTTGTGAAATGTGCTGTACTCCGACGCACACCTATTTTAGGATTCTAGCCACATTCTTTTAAGGGGCTTTTACAGGGATCTGTCAGGGTTTTAGATCCATGGCGTTTTCTTAACAGGAACGCAGATGCAGCTTCTCCTTGGAAAGACAGCCTCATTTCGAAACTAGTTCAATTGATAACAGCCTAACGAGAGGCAAGATGATCTATACCACACAATTTGTGTTACACAAATCCTAATGTGGTGCTAAAACAACAGTGCTTCTTTCCTTCTGCTTCTTTGACCTAATAAAGTGACACACAATTAACTAACTGGTCCGGCAGGCCAGCAGGCTGTCTTTGCTTAATAATACCATTAGGAATATCACATGGTTTCAGATTCTAATATTAATATTCAACACCCGCTTTTCAAAAGTGAACCTCAGGATTATTGTCCTTGTCAAAAGATGCTCTTTCTCTCACTTCCTCCCATTAGTTGTTGCATCAGGCAAAACAATACACAAATATGCAACGTGCAGTCTGAACTGGGCACTTGTATGTCACAGGAAAACTTAATACTTACAGAGCATTCTGCTAACGAAAGGATATACGGAGCAACCCTGAGCTTACAAATAACAGAAAACTACCTTCCCCATATGTCTGCTTCAGGCTTGCCCCATACATCCGTCTGAATTTGCTCAAAGGCACGACGGCTCTTCATTTTACAGGTCTGAGTTATGAACATACAGCAGAATTCCATTTTCACATTTACAAAAGAAAACAAAAGAATCTAAACATCAAATTGAGTCATGATTTGTCCTTCTTCACAGTTAATTAGATTCCTCTTTTGGCTAGTTCAACACTCTTTCTAGATCTAGCAATCCGCAACAAAGCAACAGGCAGTCAAGCATTTGAAAGATGGCTTGGCGGGCTTTTGTCTTGGAGTCCACTTTTAAAAAAAAAAAATTAAAAAATATTGTCATATTTAAAGAAAAGATACTATAGCTATTGTCCAACTACTTTTCCCCCCCCACCTGTTTTATGCAGTGTGAAATATAGCAGAAAATATAATTATCATACAAACAGATGACATCTGGTTTAGAGTAGAGGGGCAGCCAAAGATCTAAATGCTTAACCAGCAAGGATGTTAACATGTTCAGTCTAAAACCACAGCTTCCCAAACATCTGCTTAGCAGCCTAACTGTCTACAGTAACAGAGAGGAACTATGCATGAACACAGAGCTCTGCACATCAGCTTGAAAGGGGCAGGCTCGGAATCGGAAAGGGGCAGTTCCAACAGGTTTTCTTCCCCTCCAATGAGCTGTCTCTGATACAGTGAACACCTAATTCTTTTAGTCAAATTTAAAGTTCTACTGATACATTAGCAACTGCATCACTCCTGCTTCACAAGAGAAAAATATTCATGGTTCGAACTCTATAAAGCAGAGGTCATAAACTAAATGAACCCCCGAGTCCTACACATCATTAGCCAGTGTTCCCACCTCTAGGATTAGAGTAGCATTTAGTCAACTCACAACCCTTCTCTTTCTGATATTGCTCCAGTCTCAAAAGACAGGAGCGATCTTCAGGAAATCACTGCAGGATAAGAAACACTGCCAGACAGTACCTCCAGACATAGATAAGGTAACATGCTTAGGACCAAAGAAGGGTGGAATCCAAGACAGAGCCGTGCCATCTGCACTCCCTCTTCACCTGTAAAGGCAGCTCCGTGACCAACATACTTACTTTACACTTGGCATGACTGTTTTTGTGGTTCTTTATAGGCACTCAATGTATCCAATACATGCTGCAAAGCCCTCGTACATAATTTTGGATCCTGTTATCAAGCTTGACTTAAGATTTTAGGAGGTGTGATACTCACAGTAGTGCTGTGAAGTCTGTCTTGGATTAGATTTTCTTCTATCACAGACCCCAGAAAAACTAAAGATGTGATTGCTACAGGCATGCTAGTAGATGACATAATCTGAAATGACTGGCACTTCATAGCCTGAAAGACAACCCCCCCTCACCTTACAAAGGAACATAGCACAAAAAATATTGCAAGAAATAAGAAAAAGTTATGCTGGTGAATGAGTTCGTGGGAAAACAATTTGCATATCAAAGTGAAAAGGCATCTTCTGATCAAAGTTCTCTCTCGTTACTGGACCACAGGGACCCACTTGTACACAGGGTCTCCAACTCGAATCGTTCCGGTTTTGTCAACGGCAAAGTATCTTCCAAAGAGAGGGCTGGATTTGTATATGTGTCGCTCAGATGGATCACATAAGCGGTAACTGCAGAGAGAGAGCACTTCTTTAGCAAATTTTAAACATCAAAATACCAGTGATAAGAGAGAGGACATATGAATAGTGGTCTGGTCCCCATACTAGACTAAAAACTAAATAAATATTACAATTAAGAGAACCAAGCAGTTAAAATAGAGAAAAGGCACTTAATTGTATTCACACATCCTTGTATAATACACATACAAAAGACTTTATAAAAAGAAATAC
Organism: Chroicocephalus ridibundus; assembly: GCF_963924245.1. Taxonomy (NCBI): domain Eukaryota; kingdom Metazoa; phylum Chordata; class Aves; order Charadriiformes; family Laridae; genus Chroicocephalus; species Chroicocephalus ridibundus. The sequence goes on from NC_086286.1 coordinate 19,465,070, forward strand.
CAAAGTTGCAAAGCTAGACCTTTAAACGCTTTAAATACCTGTTACCCCAGGCATTCGCCCTAGCAGAGATGAAAGGGACAGGGAATGTAAAGTTTGCAAGAACCAAGAGAGAACTTCCTGAATTTTCTTACCATAAAGAATTGCAGAAAGTAGAACGGAAGCCAATACACACAGACCTTTACACTACATTATTATGTCCCGTGCATACTTCAAACCACTTTTAAAACACTAGTCTAACATCTATTGGGACCTAGCCTAAATCCATTCACACAGCCTAAGAAGCACTGGTATTTTTACAACCTTTTCAGTGTTTCCAGGGGCTCCTTCCTGTCCATGACTCCAGTGTCTGGGTTAACAGTTGTTAAAATACACCTGCAATGACAGACAGCGCTAAATCAATAACGGCTTCTTATTATAGATCTCTACACATCTATTTAAAATAACACTCTCAAACGTTTACCTGGCACAACACACTGTCCCTTTCATCTTCACATTGCCAATAACAATCTCCTCCCAAGTGTCCTGAGGGAAGGTAAACATTATGCACAGATTAGGTGTATCCACAGACAACCATTTTTCCAGGAGCGGCACAGTCACTCCCAGAAGAAGCAGTACCATTCCTGATGATCACCTTTACTTCACCTTCAAAACAAGTAAATATTAGGGTACTTTTTTAGCGAAAACCCTACAGTCACTGCAGTCATCCAACTGAGGACCCACTAGTAGTTATACATGGAAAGAAAGATACATGAGTAATAAATCCTGTTCTGCTGCATGCACTTGCCTGAACCTAAAGTAAGCTTATTCTTACTGTATGTGTGTTAATCTGATCTGTGACCTCTGGCAAGCCACCGTTTTTGCAGAAAGGAAATTTTTAGTGGAAGTAAGTTCTCGCTTCTCGTCTACACAAGCTTCCTATTGCAATCCTTCTTGGAAGGCAAAAACCCAGTCTCATTTTAGGAACTTGTTACATTTGGGAAATTATCAGATGTATCCAGAGCAAATTCTTTGGAAAAATGGCAACATGACATAAACACACCTAAAAGCCACCATCGCCAGTTCACTTCATCACCAGGCACCTTCCCAGATAGCGTTTTTTGAACTACCAGAATATCGTGAGAGATGCAGTGATAAGACTATAATATCGCAACGGTCAGTTTTACTCTTGTGCCAAAGGCTATAAAACACCACACTGTCAATTTACAAACTGTTCATTTGTATCAATTGATCGATTATAGCATGCATAGCTTTCCCTACTTTACACTTAAAGATGAACTTTCAGTGGCAGCCTGTCGTTTAAATACACTTATTTTATCCTTTGCTAAGCTAAATAGGCATTTGTAGACCTGTCTCCTCCCTCAATGTTTCACATACATGGAGGTACGCAGAAACTGTATCTCTCTAGAATCCAGTTGTAAAAAAAATAAAACCCACAGAATAGCAGCTTTCCTCATCCTTGTAGGGACCATCACACAAGGAAATTGAGTTATAAAAGAAACATAACCAAGCCTTCAAAAAAACATTTAAGAAAGCTATTTTACCTCCTCAAAAGCACTACAATCTGTCACAAGAATATTTGGTCTGAAGTTCTCTATCTTAACTTTCTTCTCCAGCCTGGTATTTAGATCATCCAGTGAAGCTTCTGAGATGATCAAGACTGGGCTACAGTCAGGATAGGCAACCTACATAAAAAAAAACAAAAACAACAAACACACAAACAAATCGTAAGGCTGCTGTAAGAGCATGGGAGCGAAGTTACTGAATGGCAGAAGGACCATATGTTGGATATGCTGGAACCAGTGGCCCGACTGTTAGGCTGCTGCATTCAGGTTTTAATTTTCCTGGAAGTAGGTTAACAAGTAAAACAACATGCCCCTTCCTATTTCAGTAACCACAGCAAGTTTCATTTGCTCATATTGCAAAATTAAACTTCTACTTATAGAATTAAACCAAAGTTATATAAGCTACCATAGCTTCTTACAAAGTAATATTGCATGCATGTCCCACACATTTATTCTAGGTGTTGCAGACGGAACTAAGTAAATCAGTAAAAAAATTAAGTTATGAAAGGTACTTAAGATGCTTATGGACCTGCTGAACTTCTCTTGTTGACTATAATCAACTAAGTGGATTTTTCTATATAATGAATCTATCTTATCACAACATCAGAGGCAGTTTCCCATACAGAATAGCAATACTAAATTGCAACTGTCCGCTTGTCAGTCTAGGTTTGCTTGGAAGTGGAAGGACTGCCATTTCAGCAAAGAAGGACAATGAACAGTATTCAAAGACGACTCATGTGTTTGTTAGTTCTACATAAAAAAAAAAAAGGAATTTTGGCAAGAATTTCAATGTATAGCCCTCCTCCATCTTTCTCTTATATTAGCCTTTCCCCTCCCCCTTGTACGTGCCTTTACAAACACAAGATGAGTGCTGAAATAACTAAACAAACAATTCTGTCCTCTTCTCACGCTAGGATTTCCAAATGTCACCCCTCCTAATGTGACATCCCTTTTCCTGAATCCTAGTCTTCTGTATTGGTCTCAGTGCCCTTACATAATAAATGCATAAGAGTCCCTAATGGAATATACTTTCTTCTCTTTGTGCAAGAACAAGCAAAACACTGATGCCCTATAGATAATAACATCACATCAGTAAGGCAAGGTACTCACAATTTGCATTTACTTAAAAAGCTTACGCTCATCAGGTACAGTTCAAACCATCTTCATGCGAGAGAGTTGTTTAGACAAAGAGAAGGGCATCAGTGGCTCCAATGATGAGGATGTCTGAGCACAACATGTCCTTTCCCCACCTGCATTAACTTTCTCTAGTATCACACCTTCAAGCCTCTTCCCACAGCAAGAGATGAAACCTCCATAACATTCCTTGGATTTTAATTCCTAGGCCCACAGCTATAGAGCCCCGGGTTAAGCATCATTCCTTTAAACAAAATACAAGGTAACGCAACTCATATCAGTACACTCCTAGACCTAACAAGGGATAGGAAACGGAGGTTTCCTGTGTAACAGATTACACATCAAAACATCTTTAAAAACATAACCTTTTTCTATTCACTGAGGCACAAAAGGAATGCTATTCTGCAATGTAACAGTTCGTCTTCAAATATCAGTATCAGATTTTTTAGCCTACAATGGTCAATAGCTTAGGACAGATCTAAAGCAAAATTTAAGCCAGTCATCTCATCATAGAAAAGGAGATACTCATGTGGTTTAAGTACATGACTACACACCTTGCTCAACAGGGCTCCACTGCCAAAATGGGCAGGTTTTAGTGGGTGGGTAGCAAATATTTAAAACAAAGTACTAAGAAAGAGAACATTCATTTACCTCATCTGTGGTTCGGAAAAGGTTTATTATGTCTTTTGACTTTCTTGGCATCATGGAGGGCTCAAAGTGCACCAGTCGATATGGCTCTGAATTCAGGAAAGTGGTGATCCACTGAGCCACTTCATCTCCACAGTCCCTGCCTTGGATATCCATTCCAAACACCCTGAAGGATCACAAGACACGTCAGCAAGTTAGTTGGAAAGCTGAAGGCTTAAGTATGCTTATTATTCAAAGGCAAACAACTTGTTTTAAAGTAGCAGCAAGACACAGTAAACAAAATGCCTGAATTATAATGAGGTGGCAGCTGGCTTCTGAATTTGGCAAAAGGATCATTCCCTGTGCAGTCTCTTTATGGTCACCTTGTTTTGGAAGCTAAGTAACATGGACATGGCTGGATGATAGCAGCTGGTGAAAGAATGAGCCATGAAACAGCTTTAGGTGCCCAGAGCTAACTGTCACATTAATGACCAGTAACAAACCTAACTGTTTGCCATGCTTCCAAGCAAAAAAAGTGTCTACTCTTGCATTTGCACATGACTGCAACACCAAAAGAATTCTACTCAGAAATCAACTGAAAGTTAATTAATTTCAGAAAGTGAACGATAGTTTCAAAGGATGTGGTTAGTTACTGTAACTGACATTTACAAATGTTATTAATTGTAAGTGTCCCTAATTGTAAGGGAAGCTTTCAGATTTTAGTGCCAGAGCTGTTCTATATGCTAAAAGAGGTTAAAGATTTATAATGGAAGCAAAGTCCATGGGGCATAAAAAGCCACTGGCAGCAGAATACAAACAAGTTTACGCAAGGAACACTTTGCTGGCACAGAAAAGTAAATCTCAACTCAACCTTCCAATAAACTTCAACACCAATCATGAATTGTTTTACTACTCTCTTCAAAGTAGCGATTTTGACCCAAATGCACTACACTTTCTTCTACCTCTGCAATCAAGCACTGGACAGCTTAAAGCACAGAGATGCCCAGGTAGTTCATTTAGCCTAAGCCCAGCTCCTAGGAGCCCTCCTCTACTCACCTCAGGGAGAGATGGAGCATTAGGTTGCTGGCAGCAATATCCCTGCTCTGTTTGCTGGGATCCCTGTTATCAACTCCATGGCACAGGTTGGGACTAAATGCTGTTGCCCCAGACAGCATTCACCTGCCTTTCTCTTCCCGCCATTCTCTCAGTCCCTGTGTGCCTTCTGACCACAAAGGTGAGGGTCTTGCAACTTCCAACACTACTGTTATCCACCCATGAAGCAGATCTATTCTGAGCACTCAGTGGCATAGGTATCCATGGGCACCGATCATGCAATTTCAGTATTGCAACACGTACTGACAAAGAGCACAAACGAAGAACACTAGGCTTCTTAACCAGAGGGCTATAAGAACCCCTCCAATATTTGCACAAATAGAAACTGTGCCTAGACAATGGCTTCAACCCTACATTTAACTCCCCCAAACACAGGGGTTTTAAATATCCACCTAAAATCTGCAACTTAGACTGAACAAGATGAGCATCCGCACAGGCTTTTGCGGCCAGATGCACTATTGCATTGCCTTAGCCCCAAACTACCGGGCGCAAGCCAGCACCAACCTGAAGGCACCATTCTCGCTCAGTGGCGGAATAAATATAAGTCTGTGCAGAGGGCCTTGCCGGCACAGGGTACCGTGCAGTAACACAGCTACTCCCTCGCACAAGCCAGAAGGGAAGAATCTCAGAGCAAAAGCCAAATCTTCATTTGCCTGAATACAGTACTATTCCCAAACTTCATTCTTAAGAATGGCTGAATGGATGAGAAAGAATCAGCCTTGAGCTGACAAATGGCAAGTTGTTTAAGCACAGGAGAGTCATATAAAACCTCAGGATTCCCCCTGAAACGTACCAGGCAATGTTGAACTATGGGTATGGCTAATTTCACATCCTATGACACCACCTACAATACCAGACAACTTGGTAGTCTTTAAAGTCCGTTTACAGGCATCTAATTTTTACTTAACTGCATTCCCAAATTCTAGCAATTTTAAAGCCATAGAGTGCAATCTTTTATTAAGGCAAAGAAAGAAGAAAATTAAGAGAAAAACAAGTCGCTGAGATCTAACATTGGAAAATCCAAGGTAGTTTTTCATTACTGAAATGCATGTAGTCTATTTAAATATTTTTTTTTCTAATGGCACAACAAATTTTAGAAAAATAACATTTTGAAAACTGCATGTTTTTGTAGTGTATGTGTCATTGGCTAACATAGATGCATTATAGACAGATTTTTAAAAGACTGTCCTATTTCTCCATGAGAAATGCTATAATTTCTAACTTGCACCTGCCTTGTATAAACAGAGATACTGAGCTATGCTTATCAAGAGTTTCCACAGCAACAGATTTATGCCAACAGCTAGTGAATGCAGTTCCTTTCCAGCACTCTTTCAGTTTTAACCATAGCAGCTGGTACATTAACTTTCTCTGCTACCCAAAGGAAAAAACACCAGTATCTTTGTAGGGGCTAACACTGTTAATGGTTACTAAACAGTCTTATATATTAGTTGACATCTTAACAGGGAAAAGATTTTCTCCTTCCCCTTTTCAGTTTTCCAGCATGGATTTCAATATGCGGATAAAATAACTAGGCCTGCACACAGGTAAATGACTACATTTGTAACCTGTTCACCTGAAACCCGTTTCGAGATAGTGTCTACTTGCTCTCTGGGGATGCCCGTCTTTCCCCTGCGATGACAGAGTGAGCCTCGGGCAACTAAATTACTAATTTAGGCAACTCAGTTAAATGCCTACAGACAGGGGTGAAAGAATGTAAACCCCGACATCTCAACAATTCCAAGTGGCCAGTGTGTATCCAAAAACATTGATGCATACAGTAGTGGTGACCCAGAAATACCAATATGCACGACTGAGGCTCTGAGATGCAACTCATCAAGCAAAAATGAAAACACTAGAAGTAAACACAAATGAGTAAACATGACATTCTATGAAGAAGATCACAGTTCATTTGGCAGATGTATAATGTTATGGTTTTTGAATATTGCGCCATCTACTCCTGAGATTTGTTTTCGTTAGTGTTTAGCAGATTAAAACTAGACCTTTTGTTATGACAGTCAATCCTGGCCTCCTGCATAACACATAGCAGCAGAATTTCACAGAATCACAGAACAGTTTAAATTGGAAAGGACCTTTAAATATCATGTAGTTCCAGCCCCCCTGCCATGGGCAGGGACACCTCCCACCAGACCAGGCTGCTCAAAGCCCCATCCAGCCTGGCCTTGAACACCTCCAGGGATGGGGCAGCCACAGCTTCTCTGGGCAACCTGGGCCAGGGTCTCACCACCCTCACAGTAAAGAATTTCCTCCTCATATCTAATCTAAATCTCCTCTCTTTCAGTTTGAAACCGTTGCTCCTTGCCCTGTCAGCGCAGGCCCTGGTCTGAAGTCTCTCTCCATTACACAGATGGGGAGATTGAAAGAGAAGAGAAAAGAAGCAGAGATACCCAACTTTCACCCTCCAATTTCTGCATAAGAAAATGGAAACAGTCACGCAGTCTTAAAAAGCAAAGCACGTATGTAAGTGACAGACAGTTAGACAGAAGGGAGGAGAGAGAAAAAACCCCTCTTCTTCAGTACCTGCAGTTCCGCACGGGGTTTTTCCGGGGTAGCTTTACAGGCACGCACAGCCTCTTCATCTCCGGGGCCTCCAAGGCCAGCTGCCCGTCCTCACAGCTGACAGAGATGAGGACCAGCCGCGGCTCCTGGCGAGCTGTAACCATGTGCCCATCTTCCTTAGTCACAAGCCAAAACCTGTAGCGTGACAAAAGGCGGGGGGGGACAGAAACGCGTTTCCAACCACGGCTGGAGACCGACGCCGTTCGCGGGGGTCCCCCCCGCAGCCCTGCCGGGCACGGCCACACCGCCACAACACCCAGCAAACGCCCGGAGGCGGGCGGGGGCGGGAACCGGAGCGGAGGCCCGGCCGCAGGGCCTTGCCCCAGCCTCGGCCCGGCAGCACCGTCCCGCCTCGCCGTACCTGTCCCGCAGCTCCCCGCTCCGCAGCCCCATCGCCGTCACCTGTGCCAGCCCCACCGGCACCCCCCGGCACGACTTCACCGGGTACACGAAGAGCCTCAACACCGTCCCTATCCGCTGCAGGCGGCGGCGGCGCCCGGCCGCCCGCCAGCCGGCCCACCGCCAGGCCCCCAGCACGGCGCCCAGCGCCAGCAGCGCCGCCGCCGCACCCCGCCACAGCCAGCCCGGCCGCGCCACCCGCAGCACCAGGCCCAGCCCGCCCCGCTCCCCGCTCATGGCGACTGGGCCCCAGCGGCGGCGGCGCGGCGCCTGAAGGGGCCGGGGGCGGGACGAGAGTCGACGGCCGCCCCCCTCCGGCCCCGCCGCCCCTGGCGCGGAAGGGGCCTGGTTGCCCGGTGTTCTGCCGGCACCTGCCCCGCCGTCCCAGGCCTCTGCGGGGGCGAGACCCTCGGTGGAAGACAAGCGCAGACAATAAACGTTTGAGCGCAGGCTGTCGGTGTCCAGCGTGACAAAATACAGGCAGCAAATGCGTTTCTTCTAATACGTGGGGTTTTGTGAAAAGCAACGTGGCAGGAAAAGTATGAACGTGAGCGCGTGCAATTCAGCCGTTTGGGTGAAAAAGGTGGGAAACCGGTGGCTGGAGGCCAACAGCTGGTGTGGGGAGGGCGGCAAATGGCGGCACCTGAGGCTGGGGTGGGGGGTCCCATGGCGTTTGGCCACCTTGGGGCATCTGCCTGGTACCAAGACCCCCGTCTGAGAGCATCCCTCGGGTCACGGGGAAGTCACTTTGTGGGACACCCGGCCACTGTGACATTGTAGAACAGGACGGAGTGGCAACCGCCATTGTCCTCACAGGCGAAGCAAGAGCAAGTTGATTTTCCCCCCGGCTCACCCCTTCTTCAGGCTCGCAGGGATCTGAAGGTCAAACTCACAAATCTAAATGTTTAGGATCGGTGTGCCAGGACCAAAGTCCCAGCAGGCAGGAGACAGGGAAGCTCGGTCTTGGGCATTTCTGAGAGATTCAGAGAGCCCAGCCATGGTGGGTTACTGGAAGTACTACCTTAATGGCATCCTGGAGGACAGGAACATTGAAGATGTGGCTATCCCTGACAATGATTGCATGTGGGACGCCAAGCCAGGAGGTCTCCTCGCAGCCATCTCACCCCAAGAAGTGGTCTTGATCACGGGCCAGGATCAGACAACATTCCTGCTGACGGGAATCACCATAGCTGGCAAAAAGTGCAGTGTGATTCATGACAACCTGCTGGTGGATGAAGACAACGTGATGGATGTCAGAAGCAAAGGCAGTGACAGCAGATCCATCTGTATTGGCAAGACCCCCGAAGCCCTGATCTTCCTCACGGTCAAGAAGGGAGTCCATGGAGGAGCCCTCAACCAAAAGGTCCACAATATGATTGTGGGCATGAATGCATGAAGCAAATAGTGCCAAAGAGGCATCTTCTCCTGAGCATAGGGGCATGGTTGCTGATGGAGAAGAGAAGGGAAATAAACCTGATTTTGTTGCAAATGTCATTGTCTGCTTCTTTCAGGTGAGGGGGTTAACAGCCTACCTGACCAGCTGTGGTGCAGAAGGGAGTTATATCTACATTCCTCATCAAGATGCTCAGTATCACTCGAGTGGTCTCCCAGCCACCTTGGGAAGTTGCTCCCTGTTATTCTCATTTTACAGACTGATTTTGGGGCGAAGGACTCTGATAACATTAGCTTTGGGAAAGGACGGGAGGGAGGGCATCCCTTGTTTATGCCTTTGCTATTGAAATCACGCTGTAATGCCATTCATGGTTTTTGAGACCTAAGCAGGACTTACTGTTTATTTTTAATTTGCCCCTGGAACAAGCCCAGTTCATTCTGGAGATTAATGATTGATCAGCAGAGCCTTGTGCTGCTGTTGGACTGTGTGGGAGGCACATACAGAGATGGTCTGCCACCTGCCCACCTTCTGTATCATTTGAAACCCCTTCTTAACGCTACTTTACTGAGCAAATTGGGTTTTTTACAAGAAAAGTTACCTGTTCTGCGTCTCTGGCAGAACCTTCTGAAGGTTGTTTCCTTTCCATCCTGCTCAGGCACACTGTCTGGCCTCAAGATCACAGGTCCATGTGAGCCCCCCAGGACACCTGGGAGGACATGGAGTTGTGCCGAGGGCTGCAGATTTCCTCCTCCATTCACCAGTACAGCCTCACCTCCCGCTCCTGCTTGTAACCCTAAATGGCCGGTCTGAAACGGAGCAGAACTGGTGCGCTTGAGATGGGACCGATGCAGTGAAGACTTGAGAGGTATCTCCGGCAGAGCCGATCTCCTCACACACTGGCTTTCGTTCCTCCATTGCTCCTGGCAGCTGTGGCTGAATCCAATTCATACAAGGCTGAATCCACCCCACGCCATCGCGCTGCAGCACAGGCGGGCTGTGACCACTCACCCACGGCAAGACACCCCATCCTCCATACCCCTGAGACCCCCCCCCCATTGCACCAGGTAAGTCACAGCTGCTAAACTGCTTGGTCTGGTTTGACCAGACCTCCCACCGCCACCTTCAAATTGTTGACCCACTGAGTCAAAAATAATTACTCCTGATGACTTTTATGATTCTGCCACAGACACGAGAGGAGAGCCAGCCCTGCTGAGCAGACTGAGAGCCCCTTGCGCGCTCTTTGATAACCATCAATCTTCTCATTTAGCATGGAGTCAATATATTGTAATTCAACTGAATTCACACTGAGATCTTTAATCTGCAACTGCACCCACAGGAGCAGAAAAAACGCTACAAGGGGAACCAGGCATCTGATGTATTGGCAAACGTTCAACAAAACTGCAACAACTGTCTAATTAGTAAGCACTGTCTGATAAGCAGTGTTTACAAGCATGAATCAAACCAAATTAACGGAAGTACTAAAGGTAAAAACACAAAGTGGTTTTAGAATCTAAGAATAAAAGCAATGCATCAAACGCAATAAATAGAAAAAAAATATTAATATTCATGCTGGCCACAAGTTTTTAAAAAAGCCTGGGCATTCCCACCAAACATTGATGCTTATTTTCACAATCTTAAGGCAAAAATGAGTAACTATCTCCTGTGATTTCTCAAGCACTGGTAGTATTCTCCACTGTGCAAATCACAAAGTGCAGAAAGCTTTTGCGCTCTGAATTTTGGTCTACAAGGCATCAAAATGACAGGGTTTGGAATAAGAGGAAAAAATTTGGGGTAATTTACTGCTTGCTCCCTTCTTCTGGGTGCCAGAGAAAAGCGGTCTGGAGTGTGTTTATACTTTACCAGCATGAGAATCCGGAGATGTATGGACCTATATAATGTGATGGTATAACTCCTTAGTTATACATTATGGGCAGCACAATGGTGTACAAAACCAGATTCTTTCAGTTTGAAGGATTTGTTAACTAAATTCAGAAATAACTCACCTTTGCTAACAATCGCGTATTAATTTAGAGAAAACATTATTTCTAAATCCAAGAAGGACCTTAATATTTTATTCCCTAAATCTACCAGCCTGGAGCCTAAGGAGATTTTGTTCAGACCAGCCCCGAAAAGCAGCTGTTGCATTCAGCCCGGACTCTTCCTGGGAGACTACGGTGTGAAGGAGCTTAAAGAGGAAAAACAGAAGGCGGCAGCATCTGCATAATCTCTCCTCTCCCGCTGTGATACAAGGAACATAAAATTAGAAATAGCTGCAGAGAGCACGGTTGTGGCTTAACGTTTCAGGCCTAAGACTGCAGCCTTTGAGAAAAGCCCTCCTCACCCACACACCAGGCACCTCTCAAAAAGCCTCCGGTAAATCGCTTGACCAGCAGGTTTGTTTAATCCTCCATCCCAGGCACACCCTTGCTTACCTAGAAGCCACCAACTCCTTCTGCTAAAGCAATGGGAATAGAGCCATTCAGACAAAACACAGGTACTGCTTTTCTTACAGCCTCTTGTGCAACAGGATTGTATTTGCCGTAGCCAGAGAGGGCGCGGTAAACCTGCACTTAAAAGGAAACGACCGTGTTTTCAATTGCTTGTAACTTCACCAAACTTCAGGGCAGTTGTGCTGAAATTCTCTGCGCCAGATCCTTGCTTCAGGCTGCTTAAAATGTGTCCGATCCCGCAGCGCCGATCCCACGGCAAACTGGGGCCAGGCTCACTCGTTCGTGGAAGCAGGCGATTGCTGGCGTATCTTGGAAGAGCATGTTGTCAGCTCAGAAGCATCTGCGTGACAAATTTGCTGGTGGAACAAATTTTCTGGAAAAAGTAATGACATATCTGCCTTCAGATGCTGTGGGCAATTGGAGATAATTCTAAAGGCAATCCCAGACTCTTGTAGCAATGGCTCAATCAGAGGTCAAAGAAAGGTGAATGATGAAGAAAGATTTAAAGAATTTTACTTGTTTCCACTAAAAAAAAAAAAGGCAAGTGACTGGGGAACTTGTAGGTTTTCAGTTATGCGCACAGTGCTGTAATTTGGAATCTAACAATATTGCATCAAATGAAATAAATGGACAAAAAAATAATATTTATGCTGGCCACAAGTTTGTTAAAAAGCATGGGCATAAAATACTGCACTGAGGGGGTGATTTGGATGGACATTACAAAAAAAAAAATCCCAGTAAGAAAGACAGCAAAACGCTGCCTGGATTAGGTGACAGGGTGTCAGGATAGAGCTCAATGTAGACTGGGCTTGTCTCGGTGAAGGAAGAGGGGTTAAACACCCACCCCAGGGCCAGGTATTTTTCCAGTGATTCTCTGGTAATTCAGCAAAAGCTGGGGATGAGGGGATGACACGGCCGAGCGTGCAGTCATCCTATGCTGATTTCAGCAAGCTATGATAAAAATTATATCACACGCATAAGTTATATCCTTCTTCCAAGCTTAGAACAAACAATAAATTAAAAAAATTCCTTTATAGAGAGGCGGGGAGGATAAAAGCATTGCTGTTTCCTCTTATAATCTTCAAGGAAATCAGAGTTCAGTGAGTCATGCACTAGAAATGAGCTCAGAGAAATTCATGTAGGGAAAAATCTCAGGCGAATAATTTGCGATGATAGAATTAAAAATAGAGTCATTAATGATAAATGCCTTTTAATGGACTCGGAGCAATGAGATAAAGGGATCTTTTTTTGGGGAAGCTTTTCCTTCACAGAGAATCATAAATCCGGGGGAGGATGGGATTCACCAAGGACAGGAAAGTCCCCACCCTCATTCAGGCACAGCTGGAAAAGCAATCTGATGTTAGTTTAGTGTCCCAGGAAAGGAAGGAGTAAGGATTGCTTCACCGGCAGCAGGCATAGGGGAAAACAGAAAGCACCAGGAGGCAAAAACAGATGGCGTGCAGGCGCTGGGGTCCAAGGCAGCTCCTGGGAGGGTCATTCCAGTCTGCCGTCCTCCGTTCCCCCCATGTTTGAAATTACACATGCTGTCCTGAGCAGCTGAGATCTCTCCAGCTGAGGATGATATTCAGAAACAAGAAGTGGCTGCGGCTCATCCCCTTTCCTCCAGTGAAGCATCCTTAATGAACATTTTTAAGGCACGGCAAGAACCTCGGGCAGTGTAATGAATTTTACGGTGCTGAAGGAAAAAAAACCAACACGAGAACAATATTCCTATGGCTTTACATCGGAAACCCTTGCAAACAGGAGGCTCGGGATTCAGCTGGGTCGAAAACACCGGTATGCAGAGACACACCTTACACTGCTGGTGCCCAACATCCTGAAGATGGGTCTGGACAAAGCACGGAGGCCAGCCTAGGGCAGGGCAGGGAAATCCCTGCAGGAGATGAGACAGAACATTGAGGCAGGCTGACAAGGCTGGAAATCTGACTTTTTCCCAGGAGATGGCACCAAAGGACAATTGCCTTTCAGCCGGCATCGTGCAACGCAGCGTAAACTTCGCTGGGGGACTCGGGCAGTTGCGCTGCGATCTTCACCAGCCGCTCCTTGTTATCAGAAGCAAAGCGTTATTCTTAGCATCTGTGCTTTTAGCAAGGGTGAGGATACCTGGCTTTTACATCTCCATACAGTAGGTAAATAGAAGCTTTCTGCTTATCATGGCAGGATCCCACTCATGGCCTCAGAGGGTCACCCAGGCTGGAAGAACCCCAGGAGGTCTCTCCTCCAGCCTCCTGCTCACAGAGCAGGGTCAACACTGAACCCACACTAAGATGCTCTGCACTTTGTATGGTCATGCCTTGGAAGCCTCCAGAGACAGAGACCCCCCAGCCTCCTCAGGCAACCTCTTCTCATGCTTAATTATCATATTACTGATTTTTTCCCCCTTATATATGGCTGGAAACTCCCCAGTTTCAATTTATGACCATCACCCCTTGCCGTCTGGCTGTGGACCTCAGTAAAGAGCCTGACTCCATCTTGTTGGCAACCCCTTCTTAAGTATTGAAAAGCTGAAGAAGACCTCCTAGGTCGTCTTCCCTCCTCCAGCTAAACGAGTCCAGAGCCCTGAGCCTCTCCTCATAGATGACAGAGGATTCAGGAAGGAGCACCACCCTCTCTGAGCTCAGGATAGACTTCACCCCGAAACAGGCTCGGCAGCCTGACAGCTCTTTCCTACAAGGAGAAGGAAGGGGAGAATTTGCTTCCATTACTTTCTTTTAATTTAATTATCTCCATTAATCTACAAACTCTTTAGGCTCTCTACTGCTCCTTGAAGAAAACAAGATTTCCAAAGCAGACTGCATCCAGGCAACTGCAGCAGCTTGGTACAGATTTTAGGACCAGTTTTGTCTCAGAAGAGGCTAATGCCTAGCCAACAAAGGACTCAGGATACAGAAAAAAAAAAAAAAAAAAAAAAAAAAGAGACAACTGGTTTTATAGCACCCCACCACAAAGCCTGTCCCCTTGCCAGTCTTACAGACAGGCAGAGGGCAGAAAGGTCATTCATCCCTGAAACAGACCTTGGCCTGGGACTGGCAAAGCCCCGGAAGCGCCGAAGTGCGGTGGTGTGGCGTGGTATGGCTCTCCTCGGTAACAGCACTTCAAAAACAAACTGTGCAAGAATGCTTCCTTGCTGCGAACGCTGCAGGACAAAGGACAATAGCTGTGAGTCCTCTGCCATTTCCTCAGAGCCTACGGTGAGCCAGAGTAGTAATTAAATGTTCTGGGAAAAACAGCAGAAATAAGTTTTATTCTGCTCCGTGACTCATTGAGCAGGCACTAGCAATAGCCAGGGATTTAATTTAAAAGTGACTTGCCAAGCTGTCAGGTTAGTGGAGTTCATTCCCGAGAGAAGCTTGGACAAGTTGACTACTTCTTGCCACTCCTGCATGCATTCAACTTCCCAAACTTCTTTATCCTGCCGTTTGTTATAAAACATGGTGAAAGGCAGGGAGAAACCTGAAGGGAACCAGATAGCACAGCAGCACACCACAGAAAACAAACCTGTGAGGTGGAACGATGGGTAAAGGTGCCAAGCAAGCGCCTGAAGACAGGAATGCATTTCAGCCATCCTACCTGTGTTAACAAGAGGGTCAAATGTCCACTGTATTCCTAAAAGGAACCTGGAAACAAGCCGCGGACAAGCCTTGTCTGCACCCGTGGGTTGAAAGCGCTCCCCGCTGAGGTGAATCCTCCAAGGCCAGCCTCGCCAAGAGCACATCAAGACCATGCAGAAGCCGAGAGTTCATCCTCGACTGCTCTCCTGGCTTGTCACGCCATCAGGGTCAGGGCTGTCCCGGAGAGCCCAGCCTCCTCACCGTCACCAACGTCTGGCTCTCCTCCGAGCCACTTGCAGGCTTCCAGCACAACGCCTCGGCTTCGGATGGAGGTCGCCATTTCTTGTTGGACGAGCAGGATGACTTGCCACCCAATGCCGAGCGAGTCGGGGAATGTTTCCTCTTGTCTCTCAGGTCACCAAGACAACATTTAGCGACAAGGCTGCAGGATCTGCCCTGTCCCACCTCTTTGCATCCTAGACCTGGCACAGCAGGGATGCTGCCACGATTGACAGGAACTACAGTCCTCTGCCATCCACCTTGCTGAAAAATGAACCTCACACCCTTCCCCTCCCCCCAGGATTCACATTTTCTAGACGCTGCTGTGCCAGATGGGCTGCTGAAGAGAGTAGCAAACCCTCAGGCCAAGGCCCAGCCTCACCAATTCGCTCCACCAGCCGAGGAATGAATTACTGCTCAAGGAGCACTGATAAGCAGCACTAATTGGTAGCCTCCCTGAGAACCATCAGTTCATCCTGAGGAAGGAAAACAGGCTGCCATGAATCACCGGCTGTTCTATAGCAACAGCATAGGTTACTTGCTTGCTTCTTCTTTCTCTTT
Source organism: Chroicocephalus ridibundus (assembly GCF_963924245.1). Classification (NCBI taxonomy): domain Eukaryota; kingdom Metazoa; phylum Chordata; class Aves; order Charadriiformes; family Laridae; genus Chroicocephalus; species Chroicocephalus ridibundus. The sequence continues at coordinate 19,480,737 of NC_086286.1, forward strand.
CTTCCTTTGTTTTTGGTCTATTTTAGAAACACCGTCCAGCAGAAGCTGACTTGCCAATACGCATCGAGCTTTTCTTTTCTCAGGCTCACACGGAAGCAGCATTAACGCATCAGTCAGGTTCTGTATGAGTGGAAGCCAGGTTATTCCCTTAACGTCGCACCAGGTGAGCAGAGACCATAGGTCAGCAGGCAAAAGTCAGTGGCAACCGTCGTGCCGAAGGGTTCACAAACTGAAGTTCATGTTTACCTTCGTGGAAAGTCCCTGCACTGAATGGGTTGAACCCTGGGTGTTGCAATGAGGGAGCAGCCTCGCTATTCAGAGGACACACAGCCAAACAGGTGGACTCTCATTTCACATAGAAAAATGAAGACACAAATCCCCCCTGCATTGCTTTAGTCATTTACCAAAAAAAAAATCTCTAATGATTCACATTGTAAAACATCGAGTGGTGGAACAAAATTTGAAGTTAATCCCCAAATGTACAAGCTGGTGTGGTATGCGGGTGTTAGGACAGCCCCGTTCCTACTGCAGAAGACACAGCAGTTATCGATACCCTCTGGCATGCTGGTGGGGCAGATCAGAGGGACAGGTCTGTCCCCACAAGAAAGCTCACGAGAAACAACCAAAGGCATGAAATCAATGAGCGAAATTCCTTTTTTGGCTATTCCTACCCCAGCTCCTACAGCCTTAGATCCTCTGCAACCTCATCTCCACAACTTGCCTTTCCCAAGCACTGCCATGGAGTCTGGGCTACAACCACATCCTTCCAGAAGGGCGCCGAGGCCACGGGCGGAACGCCACGGGGAAGTTTACATCGCAGCTTCCCCTCGCTGCTTGGGCACCGCTGAGAAATGCCTCCTTTGCGCGTTACTTATGCGCGTAGGTAATCACAAGACATGGATCACAGTATTTTTATTTACAGTGCCGTTAGAAAAGAGCATTAAAAAAAAAAAAATCCACCTTTGTTTCAGTTGCTACATTTAAAAGAAATACAGCGTGGTTTGCTAAGACACGCAAACCTCTTCACTCAAACAAGGCAAAGAAAAATGAACAGCATTTCTTTCCAGATAAGTCAACTCCTTGATTACAAAACCACTATCAAAACTAGAAAGATCTATAATACAGAGAAAGCACTAGCAGGGAAAACCTTTACTGCTACCGTGAAAGACTAATATAAAAAAAAAATTAAAATAAGAAAATCAAAACCCACTGAATTTTGAAGGCCTGTAACCCTCCTTGTTCCTGTGTCATCCACACAAGATTTATATCCCTGGAGGTGTGACACGGAAGCTGCTCCATCCGCCCCATTGAGCTCAGCCATCTGATGTTGACATTCTCTAGCTACAACTTCCACCTACGGAAATGAAGATGGAGCTGGCAGGTTATTTGGCCCTATTCTTATACGAAACAGTTGTACATTCTTATACCAAATGCTGAATGTAGTTTGGGTTTTTTTTCAGATGCAGCTGGTAATCCATTTTCTTTTCCGGTGACCACCACACAAGCTGTGTTCTTACAGCCCCAGCTTCCAGAATCAGGTATGTCAGATGTAAACTCTGTTCTCGGTAAGAGAAGTCTATGCAGGTTTCACAGCAGCAGAGGAAAAGTTTAAAATACTAATCACAGTGAACCTTTAATGCCCCAAAATCGGAAGACAAACACACATCATTTTCCTTCTGGATTTTTACATCAGTCTTAAGATTTAAAGGCCTGTGATTTCCAGTGCTGGAGATGAACACCACCGATGCAGCAAAGTTCACCATGTCTCAGACCACAGCCCATTTATATCTGAGTATATTTTTAAGTACACTTGCAATCTTAACCCTCTCGGGGAGGGGGAAGGACATCAGAAAACCAAAGAGTACCTTCTCCTGATCCCTCATTATCTGTTTCCTCCACTGCTTTGACAATTCCTCCCACCAGCCAGACCCGCACCTCCACCTCCCCAGCTGCCCCCCCGTCCTCTAATTCCCTTTATATCTCTCTCCATCACCGACTTGCTTTTCCATCCATCCTTGGCTCCCTTCCACGCATAGCCCAAAGCTTCAGAAAACCACATCTGAGAACAAACTTCAGCTCCATTAGTAAAAGATTACTTCCTCATCCTTGCATTTCTTCAACCCCATCCAATTTTATAAAGCCCTGGAAGTTTTCGCAGAGAAGAGCACTTGGTCCGGGGGAAGGGGCTTGGACGAGGGGGTGGGGGCAGGGACAGATTGTCCAAGAGGTTTCTCAGGTGCGGGTCTCAGATTTAATCCTAGGAGAGCAGCAATGGCCTCGCGTCCTCCCCGGTGAGGCGTGTGGAGCTGCGCTAGCGGACGAAGGACGCCACCTGAGCTGCCACCCCAAAGGGCGCGGAATAAGCCGTTGCTAATCCTTGGAGGCCGACCACCAAGTAGCGGCATCCCTTCTGCAGGGCTTTGCCGACGTTCTGCAGAGAGAGAGGGGAGAAAGGGATAAAAAGGAAAAAAAAAAAAAAAAGGAGAGGTGACAGAAAATAGCTTCACATAAAATCCTTCCGACAGCCAATGTCACCGACCCAGAAAATTAACTTCTCCCACAGCTAATGAGGGCTTGAGCATGGAACAACCATTTTTATCTAGAAACACACACCCACAGGGGAGAGTTAAACCCAACGGATGCAGCCTCCACAGGAAGCCAGGCTTTTATGCGGGCTTTTAGTCAAGAATAAAATTAGTTTAAATTCACACCTAATCTGTAGAGGTAAGTGTTTCCCACACACGCACGTTCAAAGTATGTTAGTAACTCTTAAAAGCACATAAGCTGTTTAAAACTGGAGCTGAGCAAGAAGGCAATAAATCACTGAGAATACTTTTATAGAAATTTCATTGCTTTTTGTCGAAACAATTTTTTTTTTTAGTCAAAATAAGTCTGTTTTGACCCACTTTCACATCTGTACACATTTAAGAACTTATCTATGTACTGCATTAGAGGTAAATTGCTACAGGTAATTCAAACTAAGAATCTTAATCAAAGTTTAATTTCACTCTTGCTAGTTTTTGCTGATATGGCTGGTCACGACTGGGGAGTTAATACAATGTGCTCAGTTTGGGAGGAATATCAGAATTAACTGCTAGTAACGCTTCACGGTTGCTTTGGGACTAGATCAAAATTTCCCCTTGTAATATGGAAAACGCTGAAACAGAGGATATATATTTAAATATAATGAAATTGGTGAAATCCAGTCGATATCTATTATATTCCAAGGATTTCTTAAAGCTGGATTACAGCAGTACTGACACATGAAAACCTTCAGCTGTCGTGATGCCACTGCGTAGCTCAATTTTGCTGTATTTACTCCTATGGAAACTACGGAAGGGAGTTCAGATGGTAAAATAAAAAGGCAGCTTGATCCCGGCGGGCTGAGCCTGGGGACAGAGGAGGAGGCACTGTGCCTTCCCTTCCCTTATCTGCCCCTGTCCTACTATGTCGCCACTTCTTTCCTCCTTCCTACACCGTATACAACGTACCTGCCTGCACCTCACCAGCTTTCAGGACAAGGTCTTTTACTGCTACAGCTAAACTGTCAAACCTGCCCCGCGGGGATGTCGTCTGGCCAATCCAGAAGGGAATATGCAGCGTTTTAAGAATCACCCTGTGCTGTTAAACGCTGTTCCAATCGCCCTTATACCAACAGCACATACAGCAATGGCGCATCAGCAGATCCACTGACTGCTGCGACATAACCACGCTCACGAAGCCGCTCTGTGTAAATCAAGCCTACACGGGAAGCTCTTCGGACTTGAGACCGCTTCTTCCAGCGTGCGTTTACTGCGACTCGGAAATCACAGCCTTGGAAACTCAAAGTATCAAACCCGGCATGAAAAGAATGAAATATTCCTCTCTTTATGAGACCGTAGTATTTGTGAGACAGCTCATGACTACACTGTCACCTGTAAACTCTGTGAATTTCAAAAGTAAGTAACTTCGCCAAGCTAGCTGGCATTTTCTGCATGTCAGACATAGCAAGCATATCTTTACCAAAATCATCGGGTTTTAAAGAATGCAGTAGAAAGTCCGGTCTCATACGGACATCTGTAATCTCTCTGGCAGGAAAAGATTCCAGGCTCCAGAAAGGTTTTTCCTGCCAAGACAGAACCTATTTTATTGGTTTTTTTTGCAACCAAACATCCCTGAACTGTATTTAAGTGACATAAACAAGAAAAAAAATTATCAAATTCTTCCAAATAGCAATTTTGTAAGCAAAAGCACCACCCACCCTCTGGGGGAAAAAGAAATAAACCACCAGACTCCGGGACTTGTGACTTTCCACGCAGGAAAGCAAAAGAACGATTTTGAGCCAAAATAGCAGTTACACAATGAAGAACATGTTGCTTTTTTTTTTTTTTCTTCTTTTTCCTTTAACTAATACCAGTGATTTTCAGGGGACACCTAGAAGGTGAACTGGCAAATGGGTGTACTGGGGGGTGGTGGTGGTGGTGGTGGTGTTTATTACCCTTTCTTTCGGTCACTTAAGTAGAATAATAATAAAATAATATAAAAAAAGCAGGCCAATTAACTGGAAGTTTTAAGGAACGGTGTCAAAACAATGACGCCGAGGGAAACGCCGAACAAAGAAAGGCAAAGTGCCCGTCACATGGATCAGCTTAGTGTCGTTTGCACTCCGAAACGGGCAGATTTTCTCCTCTTTGATCCAGGCGAGGGTGGGCGCCGAGCCTTCCTCCCGCCACCCCCCAACCCAACCCCGCCGCACCGGCTCCTCCCCGGCCAGGGCAAGAGCAAGCCCGCGGGCTACCAGCCGCCCCGGAGCTGAGCCTGAAGGATCGTGGGGGGGGGCGTGTGTGGGATTCCGAGAGCCCCTCGGAAAAGCCGGTGCCGAGCCCCCTGCGCCGCCGCCCGCCCCGCGGTCCCCGCTCGGGCTGCCCCGGGGCGGCCGGCGCCGGGCTGGCTCTGCCGTCCTCACCTTGCCGTACTTCTTCAGCCTCTTCCCGTAGGGCCGCTTAGCGGCGGCCCGCGGCGGCCGCAGCGGCTCGTAGGAGTCGGGCAGGAGGGCGAAGCGCACCTTCCTGCAGCCAGCGCCTTCCTCCCCCTCCTTCTCCTCCTCCTCCTCCTCCTCCTTCACCGCGCTGCCCCCGGCCGCCGCCTCCTCCTCCTCCTCGTCTCCGGGCAGGATGGAGACCTGGTCGTCGCCGGGCCGGCGGCGGGAGAACCTGCCCCTCGCCTTGGCGCCCAACCGCGCACCCACCGTCATGGTACCGCCGGGCGCCGACCCGTCTGGGCGGGCGGACGGGACCTCCCTGCGGCCGCTTCCTCCTCCCTCTCCTCCTCCTCCTCCTCCACCGCCGCCGCCGCACAGGTGTGGCCGGAGGCGGCCGCTGCCCCCTCCCCGGGGCGGGACGGCTGCGGGAAGCGGCTTCCCCGATCCCCGCCGCTGTGCGGGCCCTGCCCGCCGAAAGCGGCCCCGGGGCAGCGGCGCCCCCGGCCCCGCGGCGTCAGTTGGCGGGGGGAGCCCGGGAGAGAGGACGCCCGGCCTGTGGCTGGCGGCGGGACGGGTGGTCGCGGCCCCAGCGCTGCTTCGGCCTCCGCGCTGCCAGCGCGGGTGAAAGGCTGAAACGGCACCTTCCCCGGCATCGCAGCGGATCACGCTCTTTTCCCCCCCGAAAGAAAAAGCCCTGGTAATCCCTCCACTATAGGTGTTCCCGCTACAGCCTCGGATGAAAAGCATCTCCGGCGTACAGGGCTCCCTTCTGCTACCCGGGGCCGAGGGGGAAGTCCCAAAGCCGTCACTAAAAGGCAAAGTTTCTGAGTGGTTTTGTGCCAGATGCAGGGGGAGGCCGACAGCCGCACGCCCCGCTGGGCTGGGCTGCGGGCTAACCACGGCACCTCCTGAGCACCCTTTGAGTAGCTGGGGTAGATCGAGAAAAGCAAAATTATACCGGGAGGATCATTTATTAAAACATTTGATACATATAGAAATACTTCGGGCAAGCAGATGCGGTAAGGGGACAGGCTGATCCCTTACTGTCGATTCTTCTCAGAGAGAAACTCAGCCTTGAAGTCGTGTTTCCCTGAGACGTGCCCTTAACGCTCAGCAAATCAGTCCTGCAGCTGGCGTAGCTCTCTGCCCCACGGATGGCGTTTCACCATCGCCCCAGCTCCAGCCAGAAAGCTGTGCATGGGCAGCATGGCCAGCCCTGAAGGGTGCAAGACGTGAGCCAAGTCTCCAGTCTGTCACTACGGCAAAAGCGCTCTGTCCCTTCCCCTGTTTTATATTAAAGGCGTCACCACCTCCTAAAATCGTCAGGTTTTTAATTTAAACCTCCAGAAAGCCAAGGTGCAGACCTAAACCCGGGCAGAGCACGGGTGGCCCTTGGAGCTCCTCCTTCCTCTGGGCTCCGGCTGCGCCCACGGGGGCCACCCAGTTCCCCCCCACCTCCCGCAGATTTGAATGTGCTACTTTCTTAGATAGTTTGAGGAATGAAGTGATTGCTTGACACTGATTAAGCAGCAGCATCGAGAAATAAGATATCAATAATCCACCAGCAGCTGCCGAATGGGATCTTTCACCTTGTTCGTCTCAAGCTACCTTGAAAAACTTCAAAGAAAAAAAAAATGCTTTAAGTATTTTTATGGGACTTACTTTGAAAATCAATTACATCGAGGTTTTCTATTTATAGATCATGGCGGAATTTAGACTTTGCCCCTAAATGAGAAGTGCAAAGATAGTGAAAGATAATCTGTCTTCTCAAGAGGGGCCGGCCTTTCCCCGGGGACAGGGTTTGTACCTCAGGGGTTTGTTTCATTTTCCACAGTTCAAGGATCAAAACCTCAGGGAACACTTCTCCCAGGGGGGATTTACCGTCTCCGTTTGCATGGCGGCAGGGGAACCACAACGCCTTCTAAGAGGTCCAAGGTCCCTCTTCGGTGCACGACACTGGGTGTCAGAAGTCTCGGGTCTAACAGCGCGTGGAATTTTAGCACCATCGTTAACTATACAGCATTAATGACGCCACTTGGTTCTCAAGCAGTATTTTTCACCCGCAGGAGTGAACGTTTATTGTCCTTTCACTGACCTATACGCATCTTAATGTTTTAAACTGGACTGCGGGGAGAGGGATCTACTTAGTTCGGAAGTGTCTGTATACCTTAAGTAAAGAAATAAAGCAAAACAACCCCAACCTGCTGAACCACGCGTCAGTCTCACTGCTCACCCCCCGCCCACCCCAAACACCCCCTGGAAACGCTGCCAAGAAATTACAATGGAATATGCAAGCCCTCCGAAGAGCTGAGACATCCCCATCCCTTCCTGGAGCTGCGGAACACGCTGTGGCCATTTCATTGTCTTTCGGATTTCTCGAGTTGAGGCCGCGCTGACAAAAATGCCACGCTGATCCCCTCCCACGTGGAATTCAAGCTGCATTTCAGATCCAAATGTTCTTTATCCCACTCTTACCCAAGCAGTAACTTATACGTAACAGGTACGTAACGAGGCAGCTATTGAGGGACCCAAAAACCAGATATTGATGACTCAGTATGCAACGTTTTACTGATTCCCATAGAAAGTACACTCTGCTTGCCAGTAAAACCAGCAGCTCTGAAAAAGTCTCTTTCTCAGGTCTTCCCATCTCATTCCTGCCAGGAAGAGGAGATTGGGAAAGGCAAATGAGGGGACGGGGTGCAGCTTACACCTTTTGCACTCAGATTGTGCCCTCGCTGAAGCACTGGGGTGTATTTGCTACCGAGAGAGTAACACGGCTCCCAGCTCGTCTTCCAACAAAGCAAAAGAAGGAAGGAGATGGGCAGGGTTTGGGAATCGGAGCCATTTCACACTGCCGGCAGTTACTGGAAATAACACCCCTTGCAAACTGTCCATGTATAGAAATAGACACATTAAATCAGCGCTTCAGGGTGCCACATTTCACGGGAGGGGTGAACTGAAGTTTGTAACCTGTGCCCCCCGGCAATGCTCTCCGTGCAACACTGACCCAGCTCTGCTTACACAAAGCGCTGGAAAACCAGCGCCGATCTAGGGCAAAGTCAGCCATGCAAAAACGCAGCCTGGGAAGCGGGAAGCTGGCCTAAGAACTTAATCTACCCTCTCCCAGCATGACCTATATTTTTGCCACTGAACCTTCCAAAAAGGCGAAGGGTTTTGTTTCATGACCAAGTTCATACACGAGCTTGGATTAACGTCACAGTTACGTTCCAGTGGTGTGTTTCCAAGGATAATCGAACATTGATGGATATTCAGGGTTAAATTGAGCAGACACACAAGCCCCTCCCGAGGCTGATTTTTGGCAAGTTTCTGGAAAAGCTGCTGGCCGTCTAAGAAGCGCTAAACCACCCATCCTTCCTGGGGAGCGCAGGACCACGGAACCGACGCACCACTAACCCTGAATGATGAAGGCTGTCCACCTTCCGACTGGTTTGCTACCCTGCAGTAACAACTGCGCTTTCATAAAGGGCAAACAACAAAGTATTTTAGTATGAGAACTGTTCAAGTAAGTTTTAATAGAGTGCACCAGTGAATCAAGATGACTTGCATCAGATTTTGTTTCAATGAACATCAGATAAAAAAAAAAGAAAAAGAAAAAAAGGAAAAGGGGCTACAAGTTCTTTCTTTCCAAACACCACCCTTTTTCTAAGGCAACAATACACGTCCATTTCCGAACATAACTGTTACATAGGAAAAGCTACATCACAGTACAGCATGTAAAGTCCATCTCGGTCAAGAAGCCATTAGAGAATGGCACATTTACTACACTTACAGCCTTCTAAACTTAGGGTTACAGAGTTTACCACAGCTTTTTTTTTTAATTTTTATTTTTTTAAAGTGACAATTTCTTAATGAACTTTCTATTCTTCACAAGAGTGTGCAGATGGGGCCCATATGTTGATATTACAGTAATTACGACATTAAATAACATTGCACAACCAACCTCTATGGTTAATTCAGTACAAAATAACAAGTATTAAAATGTACCAGTACTAGTGGTTTTACATAGTTTATAGTCATTAATTATGAAGGGAAAAAAATGTGGGTTTTTTTTTTTTCTTTTCTTTTCTGTAGGCAAGTGCCTAATTACAAAGCTGCACGTTACAGGCATAATGATGTGGAATAAATACAAGAAATCTGGTAAAATATTAAACACAAACAGGTTACATGGGAACAAACTGTACAACCACGAAAGCATAAATCAACAATTTATCATTATAAACAATGTATGTTTAGCTGTAAAATATTAGGTGGAATTGCATGTACTCTTTCAGGGGCACATGTTCCAAAAAGCCAAGCTAATTCCTGAGGTGGTATTATTAACTTACACAATTGGTCAACACTTCAGATTACCTTGTGCTATTCAACAGTCCCAATATTAACATATTTCCATAAAATGGAATTGGTAGTATTCTGAAGGCAGCAAACAAGTGATATTTTACACCACGATATTCAAATGAAATAATTACGGTTCTCCATTTCGGTGCTACATTTGTTAACGGGCCATGGGAGTAAGCACTGTAATTTGCAGACGGAGCATCACGTAACGCCTGGTTTCTGTTCCCCCCCCACAGCTCTGAGCTGGCCCAAGGCAGAACAAAGTTTTTAAACTGTAAGTGCCAACACTGTAAACATGTTTGTATTTATTTTATTTTTCCTCCTCAACTAAACACTGTCCAACAACAAGGATAAGAGCCAAAGATAAGCAGGAACAGTCTCGTGTAGAACAAAAAGCCGATTATTCATCGACTTTTGGTTCAAATCATGAACAATCTTTAAATAATTAAAAATGGTCATGCTACAGTTATGAAAACTATTTTTTGTGCATTTGACTCAGGACACAAGTTTTTTAAAAAACGCATGATAGAGGTAAGACTTATAAAAACCACCAAAAATGTAAATGGTAGGGAAGAACTTTTCCAACTCAAAGCGTCAAACATACATTTCTGTGCAGAAATCTAGACAACTATACAAGATCTGAATTTAAGCAGTCATCTTTTTATTATACAACTCTATGAACATAAAATGAACAGAATGCTCTATATACTTACCTGTACATGTGAACATAACTTCTTTAGCTACAGTTATTTAATATAGGTCATACTGGATTTAACTTTACAATTCTGAATAACTATGTATAACCTTATTGCAATAAGGGCAATTTCTACATGGGGAGTTTCACAGGCCAATCACATTAGGCATAACCAGTACATTCAAAGTGTAGATCATGTATGAATCTTCCCTGATCCCAGAAAATTTAGGTTCTCTTTACAGCTTAAGCTCGTTTGCTATCTTGGATGCAATGTTCTTAAAGGCGATAGAAGTCCCAGATATTCTTTTGAAGCGGACTCCGTTGAGCGACAATCGCGGCAGTTTGCAGACTTCCATCTCCCATTGAACGAGGCTATCTTGTCGCGCGTCACCGTGAACACAGAAGAGCAAAAACCTCTCTTTTTGTTCATAATCACAGTTATTAGCATCTAACACTTTCCGAATCTCTCGCATCATATCATTCGGGTCCATAGAACTAGTGGTCTTCATACTCCACGTGAAGCGCAAGGAGCGTGGCTTCGAATCTTTGCTATCCTCCTTCTCTCTGTCTTTCGGCTCCCCAGAAGCACTCCTGGAAGAAGCGACACGCAGAACACAGTCAAAAAAGAAAAGCAGTAGAGCCGAGAGACAGAAGAGAAATACAGTTCTCGAACAGGGGTTTCTAAACCGCGACCGACACACCGCTAGTCACAGGCAAAGCTAATTCGAAAGAGTGAGATGGATACTGCTGCAAGAGTTGTGCCCCATCTCCGGCACGCATCTGCGCTTCGGCACAGCACTGGGAGCTGCTACCAGCACTGGCGCAGCTCCCAGTAGCCGTCACAGAAGCAAAGCAAGTTTGGAAACCCCTGCTCTAAAACGTTCTGATGACGACATGTGCAATGGTAACTGCAGCAGACACACGTTACTCCATACTGCTCCAAAGAAAGTGGAATCTATGTAAAAGCATGACTGAAGTTCTGCTGATTTCATGGTCTGGAGCATGCCATACACCAACAAAACTGAAGTTGAGGGACACAGTCCTGAAGCATAAATCATACTGTAAAAGCAGCAGAGGAAGAAATCCCACCCTGCGATTCACAAGTCCTCGGTTAATTCCCTCCCCTCTTTTCCGCCTTTCCCCCCTTTGGAATTAATTATGTATTTTTGACCTCTCTCTGTAAAAAGACCTTCTGACGAAGCAGAATTTTGTGCTGTAATTTGGTTGTAAACAGCTCGTTTGCCAGTCGGTTCAGTACGCAGCCAGCAGCTTTTTCACAGAAGAAACAGCCGCGTGTAGACACAAAGTATTTTAGTTGATACAATGACTTGGACAAAATTTCAAAGGGAGTGATTTCCAATGAATGTTCTTACTCTGACACTTCCTTACCGAATGAGCATTTTGAGAAACAGCACTAATTATTTTAAAGTAATTCCACTGCCAACTATTTCTGTTCTCGTCCCAGGTAGTTAAGATACCTGATGTCTCCCCATCCGCCGCTGGGGAAAGGTGCTGTTCTCCTTTTGATAGTCTATAAACTGTCGCTATTCAGAGAGGAGTCAAAACAAGCATTTTTAATTTAACTTTCAGTGCGATCCCCAGAGAACCACATCAATATTAAAGGATAGAGCATGGCAGGGATAAGATCTCAAAACAACTTTTAGCCCAAAACAGACACTGTAGGATGACAAAAAGTAGAGGAAGCTAGAGAATGAAAGCAAGAGCTGAAAGCAACTTCACACTTCGTTTCATTTGAACATTTGATTAATATCTTTTCCCTTTCCACATCAAGAATTCAACAGTGAATAGACTTTGAATTGAAAAGGGCTAACGCAGATAAAATGCATTGTGTATTATGCAATGTATCTTGTTAAGAATGTGCTTTTTTTTTTAAATAAAGGCTTTCTGTTTTGAAAACTAAGTTGATAGCTTTCTGTAAGCGACCAGTTTAGAATGCAAACTACAATGCCTGTTCATTAGAGAGCATAAAAATAAAAAGTTACGCACTGTGCTAAGCACACCAAAAATGCAGAACCAAATGCTGAAAACATGGCAAAAGAGCAGATATACTGGAAAATAAGCATATGAAGGAATGCTTTCTTACTAACAAAGCATCTATAGATTTGCGTACAGCGGTTGCCGTACAAATTCAGTATTTAGCAGTCGCCACCCTTTTCGTCTGAATGTCACTTATTTTGTTTCTCAGTGCAAAGTGACATTCATTTCTCAGGGACCGTAAGGTGTTTACTTCTGGCAAACAGCAGCTCTAGTAATGAATACAGTGTAACTATAGTATAAATTTACTATATACATATATACACACAGACACACACGAAGTATACTACGTTTTCCACTGAAACCAAAAGTAAACACCATTAAATATTTATAAGCCAAAACATGATTTTAAGGGCCTAAGTGACTGGTTAACTCCTACAGGGGGCTTTATTATTCCAAGGAATACGCTTAAGTAAAGTTTTATATTAAATACTTCGCAAGAAAGCAAAAGTGAGGGATAAAGGACCTCATCAACCCCCCTCCCCCCAAATAAAAAACATTTCGGAAATGCAGATTACTTAAGCACTATTCTATTTCACATCCTGATTAAAAATCTTTAAGAAATGACTTAAACCTTGATGCGAAAGACCTAGGAGCGAAGTATTAATAGTGGCTCCTCACCTTGAGGTGTCAGTTCTGCCACTGGCTTCGCCTTCACTTGGATCCCTCAAAACAAAGTTAAGGTTGAGATTCAATGATAAAGGTGAAAAATAAAAGTTAAGAAAACCTACATCTAGAACAACGTTAAATAGCTACTGAACAAAAAATAAAACTAAATAAATCAGTATAATAATGTCAAACCTAATACTGTTTAGTAGTATTTTTTCACAGCTGTAGTTTTAATTTCCCTTTATGATACCTTAACTTCTTTCAGCTCTGACCTGTAGTTGTTTAATGTTGTGGGTTTTTTGTTTGTGTTTTTTTTTTTTTTTTTTTTTTTTAAACTGATGGTAAAATTAACACGTTGTTCCCAACCTACTGCAGACAGAGCAATGGCCACACGTAATTCCAGCAAGCACAGAGGAGCAGTCGATCAAGGTGGTCCAGGGGGCCCCCGCTCTGCACCCTTCTGGGCCAGGCCGTCAGACCTCAGTCCTGAACACGCTTGGGCACATGCCCATGCTTAAGCACACTCAAGTCACTACAGATAAGACGTGCCCAAGAGTTTGTGAGACCAAACGTTTGGAGCCCAGTTCACAGAGGTGACTTCGACCTCTGCTTAACTTGAAGCAAATCAGGTGTCACATTGACTTTGGTAAGACTCTCAGTGAGCTTGAGGTTAAACGTATCTTTTTTCATCTTGCTGAATTAGACCTGTACTTTACCAAGGAACTGGTTTTGTATAATGCCTTTTTAGTCTGAAACAACTTTAAAAAAGTATCCATAGATTGTACAAGCCACCTAGGTATGTTCTAGTGCTGCTGTACAAACATTTTAGCACCCAATTTAAATAAGCTAATTAATTTAATACCTTCAACACACAAATACTTTAGTAACTAACATCAGAGAAGTACCATTTGACATAAACCATTGATACAAAACACTTCAATGCCCTGATCATTAAGTATTCTCATTATACATTTATTTTACATACTTACCAGAACAGGCATTTACCTTTGCCAAAAAGACAGTAAAAAGTCTTTCATGACACCTTCTAACCAAAGTATACTTTAAACCATTATTTCCTGAACAGTACAGAAGGTAAAAAGCATGCAGTTACGTGATTCACCTAAAAGAACAGCAACCCTCCCCGAACCTTTCTCCACATAATCCCAGCCACTAAAAGTTTCAAACAACCCAAAGTTTAAAAACCACACCAAAATACCAACCACCCCCCCCCACCCCAGCAACAAAACAAAATCCCTACAAGGCCTTCCCTACAAGAAAATGTATTTTTAGCAGTCTAAAACGTAATAGGAAATTGAATAAAAATGTTCTATAATGAAGATCATATAAAAAGACATCAATTTACAAGATATTAATTCTAAATACATAGTTTACAGTATTATTTTAATATTGTGGTTTAACATAATGAAAATATTAATTCTTTGATCTGACTCTTGAAAAAAAAATTCCAGATACCATTCCTTGCAAATAGCAATGAGCTATAAAGCCAAAAAAAAAAAAAAAATAGCCTGTGCTCTTGAAATTGGTTAGTTACTTAACAGAAAATACCTTTCTTCCCATTTGGAAATCTACACTGACACCACAGTTGACTAACTTTGCTGTAACTTTAATTTATTTTTTATTTTTAAAACCAGAGAATGAAGTCTGTATCCCCCAACTACGTAAGTGCTGGAGATACCAATAATGGAGGATCATAGTCATGTATCTTCAGGTTTCTGAAGAAAGAAAATCATTCACATACTTTTTTTTCTTTCGGGTCATCATAGGAGGCATTACTTTCATACATACTGACAAACTATCAGCTCACCAGGTTAAATCAATTTTATGAGGAACGTCACTGCATTTCTAGCTTTCTCTTCTTTTCCCTTGTAATACCACCTTATGCAATTCATAATATTTTACTCACAAACTTGCAACTGCTAGCATAACCTAGCTTTGAATTTATCTTTTGTTTGCTTTACACACAAATGATAGAATTCAGTACATAACAGCATGATTCTGTGAAGAAAATAGAGCTTTACAAGATATAATTCTGTTGTAAAACTAATAATGATGCAGTATGGACACATCCATAAGTAGGCTTAAAAATTATAGGTAAAAATCACTGTTAGAAAGAGGCAAACTGAAAATTAAGTCCCCTTTTGGGAAAGCTATTGTGACTGCTAAGTCAACAGTCACTTGATATTACACACTGTATTTGAAAATCTTTCCCAGTGCCTCTCCTCACAGTATTATTAGTGTTTTAGCGTCATCACAGGAATGAATGCAGGTCCAGGATGGGTGGGTTTTCTTTTTTCAGAATCCTGAATTTACATTTGAAGAAGCTGGTACATGATACGGGAGGCTGCACGATACCGAAAAGTTACTATTTCCAGACATCCAGACTTCTGCTCACCTCAAAGCTTCTCATTTATTCACAGATTTTAGAATTCCCTGAAATAATTTGTTATTCCCTCTAAGCACAGCAATAAAATAATTGTAAGTACAGCCCTTGCACCCGCATCTGGTTGAAAAAGTAAAATATTGTAACATTAAATAACAACTAATTTTTAAGGCACTGCTTTCAGTATTTAAGTTCATTTGATTTTAAATGAATTGTAGCATCTTTGCACTTCAGCTGGAAAGCATGAGCAAAAAACCTCTTTTGAGTAGCGTTCTCTTGCTCCTTTAAGATAAAGCAGCAGAATAGCTGGTCAAACGTAACGGTTACAAATATACACAGAGAAGTAAAACAAGGCAGGTTCTGGTAGGAACACATAAAACAAGCATCATTCTAGCTAAATTTACATTTACTTCAGACTTAAACTGGCAATTCTCAATGACTTTGCAATTATGGCCCTAGTTATAGGCTAGGCTTCTTTTTGTTTGTTTTTCTCTTAAAAATCGAGGTACTAACCTGCGAACAAACTTGGAAGTTATCTTGCTTATTATACCAGTTGATGTCCCTCTTCTAGCATGTGCAAAAGCACCGGTTTCATGGGATGGTGAGGCGGGCGGTCCATTGTAAGTGGCATTACGCCGCTCCCTTAGCTGCTCACCATGGAAAGTGCTTCGACTTGAACTCCCCCGAGGAAAGCGGGTTCGGTCTGGAGTGGTAGTGCTAATACTATGAGCAGACGGGGAAGCAGCAGGCACTCTTTGAGTTGCACTGCTGGGAAAACAGAAGCATAAATAAAGAGAAAGACTCTGCTGGAATCCCTCCTACATGACAACCATTTCTCAAAGATAGGAAAAAAACCCCAACCCCGCTCATGATTCTTTCTTTTTAAACCTGAATCTGCTACCGATTTGCTTTTATGATTCATACTTACAAATAATCAAGAGGTATTTTCATTGTAAAAATCAAATTATCTCAAGTATTAAGAGCAGTGAAAAAAGTACACACAGATAACAGAACAAAGGAAAAAGGCAGAAGAGTCTGTAGTAAGATCTGAAAGTGTTCCCAGCCCTCCTTTGGAAAAAACACATTCATCCAAACCTTTTAACACGTAAGCACTCCAAAAATTTAACAGGTATTTCTTAAGTAGTAATCATCTGGCACAACTAAATGTATAAAGCTATTTGGGCAATTAATAGTAAGAACTACTATACTATGGTGCTTTTAGATAGAAATGAGCCTAGCAATTTACACCAAACCAAGAGCTTAACATTTCAGTATTCATTTGGATTTATGGTGGCCTGTGTTGTATGCTCCTGTCTAAATTAGTTAAATTTTTAACTACTTAAGTTTTCCAGAAGCTTCCAGAGGGAGGCAGTCAAGGCACTTCTTTAACTGTATGCAAACATGACTGATGAACAAAATCAAGGCTTAAGTCATCTGTAATACCCACGCTACTATTCGAAACAGAATGACAGTTCTGAATAGATGACAAACGTATTGACGTATATCGTGAACTGAACGACATTTTTGAAGTGCACAGCATTACAGAAATAATAACCAACTTATTACCTTGGTCGGTAAGCTTCAGTGCCATCTTTGATGGTTGGCAGTGTAACTTTGATAGGATGACCAGAGGCGGACATAGACTTTTGATGTCGAGGCCGTGTCGATACAGCAGAAGCTACGGCAGAGCCTGCAGAAGACGTGCTACTCGCAGACATTTCTGTCAGGCTTTTGCCACGGCAGCAAGGCAGGAGGGATGGACAAACGAAAAGGGAAAAGAAAGGTTAGTGTAAAACCCCAGAGAAAACAGGGAAAACAACAACTAATTTTTTCTGTTAGAACACAGCAAGTGCTGTTTAAATAACCAGAAGACTGAGTGGCCAGGCTACCTTAGCCAGTTAAAGTAAAGAAACCAGAATTCTGAGAAAATTATGTTCATCCATAAATCAAATCACCACATATGTTAAATTAGGCCTTTTCATTCCTCCCAAGATTAAGGCTTACACACACGTTATTCAAAGTAATGAAGGAAGACTACAAATAGTACATGGAAATAGTAAAAAATACTGAAAAAGAAATTTGCAAAAGACTTAAATAAATTGATTAAATAGACTCTGCTTTTGTGAAGTGAATACCCGTATTTTCACTCAAACATCTAAGACTTCGAACATCTATAAACGCTGTCACATTTGTGACACGCTATCACTTGGAAGTGGCTGTGTTTTTAAAGGACCATGTTGTACTTCTCCTCTGGACTATTCCACCCTTTCAAAATACAGTTCCTTCTACCAGTACTTTCATTTCTGCTTCGCCTAAGTGGCAAGGAAGAGATGAAAGTAGCAGCAAAACTATTGTGTCATTAATTATTAAAACAAAAGTCAAATGACTTAGGCCAAACTACAGCTTTGCCTCTACAAGCATAAACTAAATTGCATTAATAATGTATTAGCAACAGAAGTCCCAAAGCTAAATAATATCTGTAGCAAAGAGCTAAAGATTTCAGACAAATAATCCGATAGCACAAGATGTTCATCCACACCAAATCCAAATGCAACTGCAACACAATGTATTGTAGGAAAGGCAAATACACAACTCAAAAGAAAATTCTTCTCCTTAATTTTTCCGAAGATGCTCAAAGAGCTGAGCATATTCATTGCACTCATGAGAGGAACAGGGATTAAGAGTCATCCGTCTTTTCAATACTATGGAAAAAAATTAATTATAAAGAGTAAAATGAAAAACTTTGAAATAAAATCCTTCTCATTATAGTATTTTTGGTATTAAATATATTGAAACAAAAATGTTATCAAACTCTGTCAGAACAGAAAAATTATATTAGTATATATTTTAACCTAAATCTAAAAAAATATGTTATTTTCTTTCCTTTTTAAAAAGAATCGTTACAAACTTCGTTCAAATATTTTAAACCACACACAATAATTTGGAAAGACACTTTTGAAAACATCCATGTAATAATTTGAAATTAATTAAATATTGAAAATTAGTTTTCTGCTTTTTAATGTACCTCCTTAAAGCCATTTAAATAGCTGTACTTTACATATTCCATAGCTAATCATTTTAATAGAGATCAACAGCTCTATACTTTTCCTATTTCCAAAATTAAATGCATTTAAAAAAAATTCAAGCACTAAGACAGAAAACAACCCCAAACAAGTTTACTAGATATCCAAGTTTACTAGATATCCAAGTTTACTAGATACTTATTTAATGATAGGGACTTTTTGGTTCATTTTACCGTAACTGTTTTATTTAAGTAGCTTAAAAAAAAAAATCACAGTAGGATCTATTGCTTTAAACTAAAAAAATTCCAGTTTTTACTACTCTCCATTAAAGCTGATATTTTGTTTTTCAGTCAGGTACAGGGGTTAACTAACACCAAGGATGAACAAAGAACACAGTTTAAAAAAAAGTAATTGTGGCAATCTTAAATGTGTGTTTTACAAAACATACCAAATTGAGTGTAATTATCATCCCACATACAGATACATATTGGTTACCATCTCTACTAAAATATTATTTAGGCCAAAAAAAAAAAAGAATGATATCAGAAAGGATCAACAAGTCTTAACAATTTCAACTTTGAATGATTACTAGTAGAAATGAAAAAGGATTGGGCAACATTGTCAGGGCAATCCATCTGAAGGTCTCCACAGCAGAACTGCCTGCTTAGTTGTGAGCGTAGTTACTTTACTCTGCGTTGGAAGATAACCCCTAGTTAATAAATGTGATCCCATAAGGGGAGGCAAAGGCAGAGCTACACATCTAGTTATAAATTTCATCACAAACACAGAAACCACGGTGGAAAACGAGATGGAAACACAGTCTATGTATTTCACACCGTGCTTCGTGACGGTATTAATGGCATAACCTGCTTCTTCCATGCCTCAGTTCTTGTACCCAAATTAATAAGCAAGAAAACTTGAAGAATACCTGTTGTCCTTCCCATTCTGTATTGCAGAATAGCGATCTGAGGAACGTTCACAAACGTAAGTGTTCCTCCTTGTCATTCCACTGCCAGAAAATACATTATTCTAGAGGAAAGAAAAGACTAAAATTAAATTAAATACTTTCTTCTACTAAATATTATGTTGTACAGAAATGTAAGCACTGGAAGCAAATCAAAACAGTTTCAGCCGTTTATACATGTTCTTGATGTCTTTAAATGTACTAGGTTAATCTGTTGACAAAAATAATTTATATCATCAGCTATTTTTTTCCCAATAGCTCATTCACCATCTCATTACTGTACCATTAAGAGTATGCTAAAAGAAAACATAGAGAAGTTTAATTTTGCCGACACTTGCTTTACCAAATATTATTATCTAGTTCCCACATACTGTATTAATAAATTATTTGTCCCTGGGATCAAAGGAACAAAGTGGAATCCCAGAGAAGACATCTATCTGGCTGGTTGAAAGGCTTCCCTGTGCAGATTAAGTTGCCAACTAGACCTCCAGCCTTACAGTTTGTTGCCCCCTGTCAAAACAGTTTTCAAGAGAAAACTGCAAATATTATCAATCTGCGTCAGTCAACCCAGAAATTACAGTGCAGATAACATGGCAAATAGGTTTTGTAGCAACAAACACTGATGGGACTTTCTGTTACTCATTTCAGTTTGCACACACTTTGTAAAATACTTACAAACGTTCTCCTCCTCCCCCTGCCACGCAGAGATTAGCTGCTGAAGACTTGCTTTCAGTACAGGACGTACAATTCTCAGTTTGTAATATAGCACATCTCGAATTTGGGGTGGGAGAGGTTTGCAAAGTGCTAACATTACATACTGACACATGCTGGCAATAGGTTTCAAATACACTTAACTTGGGTATCGTAGGACACCACGAACTCTGCAAGATTTACTGTGTGTTTAGGTCTCCCTCATCTCAGCTTTGCAGCATTAGTATCACCCCACAGAGACTACCGAATAAATGGTTTCAAAGGCAATTTGTAAGGAGAATTAAGAACTGCAGTACCTGATTTTGAAATTAAACTCTCTTAAGTTAAACTAGTACGACTGAAGGTGATCAATATGTTTTTAAGAAATCCTGCCCTCCCTAACATCATGTTACCCTCAAAGTTACAGAAAAGTATTTTAAGATTACCCACATTAAATTAGCTTTGTTCATTTTAAGTGTCTGAGATTTAAAAAACAAATTGACTTTTTTCCTGTGTAAGCTGCTCAACCTTAACTGCTGTTGCAGTACCAGACACCGCTATTCCTTAATCATGTCCATCACAAAGCCTTCCACAAAGTCCCCAAAATAGTAACAGAGCTAAAAATGTACAAATACTGAAGTTGCCATTAGCAAGTAAATCAATTTCTCATTCTTCATAGCAAAGATACTCCATTTAATTAGTTCTCGCAAAGCAGAGAAATGCTTTTGACATATCAGCTTCTACCATACATGACCGTAATCAGCTTTGGGGCAATATAGTCTTGGGAAAGCTCAGATATGAAATCTAATCTTAGAAGACTCAAAGTTCCTGCATGCAATCCACACAGCCGTAATTTCAAAGACTCTTTGTGGGGGGGGAAAAGCCCCTATTTAAAATTTGAAAAAAATGTTTAAAGCATCTGTGGATGTACTGAAGACACAGCCTGCAGACTATTAAGAGTTAAACGCACTTCAGCATTTATTTTGTTTGAAGAGAATACTAATAGAAATGCATATCATCTTCCCAGAATATCCACGATGGGAGCCAGCACGTAGAATCCCAAAGGACAATGAGAATGCCTGCTGCTCATCTACTGTAGTAAAAGGTGGCCAGAATTTTTGTATTTCATACAGCGGGTCTCTTAAACAGCAAAAGTATAGTGAAATCTTAAATTCCGATTCATGTGTATTTCGGGGTTCTGTTTTGGCCCCCCCCACTCATATGAGCTCATGCTCCTAAGTAGCTGTTTAAACACTATGCACTACTTTTTCATTGCGTATCCTAAACACCGATATTACTGCACATGAACTTCCACAACGCAAAGTAGATGCTTTCATAACAGGAGAGACAGCCTCTCCTATTTGGAACAAAGATGTCTGAGGCAGCAATACGATAGTGGCTTACTATACTACGAATGATATCATCACAGAAGAACTAGCCAATTAATCATTCTTAATACAAGAACCAGGTTGTAATGTATAACATCAGCAGACACACACACACACACCAAGGAAC
The DNA here is from genome assembly GCF_963924245.1 of Chroicocephalus ridibundus. NCBI lineage: Eukaryota > Metazoa > Chordata > Aves > Charadriiformes > Laridae > Chroicocephalus > Chroicocephalus ridibundus. Next base: position 19,502,004 of record NC_086286.1, read on the forward strand.
AAGTGGGTGGTTCCCCCTCACCTCATCCCATTTCTGAAGCGCAAAATGAAGCAGTTTCAGAAAGCTGAACAGACAAATTTAGAGAAAATGTTCATGAGGTATATTATGCAGATTTATTCAGATGAAATCTCTGATTCAGGAAGTCCCCTGACTTCCTTGTAGATACACAAGCATTAGAAACCAGAAAAAGAGCGCTCCATATTGGCTCTGTCCTTACATTCTTTCCCGAAATATCTCCTATTTGTCTTGACAGATCTTCAGTTTGCCCAAGTGCAGACATTCTTGTGCTTACTGTTATGTTAGTGTTAGAAAAAGTAAAGATGGAGGGGGGAGGGAAAGGTTTATTTTAAAAGACATCCACTGTAGCCTATTTCTGTCTGCCAGTAAAAGTTACCAGAAATAGACTCAGTGGCTTATTCAGTCACCATTATGTCTGTAGTAACCTTATGCAGCAGATTTTGTTTAAACAGGGCAAAAAAATAAATATAAGAAGCCAGAAGCACACACACTCACACTGGCAACTGTAGTTGATTTCTTTCTTTCTGGACCGACAAGTGGACTTGCAGCCATCTCTCCTTTGGATCCCACTGTAGTGCTGCTAAGTTTGCGTGAGACATCCTTGTCCCAGTCTTCTTTCTGTTCACTTTCCACGCTATTTGCCTGAGCCCTTTTTGTGTATGACACAGCAGGAGGAATTGAGGGACCAACTGCCAAATAAAAACAGTTTTAATAAATACCTAAAAATAATCACCGCATTTTTCTTGGCCAAAATAGTCTAAATATAATTCCCCTAGTCCAAAAAAAGCATCTGAGCAACCATGACTGCAAACTCAGTGCATATACCAACCTATTAAACTGAGCTTTGCCAGCCCATGTTCTTTTTACCCACCCTCTCTTCATTACCAATTTGCAGTTCAGAATTAGTTCCCATTTCACATCAGTATGTAAAACCTAGAAGAATATTTCACTTCTCATTTTAAACCCATGCAATTTGTGCAATATTATGAAAAAAGGAATTAGAAGATACTTTTCAAATTATCTTTTTTTTAGTACTTTTTTGCCACATATCTTTTCCTCTAAATCCTATGAAAAATCATTTTCCCCTAAAAGCCCTAGAACTACTTTGTTTTAGAGCGTATTTATACTTGGAAATATTACAGTTCCTTCCCCTCATCATTCTTTAAAATGCTTTGGGGCAAATCCTTCATCAGTAGAATTTTACATTCCCTTGAAATAATCATCACATCAGCTGATGATCTTCACAATATCGGTTACTTCTTTGGAAAAAACACCACCACACTAACACACAGGGAGAATAGTAAAAAAAATAATGGGGAAAAAATTGGAAATAACACCTTTCATTCAATGTTTTAAATATGCAGTCCTTTTTGATGTAACCACTTTCACCTGACAATGTTTCCTGAGTCTCTTGGAAACAAACAATTTGGCCCCAACTCCAAATGTACTGATAAACATAATGGTTTGCTGCCTTTGAGTTTATCCAGGCCAGTATTTTGCCATTACTTCCTAAAACAGGAAACATCCTCAAGCTCTTATTTAGTGAGTCAACCAAGTAACACACCCAAAAAATTAAATCTGTAAATTACACTGACCCAGATTTACCATAGAAGCGCTCATACAAATAAAAGCATCACAGCGGAGCACGATGAGATACACAACAAATGCACAGAGTGGTGGACCTGCCAGGTTCACAAAACACTGCACATTTAGACTTAAATTGTGTATGTTACTTTACTTGTTGGAATGTCATCCCCACCATGATCACTGAACCGCCGTTGTTTCTGATTAGTTGATATACTCCGTTGGACCTTCAGGTGCGCGGGAGACTGCACAGAGCTGTTGTTGAGGTCGCTGCTAGGACGAGACCTTTGACCTAAGTTGCTGCTGGACAAGGACTCACCTCCTTCAAACTACAAGAAAGACAGTTTTTCAAAGCATAAGCAAAATTCAACATTACTGGTACTTTTATGGCATAATAAAGGCAAGAGTTCCAATCAAAGACTTTTTTTTTTTTAAATTTTAAATTGTATCCAGAGTTTAATTTTCTTCAAGATGAATTTTATCACTTCATCTGTGTTTAATGTGCTTTAAAAACACACAGCTAAAGATAATTAGTTAAGAATGCTCAAAATAAAATTTAAGAATCTTGACAGTAACAAAAACTGTGCTATTTTAAAACCTAAGTCAAAGAATGGCTCTCCTTGCCTTTTGCTTGTTTGTTTTGTTTTTGTTTTAAAGCTTCTAGAGCATTTATAACTTCAGAACTATTTCAGAATGCATCAGATTGAGTCAGCAGGGCTAAAAAAGCAAGTACTACTGATTCTAGGATTCTTTATGGCCTTCAACCCATCTTTATAAGGTATGTAACTCAGCCACTGCTTTGTTGATATCTAAGAAGCGTAAGTCGTAAGTAAGCGTAGTGGAAAAGACAAATATCCTCTAAAAGTCATTTTAGAGAGAGTCCCTCCATGCTCTGCCACCACAAGGGAATTCTGGTTCAGAGATGTGGGAAACTGCAATCAAGGATGCCCATATCAGACCTACATTATCTTGGAAATGAAGGAAGGCCAAGGAAGCAGCAGGAAAAAAAAATTTCTTCAAAAAGAAAGCCTTTTCTTCAAAAAGAAATCTCGGCTTGATTTCGTGAAAATCCCTGTCGAACTAAAAGATCTACAGATGCCTCCAGTTCCAAAACAGTCAAAAGATTTTCTATCACAAATTTATTAATGACTATGATGCAGTTATTTATTAACTAATAGAATATACTATAATACGAGTGAGAAAGTACGATACATTTCTGAGACATAGAGGAAGCCACATCTTAGAAGAATAACTGCTCTAGTCAAATTAACTATTTCAGATTTTAACTGTAAACACACATGACAGGAAGAAGACTTAGCACTTCGAAGTCATGTCACTTCAGATTAACAGCTAGCTTTTTAAAAAAGCAATTCAACATTTTTACAAGCAAATGTGAAGACACTATATTCAGTCTATTTCTTCATATGGGAACTAACAAGATATCCAAGAAGATATGTAAAGGGACGGGCATTTATAAGTTATCAGTCACAATTTTTTTTAAAAGAGGTTACAAAATCGTTCATAAAAACATCAACAGCCAGAATATTCAACCCAGCCAGATATAAAGGCCAAACAGAAGATGTAAATTAGGTAGCACTTACTTCAGGTGGTTTTCTACCTAGAAGCAGATAAGTGGCCATGACTTCATCGTACTTTTGGTTTACTAAAGATTCATGGATTTCTTCTCTTGAAAAGCCCATTGTGACCATAATGTCTAGAAGTAAAAAGAGTTAGATACATTAGCAGAATAAGTGCTTGGGTTTACTGACAACTTAAGAACAATGAAAACAGAAAAAAACGTTAAAGTTTTACGGGTACCTAGGATTCAACTCAACCAGCATCATCTTTGCTGTGCAAAGCCAAAAAAAACCCCTACAACCACTCTTTCATTGTTATTTTCTTCTCGAAAACTCTCAACTATGTTATTCAACGTAGTTCAACATGAAATATTATTCAACAAACAAACAACACTGGCAAATAGGAACTATGAACAGCTACAGGACCAACACAGTATCTTTCTCTGGCCACAGTGGATAAGAACTGTTGCCCTTATAACAAAATCTGTTTCCTTTTGCCTGTTGAATTTTGTAATCTTATTTGCCTTTTGCTGTGCTTGTAGATTCATGTCAGCTCAGTGAAGTCACAACAGTAGTTATAAGGAGGGCATTGTAATGAAATTTTTCATTGTAATAAAAAGGAAACATTTTACTCGTACAATGAGATTGTATCTCAAATTTGATAAGAGAATTTAGTTTGTCTTACACAATAAAATTCCCTATGTACATCAGAACCAAAATCCTTGTAAAGTCTTACCTATTCTCTTGGTGTCATTAAAATCTGGTTCAGGCTCAGTGTATGGCTTTAGTTCTTCTTCTTCATGGCCAACATTCATCCACCGATCCTTCATAATTTGCTAAGAAAAGAAATAAGCTTTAGGTCAATATGCCATTTACCATATCCGATTAAATCTGTGCTAGCTGATCTGGGGAAAAACAACTTAAAATTCATAATAATCTGAATACTGCTTTTTTCCCTTACAACTTTCCCCCTCACATTTTAGTTTCTTCTTTTATCTGTCACATCCTTTTGTTTCCATTAGTTCATTCCTTTGGACTATTTACCTTTTACAACACAACACTCCCACCCAAAATATCAGAAAAAAATACTGAGCAAACCCGCCCCCCTCCCCCCTCAGTTCCAACACACAAAAATCTTTAATTTTGTACCCTTCAGTTCCACTGTCTCTTAATCTCGTCTTGCCGAGGGCCTGACACTCAATGTCCTAAACTTGGTTAGGATCCCTAGATGTTACTAAAATACCAACTCTATCACAATAAAAAAAAATAAAAGTCTCTCAAATAGTAACAGAGGAAGTGTTTAGAAACTAAGCAATATTTCAGGAGCGTGCCAAAGCTTCCTACAGTCATTTATTTCAAGATTGTGATGCCAACTGGTCATTTTTTCCTATGGATCTTCTCACTGCGCTTGACCTAAATATGTTCACAGTTTGGCTGGAGGGAGAAATGCCTCTTAACTCTCTCTACGCTATGCAGATATTTGCTTTAAATATTTCTCTAGCATTCTTTGGAAATTTTCCTTCTGCTGTGGCCTGGATCTTTTATATTCCTGCAAGACTGATCAGCTGGAATCCCTAACCACCACCACGATTTCTCCTTAAGGACATACTCATCTTTTTTAAAACAGCTAAAAACATTTTCCCTCCTACAGCAACAGGCACATATGCCTCTTTAGGGACAGATGCTAATATTGCTCACTAGATTGACAGAAGAGTGAAACAAGTGCCAGCAAAGTCAAGTTTCCCACAAGCTCCAAATACGCCTCGCCAACACCGAATTAAGTTATTTCTCACAAAGAGAAAGAGACTCAGCTTTCCATTAATACAACCAAATTCTTTGTAGGTAGTGCTGCTGCCAAATTACAGACCCAAATAGCTGTATCCTTATAAGAACAATGCAGAACTTGGTACTTGGGCCAGTTAATGTTTTGCTGACAATAAAACTTAAAGATGTGTTCAAAGTTCTGTCACAGAATTGATGTTTTGGGTTTTTTTGGGGGGATAGAGGGAAAGGGATTGTGAACATGTATTGCCATACTGCACTTCTGGCCTACAGAGCATACGTCTATTTGACAATAGACGTTGGTTATGTATTTATAGCCTTCCAGTAACGTTATAGACTCCCCAAGAGTACTATGCAGTATCTGCAATTACAATTTTTTTAAAAATACTGTTAATTGCTTTTAAAGTTTAAGCACGATGAGGTGTTGTGATGACAGGAATCACACCACTCAAATCCTACCCCCCCCCTTTCTTGATTCTTCTTGAATTAACAGGCAAATCCAACAATTCCCACTTAGAGTTTTTCATGTCTCTTCCGTAGGTGGATCTATAGTTCAATGTAATCTGCTCTAGGTTTCCATCTGTTAAACATCTAAAATTTTGCTAGCTTCTGTCTTTAAAATACATGATCTCATAGGCGTACTGAGTTATTGCACAACTCTTAAAACAGGCTCTTACAATCAAGCATTTTGAAGTGACACAAATGATGCAATTCCAGGATCAATATTACATCTGCGTAAGTTCAGCTGGGCTTCCAGTCAGCTGATGAAAGAGCAGTCACCTTGGTCAGGGTATTTAAAGATCTGACCTAAACTGTATTTCAACCACCTGTATATTATTAATGAGGCTTCCCTCAATTTTCTGGCAAAATGTCTAATAAAAATCTGGCCTGGCTCAAGACCTGTCTATCTCAAAATTATTTATTTTATTACTCTCTGTAAGCACAAATCTGCTCTGTGGCAATTTCATATGGTGTTGCCTTGCAAAGAACTGAAGACTGGGGGGGGGAGGAGGAATTCATTGTAATTCTGATAGTTAAGAGATCCACATATTTTCTGACAATGCATTTTCCCCCATCTCTTCCTGAGAAGATTTACTGTTTTACAACAACATTCTCTTGCTTCTAAAATGTTTTCTCTGTGCTGCAACCATGAAAAAGTCTAGATGAGCCATTTTAATAAAAATTTGCCTTGTCCTTACCAGAGGAAGAGTGCTAAGCCTAACCGACATGGTGCTGATCCTGTGTCAGTCTCAGCTTTGATGCTAATGTCACTGACAAGCATCCGATTGGATGGTCTGGGAAAAAGATGCATGGGAACTGAGCGGGTGTATGGCTGTGACTGAGCAAATAATTACAAGACAAAGCACAAACAAAAGTCCTCCCCACCTAAGATGATATTGTCTTTCCACTTTGAGAAACTTCTAATAAATATATACTTTCAATCTAAAGATGTATTTTTAGAAGTGCTCAGACAGAAGAAACAGTCATTTTGTTCCAACCCACGTACCATAGCTTTCTAATTCAACAAACATGTGTTTTCAGGAACATTCATTTTGAAAAAGTTTGTGATGTCTCTCTCCCTCAGGTGAGCATACTGATCAATGCCCATTATCATTAGTATTTTGGTACTGGCACAAGACCTCCCCCGCCCGTGTCACACATAACATTTACTCGCTCTCTTTCATACAATCTGACAACTATGCTGTTCCAGCAAAGCTGCTATCCGACACCTCTTTCCAGGGACAGGAAGGAATTTTAGAAGAACCGGATAACACTACAGTATCTAGAAGGAAAGTGAAATTAGATCTGAGGAGAAACGACTGAACATCCAGAGGAAAGTTCAATAAAAGGAAAAATCTATTTTCCTAAAACTTAAAATGCGGCAGAGGAAAAAAAGCGATCTTTCACCATCTCAGAGTGACTACGATCTTATCATTATGTCCTCTGGACAATAATAAACACAACATAATTAATAAGTATCCATAAAGTAGAAGCCACCATTCACTATTCCCTTCAGCACAGATTTTATACAAGTTAAAAATATGTATAACACATCACAAAGCAGCACCAGCTTGAAATAAGCTGCCTGCAGACAGAGCTCAGTAAATACATGCTGCTTTGCACAGGTAGCATCCATGCCAGGAAGCATAAGTCATACCACTACAAATAAGAAGCTGCTTAAATGGGACCTATTCTCTGGAACACCATCCACTGCTGCACAAGTATGCACAGAAAGATGAAACAAAAGTCACTGACAATTAACTCATGCAAATACTATTTTAAAACCATTCTATTTATTTTCTGCTCTACTTCCATCTCTATGGTAAGTAGAAGCTATTTTAAAAAGTCTCTCTTTGTTAAAGAATCCACAAAATAGAACAGAGCAGCATTTAGAATGAACTCTATACAAAGTATTTGTTAAATATCAGCTCCTGAGTTATCCAGCGAGTCCATGCCAATACAGCAATCTTGAACAAAACAGCCCCTTAAAAAGCACTGAACCTTTTTTCAGACACCTTACGAGTTACGCACAGATATTCTCTGCGCCCCCTGAAGAGAAGACCTAATTTAACCAACAAAAAATCCTCCATCATAACTCAGCAGAAATTCTCAAAACAGATTTTAGCTGAGGGACACAGCAGGTATTATTATACATGTTAATTTTCCAGCCATTCAGAAACAAAGCTACCAGAAGAGGGAAAAGAAAGGACCGAACAGAAATAACTAGCAATCCTTAGCCTATCATTCAAAAAGTTCTTAGTGTTTATCTGTATTATGGCACTAAAACAAACAAAAAACCCACATAGTTTTTAATCGCAGTTATTCTTCTTCTGTCTATCCTTTTTAAGAAGTCATGCTGGAAACAGTAAGTTAAATGAAAAATGCTTATGGTACTGCCTGCTGCTGGTTTTGTTTTTCTGAAACACTCCAAGCAGAAGATATTTACGATCTTGTCCTGCTTTCCACACGTTTTCAACTAGCTCCATTATCTGACCGAAACAAATGGGAGCAGTTTGCACTTTGAAATGCTCTTAAATGATAGTCTTTAGTCAGCTGCAACTAAGGTTAGACTTGAATTCATTAACACTTTCTGTTTTCAAGTTGCACTGTATCTGGGACATTTCCTCATTATTTTTAACAAGACTTTTGGGCCCTTAAAACAGGAAGACAGTACCTATTGTGAAAAATAAATAAGTCTTAAGCAATTATTGTATTTTATTCTTTCTTAATCTGAAAACTCTTTTTTTCTAAGATAAAATTACTTACTTCCAAGTTGCCTCGTTTTATGGGATTCAGTACTAGTAGCTTCTTCAGCAGATTTTCACAGTCTGTGGACATATAGAACGGAATGCGGTACTTCCCCCTCAGTACTCGCTCCCTTAGTTCCTTTAAAACAAAGTTTTAAAAGGTAAGCCTGCCAGTGACATAGAAGATTTTATAAAGAGAGTAAAAGCTAAGCTTTCATATTGTAACTGTACCTTTAGATTCTGACCATCAAACGGCAATGATCCGCTTACTAGTGTGTACAAAATCACCCCAAGGCTCCACACATCCACTTCAGGACCATCGTATTTCTTTCCTTGGAAAAGTTCAGGAGCGGCATAAGGCGGGCTTCCACAAAAGGTGTCCAGTTTATTACCGACTGTAAATTCATTACTAAAACCAAAGTCCGCAATTTTAATGTTCATGTCTGCATCAAGTAGAAGGTTTTCTGCCTAAGAGAAAAAGAAAAGGGGAAAAGGGCGATTTATGTATCAGAATCAGATCAATATATTACAGTGCATCATTTATCAATAAATGCACAAATGTTTCTTTTTCTAAAGTGATGCACCATCTGTATCTTTCTTGCAGAACAAAAGAAACTGATCTCCCCGAACACATTGCAAAGATTGAAAATTGACTATGTTTACTCAGGAAAATATAACTGTTAAAAGCACCTAAACAGACTTGAAAGTCAGCCAGGGAATCAACTATGAAGATTCTCTTTTCTGGAAGAAATAACTTAGTTCAGCGTTAGACTGAAGTATCTAGACATCTCAGAACAGCAGTTTCAGCTCTTGACAGGTTGACACCAACTTCTGACGCCAAGGAGCGTAAATCTAATCCCAGACATCGTCTACCATTTTGGTGGGGTAAATGTTAGAAGGGATTTAAGACTTTAAAAGAAGATCTCTTCTGCTTACAAGATGAAACGCTTCAAGCTATGCACTGTATCTTAGCATTCTGTACCAAAAAATTCTCTCCCCTTTATTATTAGTGTTTGCTTTAGCAATAACACCACCAAGGTGTTTAACACTCAAGTATTACACTGTATACGAAAAAACGCATGTATTATACATCTAAGAATCTTAATGCCTGTGCAGCAATCATCATATGAACGCAATGCGTCACATATACATCGACGCAAGTACTCAGGAACCTGCAGAGCCAGTAAACAGTATTTTATACTTAGTACCACAGGTAGGTCAGAAGATTTAAAGAGCAAGGTTGGAGAAATACTAATATGTTACTGGAAAAAAATAAAGTGCATTTCTCAAAATGCAAGGATGCTGTGCAAGGAGCGTGGCAGAACTGGGCGATGTTTACTCGTCTAACTGGGTCCTGGCTCCCGATCTGTGTATCGGCAACACAGGAGCAGCACCGAGCAGTGCAGGAATCCTTCTTTTTCAACAGAAGGACAGACATTAGCCAGAGCAGAGGATTCGTCTAATTACCAAACATCAGTTTTATAGCAAACGCAGCCATTTCTCATTGGATGCTGCGCTCAGAATTGAGCCCAGAAAATTAAAAGATGTCTTAGTTCAGGACCAGAGAAGCAGCAATCAATTTGTTAGCTGCTTTGATTTAAAAAGTAAACATGATTTTGTTTGAGTTTGTTTGTTGGTTTTGTTCTATTTTTAATAATTTCACTTGCACTCAATGAATGTAACAGGAGACAATTAACTACCAGTATACCCTGCCAATAGATGCGCAACAGAATTTAGCCTTTATCAGGAGTAAAATGCAACACATTTTTTACAAACTAACTATACGGGAAAATATTTTGTTTTCCCCATTCATGACCTGCAATCTCAGCTGGTTCCAGCTGATGTGCCTGCAGACAGACTCACAGAGATATTTTCCAGATTTGACAGCCTTCTACATTACTGCACAAAGACTTCATTTTCCTTGTGGTGAAAACATTACTGTCAGTGCAGCTGCTCTGTGATTACAATAGTCCTCCTAGTTCAACAGTACTCTGCTACCCAAGTACCCCATGCTTTTAGGTTTCTTACTTCAAACAAAGGCACCAAAAAAGCCTTTTTAATATGCCACACAGAAAGACTATGCTCTTGGTTACACATTCAAAGCAAAAAGTATTAACAGCCACTGAAGAGGTAAGTTAAGTTCTGTGCATCACAGGATGAGCAAAGTTGGGAGTTGGTTATAGCCCTTTCTATGCAAGCTGTTCATAATCACAGAGAAATAAAAGGATACAGTTTAAGTACCCACAGGCCTTGCACTCCCTCCTCTTCTGACAGAGTAGGCTGGACAAATTTGCATATTTTCTTACACGTCTTCCTGGTTTAATCTGAAGTAACTTATATTTGATGGAGTTTACCCTTTCTGTTACTAAAGCCAACAAAGGCTTATCAAAAATCTTCAAAGTGGTGCTAGACCTCTGCCTTGTGGTGCTAACAAACGTCAGTTGGTCAGCACGCTGATACCATGCAGAGAGTCAACAGAAGCAGATGGGAATGCAGACACAACTTTAAAGTTGCTTGTTCCTTCCCTGCAGCTCCATAAGAGTGAGACAGAGATGGCACGTAACGTTTGGAAAGAAGAGACGAAGTGAGAACACCGCCTCAAAGCCTCATATTTAGCCCTTTTTTTCTTTGGGGAATGTATTTTTCATTGGCTAGGCTGACTGGCTCTCAATCATACCTTACACTGAACTTTTCAAATGAGTCTAGCATAATTCCACCCAAGAGAAGACAGAGAGAAAAGCAAAGAAAGCAAATTCTTTTGGAGCCTGCCAGCCTCTGTTGCGAATAGGAAGGAGATGAGTAGCAGAGTACTTGTGACAGATGGTAAAGGGGATCCCGCGCGAATGCTGCGAAGCAGTTTTGTATAGTCCTGTGAGCAATGCAGTGAGCTGTACGCGCGCTACAGAGCTAAGAAATGAATGAGGGGTGGAGGCTGTAATGGGCTTTGTGAGAAGGAGCGATGTGCAGGATGATGAATAACTGCAGGGGTTAATGCAGTAAGACTCAGTAATACAGCTGGGCTGAGCAAGCCAGTGCCAGATAAGCACGAGAAGATGGCTGGCTCCCTCCTCCCAGCCAAGTATAGGGCTGAGATAACCAGTGAAAGCAGCTGGTTCAGCCAAGCCAGTGGGTCCCTAGGTGCAGCCTTCTGGAAAGCTCAACAACAGCGGCTGCAGTAAGCTTCAGGGAGCTTGACAAAACATTCATGGGCTCCAAACCACTGTGCAAGGTGCAGAGGAATTTTTTTAAAATCACGATTTCAATAAGATCCAGCCCTTTCCTTCCTTGCATTCTGACTTCAGAGTGTTGGCCAGGCACCTCCAACATCAGATGACAATGGTCCTGGGGCAGGGAGGACTCAGCAGAAAAGGATGTATTTATCCAGCACCATATGCACACGCAGGAGCTGGCAGATCAACAGGTATTAGAGAACAGATTTGTAAGAAAGAGGTTGACAGCATGCTGCAGTGTATTATAAGAAAGTTAAGACAAAAGATACTGGTGAAAAGAACCCGTAGGAATTATTCAACCTCAGCTTTTCACAAGTATTTAGATACAGTAGTAAAAAAGAACCTACACCAGTGTTTTCTTTGTAAACATACAAAGCCACCAAAGCAAGAGCACAAGCCAGCTTTTAAGCAGGTGAAGATCTTGTGTCCAAGTCCCATGATATCTAAACTTGGCACAAAGACAACTTCAGACTGAAGGCTTAGGTTGTACCTGCAATTGATGAACTCTTTAACATGGTCTGGTATGTTTATACAGACAGATTGCTAGAAAGCATCAAAAAAAGGAAGTTCGAATAATTTCAGTTTACCTTCGATTTATTTTTCTGCCTGAATTAAACACTAGAGTATAAACCAGAAGTTCAAATGGATTAAAAACCTATCATATTTCTTATGAATCACTAAGAAAAGACCATTTTATATATCTTGCAAAATATTTTAACTGAAAATATTTTAATTAAGTAGTGCTGGCTGGTATCATTGAACTTCTGCAACTTCAGTGTGTAGATATTTGCATGGCAGCAGATATAATTCTTTGGAGAGCATCTCTTTCTTAAAGCCATAACTGGAATAAAGACAGACATGTTCTATTCTTGTCTCTCCCCTCTTCCAACAGGCAAGATGCATTACTTTTGTGCTTCAGAAAATTGAGAATAAAATACATGTGATAGTACCCTCATTCACATGTTTGAGGCATTCAGAGAGCGGTAAGGACAAAAATATAGAATGAAATTAAGTCTTTACTGTCAACAAGCAAAATGAAAAATAAGTAACAGCCTACCTTAAGATCACGATGAACTATGCATTTCTGATGACAGTACTGCACAGCAGATACAATCTGAAACATCAAGATCATCAGTGAAATATTTTATTTCAATCTCAGTATAAGTTTTCGTATATCATTTAGTAATTTTGGCTCCTGGTATGATTCAGTAGAACATAAGAAATTAATAAATAAAGCTTTCATTCTAGAAAATATTCATGTAAGTTTCATTAAAGCTCAAATACTAAAACTAAAAAAATCCCTAAAAGCAGCTAATTTTCTTATTAAAAGAAGTTTAGTTTGTACTCCTCAAAGTAATAGGAGAAACATCTATTTCAAATGCAGATCACCCAACAGCAATAACTATAAAAGGAAATTACCCCATCCCCCAACCCGATAGCCAGATGTACCATCTCAGATTTTATCTTCTGAAATATTTGCAGCATATCTCTGCAATTCATCCTTGATGGAATAGTTCATTCAATATTTTCATCTACATCTTTCACATAAGTATAACAAAAAACAAGTCTGAAACAGCAAGTTAAAAGCAGATTCTTTACTTGTTAAGTATATACCTTACTTCTGAAAAATACCAAATTTTGTTTAATTATCTAATTAAAGCTTTTCACAAAAGATTAGGATGAGAAAGTTTGTAGTAAGAATATAAAAGCCTGTTACAGAATACCCTTTGTACAAAACAGTGTGACATGACACAGCAATACACGTCATCGTATCAACATCTCCAGACAGAACATCTGTTAAATTCTGAAATATTCAGAAAAGGTTTGAAACCTCAAATGAGTCACAATAAAAAACGTGTCTCTTTGGAACATCCACTAAAAAAGAATGTAAAACAGTCTTACTATTTTTAGATAGTACGTAGGAAGCAGATATTTTTCTCTTCAGGGATTTTTTTCCACTCCAGCTTTAATAAACATTATTACAACAATGAATATTTTTTTAAAGTAAAGAAGTAGGCTCACACTCATGTCTATCTGAAAACACCATAAATAGAAACAAAAGAAAGAATGAATGTTAATTTCATACCTGCCTGAATTTTGCACGAGCCTCTTTCTCTTTCATTCTTCCATGTGCAACTAGGTAGTCAAACACTTCTCCTGATCACGACAAGAACAAAACATCAGTCCTATTGCCCAAGTTTTATTTTTGACTGTCATGCACAGTCAAATCATGCTTGAAAAAACCACTCCTCTCCCTTTTACACCCCCGCCTCCCCAGCTTCTTGAAGGGAAAGGAAATAGAAGCAATCAGGAAAAATTCCTTTCTACTGTTTGGATTTAATTTTTCAGACATGTAATAGTCAACACATATAAAAATGGAATCCTTCATACTAAGGCTTCTTCAACTTTTAAAATAAATTTACTTAAACAGTGAAACAAACTAAAAATTTACTTTAATCATGCAAAACATTCATATTGCATGTAAGACATACTGGAAAACAGGCAACTTGTTAGTACCAGGTTTGTTTTGCATATCTCTATCAGCTTCACTTAGCAGTATCTATATTCTTTCTGTTTTTTTCCTTCTTGTTCTCTTTCTAATAAAGCTGCTCAAATGCTTTTCAGATCCTCATCTTTGCACTGTCTGACTGACGGGCAGCCTTTCCTAGCTGGTCACAAGCCCTGTGCGGGATTCCCTTCCCACATTCAAACATTTCCCATTCAGATGCTGAGCAGCTTCTCAAGCAGGCACCCACTAACTATCTCACTATGATACTGCTGCTCGCCTTTCCCATGTTCCTTATTCCCGCCCCCTGGACCTGCCTCTCCAAGTGCTTCGTCACACATTTTCAAGATAAAATGAGGCACTGGTGCTTGCCTAAATGTATCAGATAAATACTGAGTCAGGTTTTTGCCAGAATCAGCACCAGATTATCTCCCAATATTCCACTGGAAACCTCAGAACGGTAAGTCCCCTCCAGCACAAACCTAATAGGTTACCTTACAGAATGCGATGCAAGCAAGAAAGTCTGCCCTGGGAGATCTGCTAGGACTGTTGTGAAGGCCAGATTGGAACAACCCATTAACCATAACATTCTTAAATTGTTCCTAAGCACGCAAGCGGTGTGGCTTTCCGTATTTCAGTTTATCCTTTAAGCAGAATTAAGAATCCACTTACCCCCGCTGGCATATTCCATTACCAAATACAATGTCTTTTCAGTTTCAATAACTTCAAATAATTTTACTGCAAGAAAAATGAATGAGAGAGAGATTGCAGCAAGGAGCAAAAGCACCACAAAATAATAAAAAAGTTATACTCATGAAGTGAGTATAATTTATGACCAGTAATAACACTAATCCATACGAGAACTTTATATCCTTTAGGTTAGCATTCTTTTGAGGGGAAAAAAGCAAAATTAATTTCTAAATCACAGTTGATAATAAAAGCATATTAATTCACAATTTTCTCAGAAGTTTATGCACACTGTACAAACAAGTTCATGCTTAGCAATTAGTGTTTAATTTGACACAGACATCTTTAAGATCATACAAACCTTTGTGTTTCACTAGAAAACTGCTCCCAGTTAGAAACCTGAGATTCCGACCAACTAAAAACCGAGTGGCTATCAGAAACATAAAGTCTGAAAGACTTCCCTCAACTTGTAACAGTAACCACTTATTTAAAGCAAACACACCCCGACCACCACCCCCAAGAAAACAAAAAAACAGCAGAAGCTGAGAACGCTGGAAAAGCAACAAACAATTCAAGGGATGAGAAGGGAGCGCCTTGCATGTAGTAACTTGTACACCTCATCCGTACCTTGTATGCAACAAGCCCTCTGGCCGATTCAGGACCATTAACTGTCTCTGGAACAAGACTGTCCAGCCCTCCTCAGCCAGAAGAATTGTCATCACAAAGTAGGGCCCTGAAGCTGTGGGGTAGGTGAAAGAACTAAAGCAGAAAGGGAAAA